>NC_045550.1:47924663-48241984 GCF_009769535.1 Thamnophis elegans
GGTCAGAACACAACCAGCATGACTTGAGGGCCCCTGAAGGTTGAAAAAATTTGCATTAGAGTTTAAAACTAACTAAGGGCAATAGAGTTACTCAGTGTTAAGATGCCAGGCTTGTAGGCTGGAAAGCTGGTAACCCAGATTTGAGATCCAAGGGTCACGAGTTGGGGTGAGCCCCAGTCCTTGCCCAGCTCCTGCAAGACCAAGCAGTCCTCCATGATGTCACACTGGCTACATGACTACAAAAGATGTCTTTGGACAGTGCTGGCTCAATGGCCTTGAAATGGAGGTGACCACTGCCCCCTATAGTTGGCAACGACCTCGCGGAGTAAAATCCACAAGGATTCCTTTACCTTTTGTAAAAAAGATCTAACAACGTTGATAAAGAATCTTAATAGCCAGTTGTAGAATACTTCCATTTAGAAATACAAGGCCTTCATCAGGCAGTGAACGATAAATGCCGTATCAATGGTACAGTTACATGTGAAGCTTTTAAATAGCAAAATGAAGTCAGATTTGCTTTTTAAGAGAATTAATAAAGCTTTACATGATTTAAAGGCTGATTCATAATGACATTGTCCTGATTACTTCAGTGGCATGACCTTAAGATGAGGATCTGGCAAGAGGCTTTATTGAAGGACGTTACTGTATTTCATTAGACAAAATGTGTTCTGTTCCAAGATGAGGTGCAATGAAAGTAGACCGTTGACAGCGGCTTTCCAGCCGAGACTTACATCAGCAGAGTGGATAATGCAATTGAGGAATAAGCCACCTCATGCACTGCTGTTTTTTTTTTGTTTTTTTACTACATTAGAAGGGGCTGAAATTTTAACTGCTATGTACCTACTATTTCTTTCAAATTTCTACAGAAAATATAACCATTATATTGTGAAGTGCCAGCCAAAATATCCATTTTCCAGAAGATAAAACGTATACCTATTGACACCGTTCCGATTCTCCAAAACCAAGAAATAGAAATAAAAGGTTCAATTAACTGCTTTTAACTCTGACAGGCCTGGAAACATTGGCACATAGCAACCAAAACAAAGGCAACAATAACCGTTGCTGCTTTCCCGCCTATTTAACCCCACCCCCTGCATGCGCCTGTCTCACCCACATGGCTGTTGTACTTCTAGAGAGGACTGAGAAGCCTGGAATCTTTCTGTTGGGCCCAGTTCTTTCTTCTGCTGCCGACCTGTTCTCCAGCAGATTGTCGGCCAGATGTTTCTTTGTTGTCCACCTCCCACACCTTGAGTCTACTGTTTTCATTATCCCTGTAAGTCTCCCCACCCCCCACCCCAAATGGCAACTCTGAGATGGTCCACTGGAGGCTCGTGGTTTCGAGGGTTGACATCTGTCTTCATTTTTGCTCATATAAAAGGATAAGAAACTGTTCTTATCCATTGAAGAAAAACATGAAAAAAAGAAATTAATTGTTTCTCATCCTGACCTATAATTGTAGTCCTGCATCAGTATTCATATATACCATCACAGTCAATGGATTATCAGATGATAATCCTAAACAAAACCAACTGGCTTTGATGACTCATTCACTACCTAGTCACATAAAATATTCCGCATTATGACAAGATAGCTCACAATATTTTCTCCACAACTATTAGGAAGATTGCTTTCACACATTAAGAGGGTTTTAAAAAATATTGTTTAAAATATGAACTCTGGGACTCCCTTTTCCAAACTTTAAACTGTTGCCTATCAAAAGAGGTTGACCTGTAATGGCTTAAGTTATTTTAGGAAAGTTATTTCACTGAATGGATCTTTGCTTATATGGAAAAAGATAACCGCTCAGGCATCTTTTAGAGTTGCTGTTGTTTTGCTTAGTCTTTTTCACATGGTATGAGGGGTAAAATGCTTCCAGTTTGGACCAGTTCACCCAAACCAGTAGCAACAATTCACCCAAACCAGTAGCAAAGATTCCAGCTGTTCACCTGAACCAGTAGTAAAAAAAATGCTACCTGTTTTCTGACGATCAGCTGTGCTGCGTGATTTATATTAGCTAGAAAGCAGGATTTCCTGCTTTCTAGCTAATCTAAATTGTGTGGCACAGAGGATTCTTCCCCACCTCACTATTCACTTACTCGTTTGCCAGGCATGCTCAGTAGCAGACTCCACCTACCTACCCAGATGTCAATGTGGCGCATTGGATTTTGACCCCTGCACAGTGTCCCTTATATTTCATTTGTTATTTTGATATTGAGAGATAGATTATTTAATAGTGTGGGCAATATTTGTGAAACATTGTGCCTGGATTTCTTTTTAATTCCTTACAGTTTATTGTCTCTTCAAGTGGTTTGAGTGTATTTTTGAATAGTAGAGTATGTATGAACCATAAATGGAAATCAATGACCTTTGAAATTCGCCACCAAATTGGTTTTCAGAAAAAGCGGGTATTTTTCTCTGAATTTCTAAAGCAAAAGAGTGAATATTCACTGTATAATGAGTACAATATTTTTCTTCTTTCAAGATATTCCATGTCCTTCCAGACGCTCAAGACTGTTTATCATTCAAGCACTCATGAAAACCAGCAAAGATCATTCTATTGGAATGTATGCAGTGGTGGGATTTCAAATAATTAACAATCAGTTCTCTGCCCTAAAGATTTCTTCCAACAACCAGTTCACCAAACTGCTCAGATACTTAACAACCGGTTCTCCCAAAGTGGTGCGAACTGGCAGAATCCCACCACTGAATGTAGGGCAAAAGGGGCATTTGAGCTACCCTCTTCCAGCTCATGCTTCTTGCTGACATACAATTGAAGACAGCTACTTTTCTACCCATCACTGCCAAGTTGAGTTCGTCTGTTTGTTTGCAACACACTAATGTGGATTAAATTAGATTTCTTGATTTCTTATCCCACAGCAGTAAAACAAAAGTAGGAATAATAAAAATACAACCCTCTCTGTATGAAGAAAATTAAGCTGTTGCGAAATAAAGCCATATGAGTTCTTGAGGGTGACCATACCTGAAAATTCACTCCGGTAATTTACCTTATTGCTTAAAAGCCTACTTCAAAAAATTACCTTTACTTCTAAAAGGGAAGGCTATAATCAGTGTATCACAAAGGATGCTAATTTGATTGCACCAATTTCCCTTAATGCAAAGAGTGAATTATTTTTAGGCTGCAGATGATTTATGTGGATATTGATTTGTTGATCAATAAGGGCACAGTGTCTAATTATTGATAATCCCTCTCTAAATTAAAGATCGAGTGTAAGGAGAGCTGGTTAGAGAACTCAAGATATAAAGTGATTCAGTGTGAAGCTTGGTAATTGAAAGTCAAACTAATCTCATAAATTAAATTACAGCAATCTATAACATTTACCTGATAAATCCTTTTGAAAGCTTTATTTAACTTTCAGTGTTCTCTCTGAAAACACTGTGTACACTTTCAAAGGTGCCACATTTTATGAAGAAAGATCTTTTTGAAAAGATATATAGCTTAGGTCTCATGTAAATAGCTTCAGCATATTTGAGTAATGGTGTAAAAATCAATTGGAATATTTAGATGCGGAAAGGGACTTTTTATTTTCTAACAATGAGATGGGATGAAGGATATAATTATATTTTTGTTTAAGTCAAGAATTATTTTTACTATTTTTTATCTAGTGATCCCATTAATCACATTACACAGAAAATCAATTACATCCCTTGCATTCTTCTACATAATAATCTTCAGAACTTAATGATTCTTCGTTTGGATGCAACTATCATTATACATAAAATAACCAAGTAGTAGAATTGTATAGATTTAATTGTGTATTGCTCTTATGAGTATTCCATGGATGTTTCAGTTTTACATATTGTAAGCCAAAGATCATTAGAATAGGTAGCATAGAAATGGATATAATTAAATAAATAACTAAAATAGTGTCTCTTTGATTTTCTTTACTACCTCATTCTCACAGAACTGAAATAGTTGAATTTTAAAAGATTTTACTCCACTTATATCAGTCAATTCTCTACAACATTCTTGAAATCTCATCGTTCAGTCAACTGAATCAGTTTCATGTTGTCTTTGTTGACCAATTTTTCTTCCTCAGGGTACTAGAGGCCCTCAATAAATTTGTCCTTTGCTAATTTCTCTCTTCAGGGGTCCAGGTGGGAGCTGGTCATTTGGATATACACTTTGGATCAGAATCCTCTAATTAAGTTAACAACTGTATCTTAATAACTGTGAAACTCCTTTTGTAATTCTCATGGAGAAGAGCAACAAAGATGATTAGGGGGATGGAGGCTAAAACATGAAGAATGATTGCAGGAATTGTATATGTCTAGTTTAATGAAAAGAAAAACTAGGGGTGACATGATAGCAGTGTTCCAATATCTCAGGGGTTGCCACAAAGAAGAGGGAGTCAAGCTATTCTCCAAAGTACCTAAAGGCTTGACAAGAAGCAATGGATGGAAACTAATCAAAGAGAGAAGCAAGAGAACTAAGGAGAAATTTCCTAACTATTAGAACAATTACCATATTTTTGGAGTATAAGACGCACCTTTTTTCCTCAAAAAAGAGGCTGAAAATCTGGGTGTGTCTTACACTGAATACAGCATTTTTTTGCCTCCCAAAGCCCCACCCCTTCACCAAAATGGCCGTGCATACCCTTATGGAGGCTTTCAGAGAGCTCCTGGGGGCTTGGGAGGGCATAAATGAGCAAAAAACGGTGCATTTTTGCCTCCCCAGCCCCCAGCAGCACTCTATAAGCTGCCTAAAGGCTATGTATGCAATTTTTTGACAAAAACCAGGCCCGTTTTCCTGAAGAATGGGCTGTTTTTTACTCATTTTGGCCCCTCCTTCCTCCAGGAGCAATCTGCAAGTCCCCCAAAGGCTATTCATGCCTTTTTAAAAAAAAAAAACGGATCCATTTTCGCAAAAAATGGGCCGTTTTGGGGAGATTTGCAGAGTGCAAAAACTTTTTTTCCTTTTGGAAAGCTCTTTAACTGATTGATGAGAATGACATTGATCAAGTGCTGTGCCAGCAGAAACAAAGTCTTAGGTGCTGCAGATTGTCAATGATTTCCTTCTCCAGCACATGGATAAATACACCTGGAAAACATCTACCTACCTACCTACCTATCTACACTCTCTCTCTCGCTATCTACCTACTGTATTTCTCTCTCTCTCTCTCTCTCTCTCTCTCTCTCCCTTTATCTATCTACCTACCTAACTACTCTCTCTCCCTACCTATCTACTATATTTCTCTCTCTTTCTCTCCCTCTCTATCCCTCTATCTATCTACCTACTTTTTAAAAAAAATTGCCTCTTCAAAACCTTGATGCGTCTTATACTCCTGTGCGTCTTATGCTCCGAAAAATACAATCATTGGTGGAACAACTTGCCTCCAGAAGTTGTGAATGCTCCAAAACTGGACGTTTTTAAGAAGAGATTGGACAACCATTTGTCTGAAATGGTATAGGGCTTTCCTACCTGACAGAGTGTTGGACTAGAAGACCTCCAAGGTCCCTTCCAACTCTGTTATTTTGTTATTAAATTTTCAATTTTCTTAGAGCACCTATAATGATCCAAAATTGTCAGTTCTTAAAGCATACTCTACTATAGCAGTTATCTATTTTATGTTATTCATAAAGTATGGTCTAGGAAGATTAGTGATCAATTTAATTAAGTGATAGGAATTTTTTTCAGCCTCACAGAATCACAATCAAACATCTACCTGATTACTATGAATCAATATGTACAATTTAACTATCATTTCACTTCTTCCTACCAATATTTAGTTTTTCACCTTTTTCCTGCTAATGTCCCAATACCTCTGAACAATCTATATCTAAAATATCTAAATAAATAAAATAAAAATGAATTATACCAAAGTTTCATTTATTAGGTTCTTAATTCATGTATAATTATTAAATCAACAGTTTTTCTTCTCATTAGATATTTCCATCTAGTTAAGAACATTCCTCTCTGAAACCCAAATTCATTTAATAACATCCATGGCATAAGATTATCCCTAGTTTCTCACTTTAACTTTGAACTACTAGTTAACACTGTACTTACTGCATAGCTATATCACTAATTTGTCATCACCCTAAGCACCCTTACAGTTAGATGTAAACTAATATATGAAGCATTATCAGATTCTAATAAAAAGTTATATATAACTCAAACATTTACCTGACCTGTACCATAATCAGTATTGGTCTAATAAAAGTTATTCCCTGTTTTCTGCTCCTTGTTCCTCGAGATCAACTTTGCCATAATTCTCTGCTGCCTGGCAAGTTATGGATAGAAAAGGCTTAAAATATTAAGAGATATCTGATATTTATCTGAACCATAAGAAGATGGATAGGAAGAAAAGGAAACTTATTATTATTAATATAGTAAGTGGATCATAGCTCTTTTAAAGATGTTAAACAAGCTTAAGAGGAAGCAATACTGGTGAGGTCTTCTTCATGCTACAGACATTTAATAGGAAGTTCAAGAATTTGGCTGAGGCTCTGACAAAACTCAAGAATTCCTGGTCTCCATATCACCACCAACTTGACTCCACATGGGCACAGTTTTTAGTAGCAATGGGAATATCATGCTGTTTTTCCCTACTGTCTGGAATTCTTTGTAGCTTATAAGGAAGTGGACTGGATACTCTCTAAGCTATTCTATGTCTTTTTCTGCCTCTCAAATCATTGGTTTGGATAATTATTATCAACCACTCTCTAACGTTCCCCTTTTGGAAGAGTTTGCTGATAGTAGTGGTGGATAAGCAAAGTATCTTAAAGGAAGTAGAACTCTATCTGAACCCTGAGGAACTTCCGGTCTGGCGTCACGCTGGAACGGGCTGCTGACAGACTCTCTGTTCGGTTCGCCCGGTCTTTCCACGAGCGTGGCCGTAATAGGCAAGGTCCCTTCGAGGTGCGAGGACCTTTGGAGAGGGGAAACCTCTGTGCAGTGGAGGGTGAAAGGCGATCTCCTCCCACGAAGCAAGAGGCTCCCTCAGAGTTCGTGCAAAAGAGGTCGGCTGATTAATGGCCGACCAGAAGGCGTGACTGCCAGCCACTAATAAGGAAGGGAGAGACAGCTGCAGGGAATATATAGCGGACCAAATGACGGTAATCACAAGATCTGACTTAAAAGCCTAAACCTAAAAGATAAACAACTTTACTGCAATAAATACAGATACGTGTGTGGGCGCATTTATCTGCAGCAGCTATTAAATACAAACAGTGAACTTTTGTGAAAGCTGATTGACGTTGTGAATAGAAGAAGACAGGCTTTGGACTAGTTAAATTTGAGGATTAACAGAGGACGAGACGAAGAAGAGAAGCTGGATTTGCCTGCCTGGGAAAAAGGAAAGAAGTTTAATCACAAGGGTTTGAAGTACCCGGTGTCATATTACAGCCAGAGACAGCAGAAGGAAAACACTACACTGACAACAGGAAGAGATTGATGGGTGAGTTCTAAATACTTTCTGGCCTCTCCTGCACCCTGTCGTATCACGCTGAAACGTTTCTCTTCCTGACTCTCCCAGATACTATAGAATTAACTGAGCCTATATTTCACAGCCCTGCTCCAGCTTAATTACTCTGTATGTACCCCGGGCTCTGTATAACTACTTAAGCAGCACTCAGAAGGTACTAGACTTACACCTTATAGGGGAAGAGCTGAATTAAAGCAAATGGCAACGAAAACAGTAACCTTAATTAAAGGGAGTAAAAAGCAAACTCCCCTATCTACCCCGGTGAGGGAAAAGTCCCCTGAGGGCAGGCAAACGGGAGATAAGGCAGCCCCAACCCTGCAAGACCAGGAAGTAACAATGGACTCCCTACAAGAGACAATATTGAAGATGGGGGAAAGTGTCGCCAAAGGCCTGGAGGGAGTAAAGAATGAAATGCGTGAAGTAAGAAACAATATGGGAAAAATTGAGGAACGTATAGGAGTAATACAAACAGCGCTGCTGAAAAATGAGCAGGAAATTCAAAATGTTAAGGGGAGAACGGAAATAGTGGAAAAAAGGATAGACAAAGTGGAGGACAATCTGGAATCTATAAACTCAAGCCTGGAGGAGGCCATCCTCCAGCTAGAATTAGAGCGATCAGCATATTATTTAAGACTACAAAACGTGGAGGAAGCAAAAGATGAAAACCTCCGGGAGCTGATTGGAGAAATCCTGGGATTAGTCCTCGGCAGGCCGAAAAAAAGAGGTTATTAATGATCTGGACGAAGCCTATAGAGTCAATACAGGCTTCGCGAGACGCCACCGGCTTCCGAGGGAGATCCATGTGAGGGTGTTGAGAAGACAGCTGAGAGAGGACATTCTAAGTACAATAAGAGGGGACTCTCTAACATACAAAGGTAAAGAAATTCTCATCTTAAAACAGACTCCACGGAGAGTCAGAGAGAAGAGAAGGAAATACAACTTCCTCTCCACACGTTTAAACAGAGACAGAATTCAGTTCAGATGGCTCCTTCCAGAAGGAATGTTGATAACATGGAGGGAAAAGAAATACCGAATAGATACCTTGGCGAAAGCTCAAGAATTCCAGGAACTTTTACTAGCAGACGATGAGAGATTTAATAAAGAAGGACTTTTAAGACAGGGGGACACTATAATTGAAACTCAACCAGAGGGGCGGGGGCCAGGAGAGGCCAGAGAACGAGAGAGATATGGCAGAGAAGATTCGAGAGCAAGGTCACCCATCGAGACTCGATCCAAAGGTGCCCTCAAAGCGAATAACGTGTAAGGGAATTGAAGAATGGGAAACGAATGTACTATCAGCTAATGTAAATGGTCTTTACATAACTTCCAAAAGAAAACGAGTACTGTTGGATCTAGTGAAACAAAAGTTAGATGTAATCTGTCTTCAGGAAACCCACATTAAAGAAAAATACAATAACCTGTTGGTCTGTCCAAAACTAGGTAAAACATTCTGCTCGTCAGCACAAACCAGAAAAAGAGGAATTGTGATGTATATAAAAGAATGGTTGAACCCCAAATTAATATATGCAGACAAAGATGGTAGGGTATTAATGGTGGAGATAATTAATGGTGGGAAAAAAATTTTACTAGTTGGAATCTATGCCCCAAATCAAAAACAAGAGAGATTTTATATTAATCTATATAAGAGGATAAATGAAATAGAGTGGCAAAATATATGTATTCTAGGGGATTTCAACGCTATAGCAGATGGTAAGATGGACTATAAGGGTACCCACAAGAAAAGCACAAGAAGGAAACTACCGTCTGCCTATGTAAATATGGTGAAGGATTTAGATCTTTATGATGTCTGGCGAGCAATGAATGACAAGATGCAACAGTACACGTTTTACTCCCATCCACATAATTCATGGTCCCGTATCGACATGGTTTGGTCAAACTCGGAGCTACTCATGGATACTGTAAATATTGAAATAATAACCAACAAGTGGGCCGATCATCACCCAGTCTTATGGCAATGGAAAGGGAAGGCAAGGATAAAAGCTAGGTGGACATTAAACCAGAACATACTACAAGAGAAACAATTTGTACAACAAATAGAAAAGGAACTGGGCTACTTCTTTAAAGAAAACGGTAAAGAGCAGACCTCAATACAAAATGTTTGGGACACGATGAAGGCAGTTGTGAGGGGAATTTCCATAGCCTATATAATAAGAAGAAACAAAATGCACAGGGAAAAACTTAATACACTGAACAAAGAACTAAGAGAGACGGAACTGCTGACCCAGAAAGAGCCAGAAAATAGTAGACACAGGGAAAAAGGAGAGTTAATTAAACACCAAATAAATTTGATCTCCCAAGAGGAAATAGCACAAAACATTAAGAAAATGAAGCAGAATTATTTTGAACATGCAAATAAAACTGGGAGATGGTTGGCCCACAAAATAAGAAAGGAGAAGGTCAAAAGAATTATTAAACAACTGTATGACGAGGAGGGGAATCTGAAACAAGAAATAGGAGAAAAGAAAAAGATAGTACAGAACTATTATAGGAAACTATATAAACAAGACGAAATTAATGAACAGGACATTAGAAAATACCTTATAAAGCAGAAGCTTCCAGTCTTGTCGGAGGAGATGAGAGAGATGCTCAATAAAGAAATTACACAAGAAGAACTGAAAAAGGCCATTCAAAAACAAAAAAACAATAAAACACCTGGGCCGGATGGGCTCCCGTCGGAAATATATAAAAAACTTCAAAATACCATAGAAGACAAATTATTAGAACTATGTAATGATACATTGCAAAATGGTAGGGTCCCAAAATCATGGGGGGAAGCCTACATTACCCTAATACCAAAGGAAGAGGCGGACAGTAGCAAGGTCCAAAATTATAGACCCATATCCCTGTTAAATGCAGATTACAAAATCTTTGTATCAATATTGGCGGAAAGACTAAAATAATATTAAATCAAAGTATCCATTCGGATCAAAACGGCTTTCTCCCAAAAAGACATATTAGAAACAATACAAGAATAATAATGGACACCCTGGAATTCTATCAAACAAGATCCGAGAAACAACTCGCATTAATCTTTGTCGACGCTCAGAAAGCCTTTGATAACCTAGATTGGAACTTTCTAATCACTCAACTAAAAATGATGAAATTTGGCGATAAATTTATTAAGATTATAGAATCTATATATTCACGGCAATCTGCAAATATTATAGTCAATGGGGAACTAACGGAGAGGATACAAATTGGAAAGGGTGTTAGACAAGGGTGCCCGCTCTCCCCACTACTATTTATTACGTCTCTAGAGGTCCTTTTAAATCGGATAAGATCAAATCAGGAAATTAGGGGCCTGACCATAAAAAAAGAACAATATAAAGTACAGGCCTTCGCGGATGACATGGTCTTTATCGTGGAAGACCCCTTACTTTCAGGACCGAATTTGATGAAGGACATTGAGAACTTTGGGTGTGTGGCCGGTTTAAAAATAAACAAGGAAAAAACAAAAATGATTATAAAAAATTTCCCCAAAAACCAGATTGGAGAACTAGAGGAAACAATGGAATTAAAGGTAACTAAAAAAATTAAGTATTTAGGGATCTGGCTGTCTGCGAAGTGCTCTTCCATAAAAGAAGACAACTATGATAAGTTGTTACAGAATACCCAAAAGGACTTAAAAACCTGGTCAAAACTACAACTATCACTGATGGGAAGAGTCGCAGTAATTAAAATGAATGTTCTCCCAAAAATCCTCTACCTATTTCAAACGGCACCGGTTAAGCTAGGGGAAAAATTTTATAATGATTTGGACAAAATGATTCGTAACTTTATATGGAATGGTAAAAAGCCCAGAATAAAATATATGCACCTGCAGGATAAAAGAACTCAAGGGGGAATGGGATTACCGGAATGGAAAACATATCATCAAGCAGCAACAACTATGTGGATAAAAGAATGGGTAATGTTAGCTAATAAAAGAATCTTAACAATAGAGGGCCACGACCTGCAATACGGGTGGCACAACTACTTATGGTGCGAGGGAAATAAAATCCACAATTATTTTAGTAGTCACCATTTAAGGGGGGTATTGATTAAGGACTGGCTCGAAATTAGAAGGAGATACTATACGCAACTACCTAAATGGATATCTCCGACGGAAGCCCTGATATACCCGAATTTGATAAACTTGGATAAAATTGTTACCTACCAACAGTTGCTAGACGACCAAAACAAACTAAACCCCAGGGAAAATTTGGCTGATAAGGGAATAAACATCGATTGGTGGCCATATCTTCAAATTCAAAACAAACATAAATTCGATCTAGCACAACCTGGCTTCCAGAACAAGAACCAGGAATTAGATAAAATTTTAATTGGACCAGATGAGAAATTAATTTCAAAAATATACAACTGCTTACTGATTCGAAAAACGGAAGCAGAAAGAGTAAAAGAAGTCATGGTAACCTGGGCCCAAAACATCGGCCACTCAATAGATCTAGACGACTGGGAAAGAGTCTGGGAATGGAATCTAAAATTGACAAAGTCGACGGCCTATAAAGAAAATATATATAAAATGTTCTATCGCTGGCATCTTCCACCGACAAGACTGGCGAAAATGTCTTCAAAAGTTTCAGCCATATGCTGGAAATGTAAAACGGTGCTGGGCACGTACTACCATATGTGGTGGACGTGTCCGGTAGCCAAAGCATATTGGAAGCAAATACTAGGATGGCTGAATGGAATCCTGTCAATTAAACTATGCTTTAAGCCGGAAACTTTCTTATTAGGAATAATAGATCAAAAAATTTGCAAATCTGACCAATACCTCCTAGTCCATATTCTGACAGCGTCAAGGATTGTTTACGCACAGTGCTGGAAGAGTGAAAATGCCCCTACCAACACTATGGTGATGAATAAAATTTTAGAACTAGCAGAAATGAACAGACTGACGATGCGAATTAATGACAAAGAAGACACAGACTTTTATACAGTCTGGGAGAAGCTATACAAATGGCTTGATGAGTCAGTGAAGACCTAGACATAAAAAGAGATAGCTAACTAACCTATCACGATTAAACCAATAACTCAAATGAACAATATACAACAACTGAGAGATAAACGAAAGGAGAAATGTATCAGGGGCGAGAACCCACCGTCGAGCAATTTTGTCACGCTACAATGCTGGGAAAACTTTAAAAAGCTGATAGGAAATTCGCTATAATTACCTGCATGAAATTAGTGATCAAACTTCATTTTAGATGAGGCGAGAAGACGTATAATCCTTGCCTCTTCAAGCAAGGAAAGGGAAAGAGAACCAGATTGTCCTCAGCAGAGGAAAATACGCAAATGTAACAAAGGTTAGAAGGGAGGGAAGGAGGATAGTAGGGAAGTCTGGATGGAGAGGAGAAAGGAGAGGAATAGGAAAGGCAGAAGAAGGGGGGAAGAAAGAGGAGGAAGAGAAAGAAGAGAAGGGAAAGAAGGTGGGAAGAAAGAAGGAGAGAAGAAAGAGAAGAAACTGGGGGAGGAAGGAGGGAGGGAAGAAGAGAGGGTAGTAAAGAGGGAAAGAGGGAGGGAAAGAAAGAGAGAAGGTGAGTTGAAAGGAAGGAGGGAAGGAGGGAGGAAAGGAGGGAGATTAAGAGAAAAGGAAGGAGGAGGGAAAGAGGCAGGGAAGGAGGGAAGGTATGTGTGAAGGAGGGGGGGAGCGAGGGAGGGAAAGGAGGGGGAAGGAAAGGAGAAAAGGAGAAAAGAAAGGAGGGAAGGCAGGGGAGAAGGAAGTAAGGGGGGAGGGAAGAAAAGAGGGAGGGAAAGATACCTAACCTTTGATGTTTATAATGATTTGATAGTATGGGAATATCTCGAAATGTAGTTGTATTGTTTTGTTACAAGTTATGGATGTTGTATTTTCTTTTTACCAATAAAATCTATAATAAAAAAAAAAAAGAACTCTATCTGAACCCTTTTCAGTCTAAATTCAGACCTGGGTATGGGGCTACATTATTTGCTCTCCTGGATGACCCATGTCAGAACCTGGTAATGCAGTATGTAGGATTATCTCCTTGTCATTTTAAACTTCTCAGTAGCTTTTAACACTATTGGCCAAGATACCTTATGGAATTGCTAGAGATGTTGGGGATTCAAGGCACTGTTTTTCAGTGGCTCCACTCCTTCCTTTGTGCAGTGTTTCAATACATTGTAGTATAGTATGAGAAGGTCTTCATTCATGAGATACCATAGAAATCAGATCCTGAACCCTGCCTTTTAAAGTCCATCTGAAACTGCTAGGGGATGTCATCTGATCATTCAAGGTATATTATCATCAGTATGCTGAAGATACACGATCTGTCCCAGATTGCAGAGAAAATGCTGGTGATTTTTATCCTGATGCCTAGATACTGTGAGCATCTTACTGGGAGAGGACAAGTTTAAACTGAACCCAAGGAAATAGAACTTTTATTTGTATATTGAGGTTCTTCTTTGGTGCCAACTCTTGACAGATCATGCAACTGGGTGGATATACAGGAGTAAAACTGTGATTTCAAAATTTGGAAATTCTTTTGGACTTGTGGCACCTACTTACACTGCAAGGGGAGGCCTTGACTAAGGAGGTCTTTGCCCAGGGGTGAAATACAGCATGTTCGACAGGTTCTGCAAAACTGGTAGCAGAAATTTTGAATAGTTTGGAGAACCAGTAGCAGAAATTTTGAGTAGTTTGGAGAACCAGCAAATGCCACCTCTGGCTGGCCCAAGAGTGGGGTGGGAATGGAGATTTTGCAGTATCCTCCCCCTGCTACACCCACCAAGCCACACCATGCCTACCAAGCCACACCCACCGAACCAGTAGTAAAAAATAATTGAATTTCACCACTCTCTTTGCCCAGCTTCAAATGGTGTACCAACTATGACCTTACCTGGTGTGAGAGTTAGCAACAGTCACCCATTCTCTCATCTGAACCAACTGCTGCAATGCACTTTACATGAGACTGTCTTTAAAAACTACACAGAAGTTACAATGAATCCAGAATGCAGCAGACCAGTCCTAAGTGATTCCCAATTTGGGGGTCATATAGCAAACACATTGCAGGTCCTGTACTGTTTACCAATGCAGTTGGAAGTACAGCTTGAAATGCTAACCAATCTGACTCTTTCTGACTAGATACTTGGATACATATGGGACCACTTTCTCCAACAGATTCAGCTCAAGCTGTTTGATCATGCATGTGGGGGGAGGGGGCTTGTCTCACTTTTCCAGGATGCCAGGGGAAGTGAACTGCTTCCCTATAGACTGCCTTCCTCCCCAATGGGTTTTAGTAGTTATTAAGCGCTTTTCTCAGTAATATCATCTACCGGTATATCTCTTAGGTTCTTTTGCTGTTTATTCCATTTATTTTATGGAAACTTTAATAAGAATAATAAAGGACAATGCAAAGTAAATACAGAAAGAAAAGGAGAACAGGAAGTGCAAAGAAAGAAAAAAGTGAAAGAAACAAGAAAAGAAAAAAATAAATGTCTAAAGAAGTGACGTCCGATTTTCATCACAACTAGAAACTCAGTAATTCTTCACAACCCACTAAGTTACCTGCAAATAACTTTTCTTCCCATAGCCCATGTCTTATTTATGCAGAAATACATAAAGTATACCTCTTTTTTTTAATTGAAAATTTTAAAAAAGCTATTACAAATATTTACCTCCCCTCCCCCACCCTCCCCGCCCAAACCCAACCCCCCCCAACCTCTCCCCCCCCCCGGCTTCCCAGAGCAAATACAGGGTATAAATCTTTAACAAGCATATTCTACGATAAACTAAAAGAAAGTTAGTATCATCTATCATTTGTGCTTTAACTCCTCTTTTGTTAGGCTAACTCTAAACAGATTATCTCATTCCTCGCTTTTTTAGTCATAAACTATCTGGAATTTCTTAGTCCCATATTTATTTTGAATATAATCAATCCATCTTCTCCAGTCCATTTTATATTTCTCATCTGAGTGATCCTTAAGATATGCTGATATTTTAGCCATCTCTGCTAAGTTTGTTACTTTTAATGTCCATTCTTGAATAGTAGGCAAATCTTCCTTCTTCCAGTATTGCGCCACCAACAGTCTTGCTGCCGTTATTAAGTACAAAATCAAGTTAGTCTCTATAACAGTACAATCAGTAGTTATACCTAACAGGAATAACTGAGGAGTAAACTTTATCCTCTTTTTAAAAATATTTTGCATAATCCACCATATTTTTATCCAGAATGCTTTAACCTTTTTGCAAGTCCACCATATATGGTAATATGTAGCATTCAACACAATCTCCAGCATTTAGGTTGTAAATTCGGATACATGCAAGCCAGTTTTTTAGGATCTAAATGCCATCTATAAAACATCTTATAAAAATTCTCTCTTAGATTTTGGGCTTGCGTGAATTTTACATTTCTTACCCATATCATAAACTATACCTCTTGTTGCTTTTCCTCTCCTACTTTAGTTTTGCTTTTGCAACTTCAATTCTATGTTGTTTTAATTCTGTGGATGTTTTTACTGTGACATCGTAACTGCCAAAAGTTGAAAGACTACAGCAGAATAAATAAATACATTTGATCACATGTGAGCTTAAACACTCTGTGCTGTAAACTGAATCTTAAGAAAATTATCAGAAAAATGCATAAAACATTCTCAAATTATGATGCCCAATATTTTCGTTGGAGCTCATTTTTTGCACCAAATGCATGTTGGGTTGGCTGTTTAGCACATGTGAGTGACCAAGAAGCCTTCTTCATTACAACTATGAACTATTTGGCTTACCTATGTGCCTTTATAATTTCTACTGCAAAGGGACTTTGGAAAGTCAGCTAAGAAAAAAAGAGAACACCAGAAAGAAACGAGAGTAAGAAAAGTATTGGGAAGGTAGAGATTATGGGATACAGATAGTTGGAGCAAAGAGAAAAGAAAGGAAGAGAGAAAAAAGAAAAAAAGGTGAAGTCCTAAGTAGTGGCTAATTACACTCCTGCATGGAAATCAGCAACAGAGGGTCAATGGGAATGTAAAAAACATCATTGCTTTTGGTCCAATAATCTACCTGTTACAAATAATTCTATGAATAGTCGAAGTGTCGGTACTGCCATCTTGCTTTGCCATGTTTCCTTGCTGCCAGTCGGCCAATGTGCTTTCAGAAATGAAAAAAATGAAAATATACCCAGATGTCAATCTACTTAAGAAAAAATGACTTGCACTTGTCCTTCAGAAAGTTTTGAGTGACTCTGAGGCTCTGAGGTAGTTTTTCATCAAGCTATGAAGGAGGCAGAATTTCAGCAAGATGCCTTAGCCATAAATCACTGTCAAAATATGTCTCCCACTATAAAAAGAGAAGTCCCTTCTTCACTGCTCCAGGTGGATGTTCTTTTCGGTATGGAGTTAAGATGATGCAAGGTGTCTTTCTTTCCTGAAGCTGTCGTGAAATGAACTAAAGTACAATATATTTTGATTCAGGTTTTTGCATCTTCTAAATAACAATCCATATTTTTGGAATACAATGATTGTCTTTCCTGGAAAGGAGATAGGCACGCTTTTCTGTGGCATTCTTCTAGTATTCTGCTGTTACCCCATTGCTCTGCAAGCCAATTATATTGTAAGTATATCTGAGGAAAGACAAAGCTTTTTGCTATTACTACAGACCATTGTGCTTTCAGCCCTGCCCTCTGTCGCAATTATTTTCCACGGAAATGAATGGTGATTCCATTTTAAAATTGGAAACAAATAGCACTGTCGATTCCAAAAATTATCAACCACTTGCTATTCCATCACCCAATGGCAATCATTAATGTTGTGTGCAATTAAAGTGAAACCACTCTACAAATAGCAAGGAATTTTCTTTGCAAGGCTAACCGAGAACTATTTCATTTCATCAGACAATTAAATGTGAAGCTGCACAAAGAAGAAAGGAAAGATGAGTTCCCCCACTCTTCAATGAAATCCATGCCACCAATTAAAACTCAGCCCAATTGATCACTTTAATATTTAGATAGTTAATTCACTCCAATGGGATTCCATTCTAATGCTCAATAATCTAATTATCCTCATTTTAAGTAAGTGCCTCTAATCACTTATTAGTAGAGATACTCTTTAGAAACCATATGCAAGAAGTACGGTAACTACTATTGCTTTGGCAGAATAATTGCAAGGCCATTTCATCCCAATTGATACTGGGAAGCAACTCCTAACCAACTCCTTCTGGTAAGTGGCCCTCCAGCCTCATTTAGACAACTTCTGCAATATTCCAAAGCTATTTTACTAAGAGTCACATTATACTGTCACACATTATAAGATAAGATGACCCAGTATTTGTCACAGTCCCTTTTTTGATGTAGTTTAAGTTCAACTCATTGATTTTGATCCTATCTTTGTAAGCAACAGAAAGCAAATTTGTTTACAGTATTTCTTGTCTTTATTGTAGTCATATTTCCGCATCACCTTTGCAAGGTGAGATAATTATTTTTCATAACGTTTAGTAGAAAAATATTTCAAAATAAGCATTGTGTTCCAATTACAGATTTCTGTGAGTTTCTGTCCATTGAATATGTCATTTGGAATAACAGAGTTGAAGGGGACCTTGAAGGTCTTCTAGTCCAACCCCCTGCTTAGGCAAGAAACCCTACACCACTTCAGACAAATGGATAGCCAACATCCAGTGTTGAAGCATTCACAACTTCTGGAGGCAAGTTGTTCCATTGATTAATTGTTCAACTGTCCTTTGACAGTACTCTAAATGGCATGTTATATTCACTCTTATGATGTTAGAACTAAAACACATATGTTTCTAGAAGTTCTCCCATTCACTTCTCTTGAAATAATGTGTCCAGTATGGTATGATTGTTCTCAAGACCACCCAACTTCATCATAATTCCAGGCAGTTTATAAATAATCATAAATAAAACATATATTTTTAAAAAGGAATACAACTGAATGGAAGAGCCAACTCCATAACATAACACCAACATGATACTTTCCGACACCCCCCCCCAAAAAAAAAAAACCCAGCCACCCAAGACCTTGAACAACAACCAGTTTTTAACAATCTGCAAAAAAAAAAAATCAGTAAAGTGATACCAGAATTGATATCTGGAGGTGGGATTCCAGAAATTAGGGGTCATGATAAGGCTTACTTGGTCCTGCAAAATGACACTGCCTAATAGTTAGCAGTCAGAACTTGTTACTCTAGCTCAGGGGTGTCAAACTCGCATCGTCACAACATCATCATGTGACATATCGCAACTTTTCCCCACTTCGCTAAATCATGGGCTTGGCCAGTGCATGAAATATCTAGCCCGCGGGCTGCAAAATTGATGCCCCTGCTCTAGCTGATCTCACTAGATAGGTACAAAGCTCTAGGGACAAGCAATCTCTCAAGTAAACCTTATGCCATAACAAATGTGTGACAAACCTTTTCTGATAGTTATATATTTGTACCTACACTTAGTAATATTTGATTCCAATATTCATATCTGACAGTTGATTCTTCCGCCTTGTAAATTAGTGCTATGTCACAATGTTTTGGGAACATTCTTTTTTTATGAAGTGCTTTCCATATTTTGTCTGTCAAATATCCCATACATATAAAAAATACATTAAGAAGAGCCCTGCTGGGGTAAGGCTAAAAGTCCAGCCAGCCATTGTCCTGCTTTATTCAATAGTGCACTAGGTACTTCTGATAAGTTTATAAACCAGAACTTGAAGGCATGTCACTTCCCTACTGCTGCTCCAAGAAAATTGACATTTCAGGTTATATTGCTTGTGAAGGGTCTCATAGTTTGTCATAGTAACTATAGCTAATAACTCCTTTTTTTCTCTATTAAGTGTAATATCTAAGGCTGTGGACTTCAGAACGTTTAGCAGCAGTGAGTTCTGTAACTTTACTTTAGGTTGATAGCCATCGCATCTCACCTGATCATCACATCTATATTCTGTCATTATGCTGCTCTGTGGGATCAGGAACTTCTATGAATTGATGAAGGAAGAGGAAATCTATGTATTTGGTGCTCCTGATTTATAGAAGAGACTATATAACAGCCTTTCTCAAGATTTCTAGCAACATTAGCTATGTTGGGAAATCTAGGAGCTGCGGATCTACCAATTTGGACAGTGCCAGATTGGGAAAAAAATCTTTCAGTGATTCAGCCAACACAGTTTCTTTTTTATAATCTGGCAAGTGAAAGCAATAGGAACTGGGAATATAGGTAGATGAAGTCTTCAAATGTATATCTGCGTTTCATCTCCACATCTTTTTAAAATACAAGGAAAATAATTTCTTAATTATAGCAAAGGAAAAAAATATCTTCAAGTAGAGTTGAATTTTATAAACTATGATGAGTCTTTCTTTCATGTACTCCAGGGGTCTCCAAACTTGGCAACTTTAACCAGTCTTAAAGTTGCCAAGTTTGGAAAGCCTGATGTACTCTAAACAGAGTTTATGGCTGTAGAATACAGCCAACATCCTTAGTTGTCTTTACACTGCTAAGAATTTTTTAACATGATAGAAGTTGGTAGATAACATACAGTGGTCATTAGTTCAGTATTTCACAGCTGTCAGCTTGTATCATAATCCTTTTGAGAAATGGTTTTTGAAACCTACCAAATGCTCAAGAAATGATAATTAGTCACATGTATTTCAACATGATGGAATTTCATATGAAATGCAAAATTATAGTTTGAATGTGTCATTTCAATAAAGAGGTTCACAATTAAGGGAAAATAAGAATGTTTGCAGACAGTCATTCTTTTATATTAAAATAAAGCAATGATGGTTATATATACACAATATTCTAGATGATTTTTGCCTTATACAATGTCCATCAGATGAGTTGACTTTTATTGCTGTAGCTCCAATCTGGTATTGAAATTTTTACACTGGGGAATGATGAGATTAGGCATCTGACACTTCTAGAAGGCATCAAATGGAAAAGACTTAGATATACCAGCCCAATGGCCAGGACTGTCCATGGAGTATCATAAAAAAAAAGTCAAGATGGCAGGCATAATGGTACACTTGAAGTTCCACTCATTTTGATGTGTGTTGAATATAAACATGGACAGAGTTTTGATGGTACCACTGTGGTGCCATTTTGATGGTTTTGGCGATACCTATAAGTTTCTCCATAAAACCACAGAGTTGATGGGATCCACAAGAGGACAGAGATTGCATAGGCTCAATCTGATCAAAGCCTCAAATGCCCCCTTATTCCAAGCAGCAACCTATAGCAAAAAAAGGCCCCAGGTGTTGAAGTGGATGTGAGAAAATAGTTACTTAAATTCTCTAAGATAAATTCATATTAGAATTAGCCTTTGAAAAACTGCTGACGGATTAGTCAAATATTTACCTTTGAAGCAGAAATATTTATTTTCTTATTTCAATCCAAGAAAAGTAATCCCTTTAATACACATAATCCCTTACAGCTATTCTCAATTTTCAAACAATTATCATCCAGTGCAGGCATTGTCCAGTAATCTGCCAACATCCATTAAGTCTTTAGATTGTTGTAACCTTTTGTTTAACTTCTGGAAAAGAAGTGTTAAAAGCTTAAATGTTAAATAATAAAATGTTTTTGCAATATCGTGAAATGCTTGCTCTTGTTTCTTCATTAAAAATGCAAATAAAATCTAAACTGATTGGCTTTGGGTGAAATTAATTGTTAACCTATGGATAGAATCACATATGTGCATTTTTTTCATGCCAGATTGTTTTGTTTTGCATATACGAAACAACATAATTTATTTTCACTGAAGCAATTTTGTATGGTCAAATGTTAAGAATGTTTTGTTTAATAGAAAACCTTACTCCAAAGGCAGCTCAGTTCCAAATGTCAAGTTTGAATTAAGTTTGATTCCTAATGACATCATAGACAAGTATCCATAAACAAAGTAGTTTTCTAAACCAACTTTTCTCAACCTTCTTTTCCTAGAGGAATCCTCTCATGCAACCCCTTGCCTAAAAGCAATATTGAATTCAACATCATGCAAGCACAAGCAATAGAACAAAGTCAAACTAGAGTCTTGGACAAGAGAACTGATTTCAACAAACAGAGAGAGCATGGGAAGAATTCCATGAACGAGAATTCTTAAGGGGAAAACAACCCAAGAAGCTTGGGAAATTTTGAAAAATGAGATTATGAAAGCCCAGTCTAGCACAATCCTAATAAAGAAGAAAAATCACAGCTCTCAAAAGAAACCAGCATGGCTGCACAATGAATTCTCTGATAAATTGAAATGCAAGGTCCATTAATGGGAGAAAATATTTGAGGATCTGCAACAAAGGTGGTCAACTTATTTTCCAAAGCACCATAGGGCAGGAGCAGAAGCAATGGATAGAAACTAATCAAGGAGAGATGCAACCTAGAACTAAGGATAAATTTCCTGAGAGTTAGAACAATTAATTGATGGAATAATTTGCCTCCAGAAATTGTGAATGCTCTAACACTGGAAATTTTTAAGAAGAGATTGGATAACCATTTGTGTGAAATGGTATAGGGATCTTGCCTGGGTTTGGACTAGAATACCTCCAATGTTCCTTCCAACTGTATGTTATTCTAGCCTATACACTAGCATAATCACTAAACTGAATTGCAGTGTGTAAAAATTCCCATCAGTGCAAGCATTAATATAAAATTATATTTGAGGTTGTAGTTGTTCTTAATCGGAACTCCTGTTAAGGAATTCTTGCTAACTTCTTACAGAATCCTTGTGTTCCACAGAAATGCAGCTGATTTTAAACTATTTACTTCAACTTCCAAGTATTAGTTTTAGTATTTTAAGATCAACCAAGACCACCCATCCTCAGACTATTACCTGTGCAACTAATTAGTATCTACCAGCACTTTGAGCACACAAACTTATCAAAGGATCATTTGGAATACAATATATTTACAAAAAAGCAGAGGAGGCTACCCATCTGCAGTCATCCACTCAAAGGAATTATCTGCAACAAATGATATAAGACATCATAACACTTTACTGACTCTGTATGGGAATGTCTGAGCTGTGAAACATTCTTCCGCATTGCCTTCTGAAATCTACTCAGCAGATTGTAACTCCAAGCCTCTACAAGACAGTCAAAAAGGTAGAATGGACAATGAATTTAAAGGCAATGAAAAAGCCAAAAGAAGAAATGACATTCATTCCCCTTCACTGGAGTTTGCCAAATCAGATCAGGTCAATAATAAACCTGAAGTCCACAGAATTTCAAGCTTGCTTTTCAGGTGCTATTTTAATTTTGGGTAGGACC
Source organism: Thamnophis elegans (assembly GCF_009769535.1). Classification (NCBI taxonomy): domain Eukaryota; kingdom Metazoa; phylum Chordata; class Lepidosauria; order Squamata; family Natricidae; genus Thamnophis; species Thamnophis elegans. The sequence continues at coordinate 47,947,338 of NC_045550.1, forward strand.
TACTTGAGTTGATGCCAAAAAGTAAAAAAATCATTATGAGAGGGGGAGGGAGGGGAGAGGAGGAGGGAGGGAGGGAGAGAAATACATAGTTACTCTATATTCAGTAGAAAATAAGCACAAGTGGAAAAACCATTAAGTGAGTGACATATATATCAGCATAATCATTCTGTCCAGTTGATCATTGTGGAGGGCAACTTCCAGGTCCATTAATATTTTTTTTTAAAAAAAACACCATTTCCTTTATGGTTTTCTCTTTAGACTCTTTTAAATAGGCAGGCTTTCAAAAAGAAGAGAACTGTGACTGTTTCTCAGACCTAGGAAGAAGACAAGGCTGCATAGAAAACTGTATGAACTTTAGCCATGTAGACACCAGACGTAAGAGTGACTTAAATAAAAATATGTAAAAGTATAGTATATTAAAGCCACAGGTTATATATAGGCCATATTCCGGCCTGCCAGAATATCAAAAAGGAAGGATGAAGATAATCTAATTTCATAGGGAACAATGTTCCATAAAGTGGGTTCCATGCCAAAGTTTCCTGGGACCCACTAAGTGTGGATTTCTAGCTGATGGTCAGTAGTGGGATTCAGCCAGTTTGCACCTATTCGAGAGAACCAGTTGTTAACTTTCTAAGTAGTCCGGAGAACCGGTTCTTGGAAGAAATCTCCTTTTGTTTTGTTTTTTACACTTTACAGGGCTAATCCTGTAAGCAAGGCAGAAAAGAAACATTCTGGTGTTTTTTCTAGCCTAATCTTTATTGCCCTGCTTACAGAAACTGCCTCTCTGGTTAACCTTTATTATATTGTCACAGCTAAGGCGAAACGCCCATCGACCTGAGTGATGTTGAGTTGGCCATGCCCACCCAGTCACATGACCATTGAGCCCCGCCTACCCTGCTGGTCATTAGGGCAGAGAACCAGTTGTTAAATTATTTGAATTCCACCACTGCTGATGGTACTCAAATCTGTAGGGATTTGCCTTCAAACACATAAAGGCCCGCTGTAATAGAGGACCTAATAACACCACCATTCAATGAGATGAGTTCACTGGCAAGGCCTTAAATTCAAAAGTTCTCTGGTGGAATCTATTCACAATTCAGCTTTGAAGGATCAACTATAGTGTCACTAACAGTGTAATGAAATAAATACAGCTACGTAACTGTCAGGTAAATGTGCAATTGTCAGATAGTTTTGTGCTTTCCGACAGCTCAAGACCTTTTCACTAGAAGCATGTGGGATTGGAAACGTAACAGAATAGTCTTATCAAATCCTACTACATAACTGTCAGCCCTACAAGCAAGAATCATAAAGCTTTTAACTTCTTTTCAAAAATTCCAATTTTTAAACAAATGGACTGGTAAGGGGAAAATGAGCAGTGTGAACTTTTTCTCTCTTTCTACATCCTCATCTTAGGAAAAGCTTTATTTGTAGCTGTTGGGCTGTCAAGAGTTGCAGCACTGTTAGTGCTCAACCCATAAGCAGCAGTCTTAATTTTGACAGCCCCATTTTCTGGTGCACTTCAGCAGCAGGAAGAGCTGTGTAAACAGTGCTAAGCAGAACAATTAGCCTTCAAGTTGGCTGTGCAAAATAGCTCATGTGGGCAGCTGCTTCAAAGCAACGTTCTCTAATTGCTTGTGGAGTTTGCTCGCTCGAAGTGAGCAACCAGTTTGATTGCTCCTGGGGAATAGGAACACAAACGGATAGCCCCAGAGCAAAAGAAACTTGATGTAAAACTACAGTTATGTGGGAGCAAGCCCCAGATCTGTCAAAGGACCACCTTGGTATTATGCATGTGATCCCAAATGCCTTGTTTCACTCTTGAGTAGCTACAAGACCTTTGATGGCTATTTACAATAAGACAACAATCGATATAAAATCAAGCTTGAAATAAATATATATTTTCTGCTCATTCTCCTGGTGAAATCAGTATGGAGGAAAATAGCAGTCTAAAATATTTTGGCTGTGAACTATCTGACAGTAAAGTTATCTGGAGTAGCTGGGTATCACCGAAGGAACCCAAACATTGTTAAAAGCTGATAATTTTTGCTTGCAAAAATAACAAAACTCTCTAGGAGTGGAGAAAGTGGTCAAATATTTCAGTTAGGATTGTTGTTCCCTAAAAGGCAATAAAATGTCTCAAATCCTTCAGGGAAATGTTTCTTCTCCCCAAAGTTGTTGACAGGGTTATTGTGTCTCCCAATAGATAGCAGAAGGGAGAAAATGAAATAATAAGCTTGCCTCTGAACAGCTAAATGACCTCAACACTAAGATAAGAGGTTTTGATTCAGAAGTGCCTTCCGCTAACACAAGTATACTGAAAACCATTCTCCCTTAATGACTACCGCATTTATTGACCATTCAAGAGTACAACAGTGCTTAAAAAAATAACTTGGCAACCAGTCTTCACATGAATAAGCCATATAGCATCTCTCTGCTCTTATTTTCACTTGATTATTTATCCATAAGAAGATTTCCTCAAAAAAGCCCAAAGAACTCCAGTTCAGCTGAAGGAATTAGCAGGAAGCAAAGGAACACTGAAATAAAATCATAAGGGCGATGAGGGTCATTTTTGTTAGCAATCATTTTGCTTCATGACCAACAGTAGTTGGGTGTCCCAGTTGTGGTCACACACAAGGACTGTCTATACAGGTAGTTCTTGACTTACATTAATTTGTTTGGTGACTAGTCAAAATTATAACAGCAATGGAAAAAAATAACTTTTGACTGTTACAGCTTTCCCACGGCACATGGTCAAAATTTGGACACTTGACACATATTACAGTTGCAGTGTCCTGAGGTCATGTGATCACCATTTATGACCTTCTGACAAGCAAAGTCAATGGGGAAGCCAGATATACTTAACCATTTTAATAACCTAGCAACCACAATGATCCACTTAACAATTGTGGAAAGAAAGATCATAAAATGGAGCAAAGCTCAATTGACTATGTCTTGTTTTGGGATTCAATTGTCCTCTCTCTTTGATGAGTGTGCTGAGAGCCATTCTCCAAAAATATGGGCTCAAGATATAATAGCTGCTACATTTCTTGCAATTTAATGTAAATGTAAACTTAATGAAGTTTATATTATTGTTGTTAAATATAATTACTATAACAGTAGTCCATAGCTTTTTTTCTTCTTCTTCTGTAATGTTAAAGCATACTATTCAGGAGCAACTTTTGAGTGGGGAGGGGGGAGCACTGCATTTAGAGACAATCATTTGGAAGTGGGGCACAGGTTGTGTATTCTTAGTCTAACAGAAATTCTTCTTTTATTTACAAATTCAGTGGGGCAAACTTTCCTTTGTTCTCCTTGAAATTGCTCAATTATTGTCTAATTTCCCAAACTTTCTAAATGGTTTCCAAAGCTTTTACAGCAAATTTCCATAAAGCCAAAGTTGCATATGAGAGAAGGGAAAATTTTACTTCTTTGCTAAGTTTAATGAACTCACGTCATGAATTGAATCTCCTGATTTGTTATCCTGATCCAAGTTCGAGATGGGCTGATCAGTCTATTTTTGGTCTGTATCAGTTTGACTTCTCCTCAATCAACAGTTTCTTTTCTGTCTTCTCTTTCTGAGAATTAATGCACGTGAACATTCACATTTTTATTCTTAATATTTTCATAAATACAAGTTTATCCCAAGCTGCCTTGCAAAATTCCCATAACTCTGTAGTCTATAGGAAGATAGTGTTGTTATTCACATTTTAGTGAATGAATTAAGTTGGTCCACTTAAAAAATGGAATGAAGCAAAATTATCTAAGATCAAAACCAAAATATTTATCTACATAACTGTTGAACCGCTGGGTTTTTTGTGGTTCCATTAATCAGATGCTAAGGTAGCCCATCTCACTTTTATTAATAAAATTGCCTGCCAGGGCTAGCTGTGTTATTGGGCAAAGTGAGAAAGCTACTTCAAGTAACAGATTTGTGGGATACCTCTCATTCTGTCCTGGTTCCCTACATTATTTTGTTTATCTCAGGAATAATGGAGAATGACTTGCATTAAATCAGGGTTCAATCATCAAGCGCATGTGAAGCCCAGATGTGGTTTATGTACCAACTATATTAAAGATTTTTTAAAACTTTTAAAATAAAGATGAAGGAGTGAAATCATTGTTTAATAAATTGTTCAATTGTTAGTAATTCTAAATCTCTTCCCAAAGAAATAACTGATATACCAATGCAGTGAAGAAAAATCATAGATAGATGATAAATAGATAGAGCGATGTTGATGAGGTAGGTAGGTAGGTAGGTAGGTAGGTAGGTAGGTAGGTAGGTAGGTAGGTAGATAGATAGATAGATAGATAGATAGATAGATAGATAGATAGATAGATAGATAGATAGATAGATACTGAGGGTAGGCAGGCAAGCAGACAGATACTGAGGGTAGGTAAGTTGATAGTAGATAGATAGATAGATAGATAGATAGATAGATAGATAGATAGATAGATAGATAGATAGATAGATAGATAGATAGATAGATAGACAGACAGACAGACAGACAGACAGACAGACAGACAGTTAGACAGATAGATACTGAGGGTAGGCAGGCAGGCAGGTACTGAGGGTAGGTAAGTAGATAGATAGATAGATGATAGATAGATAGATAGATAGATAGATAGATAGATAGATAGATAGATAGATAGATAGATAGATAGATAATAGATAGATAGATAGATAGATAGATAGATAGATAGATAGATAGATAGATAGATAGATACGGTAGGTAGGTAGGTAGATAGATACGGTAGGTAGGTAGGTAGGTAGGTAGGTAGGTAGGTAGGTAGGTAGGTAGGTAGGTAGGTAGATGATAAATGAATACCATGTAGGTAGGGAGGTAGGGAGGGAGGTTAGGTAGATCTTCTGATTTATTTTATTTATTTATACATTCATTGATTCATTTTGTTATTTTACTGGTCCCCTAAACATGTAGGACGATGAAGTAACAGTAAAGTTATCAAGCCAGGGTGGCATTCAGACCGCATTATTAGCAAGCCTCCATTAGAATCCAGACATGTTTTATGTAGACTAATCATATTATAGGGCTAAGGGAGATTTACAATCAGATTTACCACAGCAAACTCCAAGTAATCTTCACTGAAGACTGACACCATTTTATCTATACACGATTCCCTGTTTCTCACAGAAGTAATTCTGTCCTTTCTACATTGTCAGTTCTGACAGGCTGATTTAATCTGCCGTATTCCAGCGGCCTCTGACCACCGTGCCGAGTCATTAACCTTGACTCTCGTAATTGAATTCAAGGTTGATTGCCTGTGACCCTCCTCACTCAGGTCCTCCAAATGTACATATTCATTACGAGCTGCATTGCTAAACGGATTGAACAGGGAAAGCTGTAGCTGGCCGCCTCGTTTGGTATGCAGAGGGCGAAGAGGGCACTAATTGCATGTTAGTGCGGAGGATTAGATTATGAAAAGGAGTGGGAAAATGAAGATAGATCCTTCCGACACTGTCAGATTAAGGGCAGCACCAGGCAGGAATATGACATTGAAATTTAGAGTGACATTAGCAGAAGGGGGAGGAATTAGTGGCAGAAACAGGCTTTTGTGTGCTTTACCTAAATTCCAACAGATTTACAGAAGTCAATGGTTACAGTGGTATCAAACTAAAAAAATATTTTAATAATGCTTTGATGGAACTAGGATTCTTTAAAAAAAAAGTCCTGCAGGATCCTTGTTTGCCCTCATTGTACCTTTTAAATGTTATTGTTAATATTGCATTCTGAGCTTTTATTCTGTTAGCTGATCAGAGTCACTGTTGTGAGATGGGTTGCCATATACTGTATATTGAATAAATAAATATGATATTTTTAGAAATAATTTGACCATTTGGTTGGAGGACTCCAAAATTAGAGGACTAATACTAAAATCAAGATTTAGAGCAGTGTTTCTCAACCTTGACAGTTTTAAGGTGAGTGGACTTCAATTCCCAGAATTCCCCAGCCAGCAGAGCTGGAATTACGATCAAGAAGTCTGAGCTTACACAGTTCATCAGACATGTTCATTGTTCTGAACTGTTTAATTGTCCTTCAACCCAAGTGCCAGTTGCCTTTCTTATAATTCCTTTTGGCCTGATCATCCAACATATGCATAAGTTTTAACTTCCCTTAGTCTCCTCATTATATTTTGCTGGTTGTTTTTCTCTTTGACTGGATTAGCTAAAATGTTTCCTGGATGAAAGTCTCCTATATCTGCCTTTCAATCGCCTTTTTTATTTGTCCAACAAATGGCCTTTTAATCAAAATTTTAAATACGAAAATATGTGCATTCAGTCCAAAGTTTCATTCTACACATGGAAAGATGAGAGCACTTTCTGGAATGCTGGAAAGACTTGTGTGCTACATAAGGGTTGTTAATTTTGAAGCCAATGGTCATGGCAATTAAGCAGGGAATTTAGCCTGGATGGGACAGCTACTGACAACAACATTAACAGTTATTTAGCCATGTTTTTGACTGATTCTACCATCTCTTAGAATAGATGGAGCACCCATTCCACATAATCATTGACTTAAAATCCAAGAGTATGATTAGCATTTACATGGTGATGACCTACAATTGTTCTTATCTTTTCACCATAAACTCTTTAGCTGGCTAATGTCCGTACTGTGTTCCATTCTTTAAACTTCCTTCACTACAAATACTCTTCATACCACTGTTTGGCCTTACAGTAAAGCCATTTAGAAAGCAACAAGAGAATGATGGAAAGATGCCAATGTCTCTTCACTTCTGGACAAGAGAGGAAATTCCAGGAGGCAGGTAATGGAACAAGGTGGGACTTCCTACTATATTGACAAATGAGACACAGCAAAGCTATGTTTGCCATCTTTCATCTGATGCAGCTGCTGTGCCAATTAATTTCTAAAGTTAATCGGCCTTGGGATGGCCCTTGAACACCATGGAGACCTAAAAGGCAGCTCTTTCTTGCAGAGGTCTTTCAGCCTTCTTTGCACTGCCATTAAACCTTTCAGATAAATAAGCTAGACAAGCTCCTTGGTGTAATTTTATTCTCAAGTTTTTCAAAGTAAAATTGTCTAACTCTCCTTCACTAATCAGGAACTTGCTTCTCTGTGCTGAAAAAAAAGGTTACTATAACTGTTTTTGTAGAAAGCTTTGTTATAACTGCTTAGATTCTGCTTTGTTTCCTTCCTTTTTTTAACTCTTTGATTTCATGCAATTTTCACCATAACTCAAACTACGTCCCCTCACCCCCATTTCTTGTACCTTTGCTCCAGTGGTGGTATTCTGTCATTTTTTACCAGTTTGGGTGAACCCGCAGTGCTGTAGGCTCCGCCCACCTGCTCTGACATAATTTGTGACCTTCTGCGCATGCACAGAAGGTGGTATGTGCGACAGTGGTGGGATTCAGCCAGTTCGCACCTATCCGGGGGAACCGGTTGTTAACCTTCTAAGCAGTTCGGAGAACCAGTTGTTGGAAGAAATTTCATTTTGTTTCTTTCCACTTTACAGGGCTAATCCTGTAAGGAAGGCAGGAAGGAAACATTCTGGTGTTGTTTCTAGCCTAATCTTTACTGCCCTGCTTATAGAAACTGCCTCTCTGGTTAACCCTTATTACATTGTAACAGCTAAGACGAAGCACTCTTCGACGTAAGTGATGTTGAGTTGACCACGCCCACCCAGTCACATGATCACTGAGCCACGCCTACCCAGCTGGTCATTAGGGCAGAGAATAGATTGTTAAATTATTTGAATCTCACAAAGCATGCACACGAGCGCGCTCACATTTGCAAACCGATAGCAAAGGTAAGTAAATCTCACCACTGCTTTGCTCCCATTTCATATGTGGCAGATATTTTTTCCAATTCTTCCATTGTGTTAGGGTTATTAGAGACAGCATATTGGGCCACATGCTACATTAACAAATTAAATTTAGTCAATTGGAACTTTATTGGTGCTTGAGCTAATTATTTATTTCAGTGGCAGCAATTTCCCACTTCACTGAAACACAGTGCAAAAATCTGCAGTGTGCAGACTACACCATTAAAAAAGGTCTTCCAGGAAGTACCATCTAAAGCTGAATGAAAAAAGCATTAAATAATTCTGACTCCAAGGCTCTTCTTTGTATTTCCAACACTGAATGGCAATCTCAGGCCTTCCCCATAAAAATTTGCTCCTGGTTAACTCCAGCTTTCTTCATTTCAGCAGTATAATTGGGAGGGGGGGTATAGTTGAAGGAATCATATTGCTCCTGCTTTTGTTAAACAATTGAGAATAAGTCAAACCTCTGTGCTGATCCAGAAAATCATTCAGAGAGACTTATTAGCAGATGCCAATCTATTTTCTGCTCATCTCTGGTCTAAATCATGACTAACTGCAGCTGCATTGATTCTATATATATCAGTAATCTTAAACACGCCTAAAATAAAGCTAAAATAGTTTTATCACCTAATCACTAAAAATGAGGAATCTGGATCATTAGTAATTATCTTTTTCCAACCTTAACATTGTTTCCTACCTTTCGTAAATTTCTTTTATGTTCATTTTCCCTCCAAGAAATATAGAGATGTGTGTAATCCTTTTATACTTCTTGAATCTTCTTTTGAGTTTAGTTCACGTCTTGGGGACTTCATCGAAACATCCATTGTTTTTCTTGTCAAGATTCTTCCAAGATTTTTTTTTACTTCCTTCTTACAACCTTGGGGTTTCCTGCAGGTATAAAAACATCAAAACACACATGATCAGTGAAGAGAATGTTAGGTCTGATTCAGAAATTATAATAATTGCTAAAGAACAATCATATGAAAAGGGTCTTTCTGAAAATTATATTGCTAATCAATAGTTGATTTGATTCTAAAAACAGAAAACAAAACTCCAGATAAAAAATAGTCAACAGTGTGGATCTCCATCCATCTATTTCCAGGACTTTAGCTTTAACGAATGTATGCATATCCAGTGGCAAAAAGAACCACAGGATGCTGGAATACTAGATTTGATCCTTGGCATCATCACTAAAAAGAGTGAAGGGGCCACTAATGTGATGATACTGAAGCACTAGAATTGATTTCACATTGGAATGTTTCTATATCCTTCTGTTGGTACCAATCAGACTCTACCTGTCAGTTAAAAGGTTCGACAATAGATTCTTACATTTAGAATCATGTGGAAGGCATGCTGCAAAACAGAAGGCTAACCTCAGCATTATTTTTAGTTCCAAGTATGCTTCTGGGCCCCCATAAGTATTCTTACAAAATCATCATGGTGGCAAGCAGCAATCCATTGTTATATTTTTAAAAAATGACCCTGAGCTTAGAAGATTTTTTTTTTTAAAGTTTAGATAGTTGGTAACTCTTTTTGCCGGTGGTTCACATTGCTGATAGTTCTGACTAATCTGACCACTTTCTGTAATGAGTCTCCACAAAAAGGGTATAGAACTCTGCATCCTCTATCACAAGAGTCTAACTAGCATGGTTACTGATGAAAAATGCTAAATGTTGAAGTTTAGCAGCATCTGGAGAGCCTTGTCTTTCCCATGCATGCTGTAGCATGTTACATATTAAAACTGCTCCTTCAAATAAAGCTCCCATATTGTCCCAAAGGTGCTTTCCCAAAAGGCAACTGAATTTTCTTCGAAAACATTTCGCTTCTGATCCAAGAAACATCCTCAGTTCTCTGAATTCTCTGAGAACTGAATAAGCTTCTTGGATGAGAATAATTCAGAGAATTATCTTCAGAAGATAATTAGAACTGCAGAAATTACTGCCAACCTGCCTTCCAGTGAGGACCCTGCACGAGTCAAAAAGACCGTGAAAATATTTACAGGCCCCTCGCATCCTGGACATAAACTCCTATCCTCAAAACGATGCTATAGAGCACTGCACACCAAGACAACTAGACCCAAGAACAGTTTTTTTGCGGAATGTCATCACTCTGCTAAACAAATAATTCCTCACCACTGTCAAACCATTTACTAAGTCTGCATTATTATTACTATTAGTCTTCTCATCATTCCTATCACCCGTCTCCTCCCACTTATCACTATATGACTGTAACTTTGTTGCTGGTATCATTACGATTTACATTGATATGGATTGTTTCCTGATTGTTTATTTGTACTCTATGACTATCTTTTCTTTTATGTACACTGAGAGCATATGCACCAGACAAATTCCTTGTGTGTCCAATCATACTTGGCCAATATTCTATTCTATTCCACTCCACTCCACTCCACTCCACACCACTCCACTCCATTCCATTCCATTCCATTCCATTCCATTCTATTCTATTCTATTCTATTCTATTCTATGATAAATGAAATGATTTCAAAGGAAAAACCAAGGAAGTCCAGATAAGCCCCTTTGGGACAACCATGACCTGGATGATTGAGAATATCTATAGACATAAATCTCACATATTCTACTTATTTGTATTTCAGGACAGAAATTATGAGCGGCCTGGATACAGAAGCAGCAGAGCAAATCTGCATCACCTTCTCAAGGAAAAATTGGCAAGACCTGAGCTTGGCTGCTCCAAGCTGGCAGAGGGTGTTATTGTTTATTCTTTGTGGATAATAATGCTCATACCAATTACACTGGTTTCCTGCCTGTTCCCTGGAGCCTGGGATGCCAAAGCACAGTGGAGACCCTTAGATGTGTTTTCTGTAGATGGATTCTTTGGGCAGAGCAGTTTCCTTTTCTTCCTCTTCCCCACCTTCAGCCCTGTGACACAAATGGCAGCCATGTTGTCCTCATTAAGAAATGATAGGAACCTACCAGGTCCTTCCAGGAATATAAATCATTTGGTTCCATGTCACTTATTACTAGCAAGTCACCTGACTTTAATCCTATCAATCACTTGGACATTTTAACCATTGCTCCGTTAAATGCTTGGTTCTTGCCAAATAAATATCCTGCCCTTTATGATGAGAAAAGGGGGGGGAATGAAATGTTTGAGGCAGCAGCATCTTTATTATACAAGCATATATATGTATGTATGCATATATGTATATGTGTACACACACACACACACACACACATATATATACATATGTGTGAATATATATGTGTGAATATATATATATATATATATATATATATATATATATATATATATATATATATATATATATATATATATATACACACACACATACATACATACATACATACATACATACATACATACATACATACATACATATATTCGCCTGCTCACTTCAGGATCTCAGCCAATGTAGCATTTGGCCTAAAGTCCTTGTTTGTTTTTATTCCTTTCCATAATCTCTGTTTGATTTTATGACATTTTGAAGAGATATCGTTCTAGGCTACATTAGATAAAATAAGCTTTTTATCTCCATATAAACTAAAGCTGCCTTCCTTCGATATCTTTCACCACAGCAGGCTGAAATAACAATCATGCTGTCAGAATGTGTATTTCAAGTAGCTTTCTAAGAAAATCAAGCAACCTCAATATGTCTAACACATCCTTTCCTACATAGGAATCTAGAACCCTGAAGGATTATATTTCTCCAGGCAAAATTCTTTTTAGAACCAAGTTCTTTTGGCTAATGTGGATATAATAATGATTATCCACATTACCAGCAACAATAATTCTCCTTTTTTTGTGAGTTCTGGAAAACATATCCTTTTCTGACAGGGATTTTCAATATGCTAATAGAGGATTCAATTATGCTGATCGTATTAACTCAACTGAGGGAAACGAGGTTGGAGAACACTGATATTAAAACAACTGAAAGAGCCATTGCAATATTGTGTGTACCATTATGCTTACCAATAATTTAATTATTAGCGAGATTGGAAGTACTATAAATAAATAAATATTCTGCCACTTGCAAAGATAGGGATCTGGAACATTTGTCTAAATTGGTAATACTAGTAATTATTCTTAGATATAATTCTTTTGCTTCTGTTAGTTTTATATATCACTACTGATATTAAAGATGATGAATAGAAAAACTGAAGGCAGGATGGGAGAAAGAATGGGGAAAGTGAACAATAGTTGGTAACAGTATAGTATAGCTTTTATTGTCTTTGTACAAAATAAATACAACAAAATTGGTTGTGGTAGTATAGATTAGCTGATTGAAATTTTGTGAGAGAATATATTAAAAACTACTACCGTATATACTCGAGTATAGGCCGACCCGAATATAAGCCGAGGCACCTAATTTTACCACAAAAAACTGGAAAAGTTATTGACTCGAGTATAAGCCTAGGGTGGGAAATGCAGCAGCTACCGGTAAATTTCAAAAATAAAAATAGATACCAATAATGTTTTTGAATATTTATTTCAAAGAAAAACAGTAAACTAGCGGTGTATTCAATGAAATACTTCACTCACCTCATGATGCTGATGTCCCGCTGTGATGATGATGTCCCGTGCAGCCGCGGGAGCGATGTCCCGCCTCCTATGACACACGGCACAGTGATTCCTATCATTGGATCACTGTACCAGAGGAGGTGGGACATCGCTATGTGGCTGCTTGCCATAACAAGGAGGAGGTGAGACATCGTTGCAGAGCGGCAGGAGGGGGAGGAAGGGGAATCGTAAGACAGCCCTGCATTACATTAGAATGTGAGGAGGGGGGATGGTGCGGTGCGCGCTGCGCGGCAAACTGACACAGAGGGAGGGGAAACTCACAGGGCCACTGGGCCATTCACGAGTGTCACCCAGCGGCATGGCCCCGCCCCTTTTTCTCCTCCATTTCGGGCAAATTTTTCACTGACTCGAGTATAAGCCGAGGCGGCTTTTTTCAGCCCAAAAAGTGGGCTGAAAAACTAGGCTTATACTCGAGTATATACAGTATATATTTATAATATGTCCCAGTTCCAAGGTCTTCTAACAGGAAATTTTCAATCCTGTTTTAAAGATAAATAGAATCTGCGATTTTTTTTACCAGCAAAGTGTATATATTTGTTCCAGAATACTCTATATAGCTTCGAATTCCTCAGCAACTCATGACAAGGAAAGGATTTTCCCACTAGAGAAAAATTTGCAAACCATTTCCATAGATGTTCTTGATTTAAGAGATGCTCAGTATCCCTAGAAAAGTCAAATGTTTTGTTTTGAATCTGCCTTAAGGAATTGTTTTACATTCAAAAACAGTTGTGCAGAAGTATTTTTCACAGAGTTTGGTGTATGTTGGCTTCAACCGTTGATTTTCTGATAACTGGGTCTAACATTTCTGAAGTCTTTCCCCATTCCCAGCCATTCACAGTCTTGAATTCAAATAAAGTTAAGCATAAAACTACTTTGCCTACAGGGAATTCAGATTCACAATGTGCTTTCAATAACTATATGTAAAACAGCTAGGAAAATCTATGGCAATATGTTTGAGAGAAGGTGGTACACTACTTTCTTAAGATGTTATTTTGGTATCCCAACTTTATGAAACATAGTGTGTGGCCTGATTATCAATCTCATCTAGTCAGCAATGCTTTTGAATGGGTTATAAATAGAGAGAACATTTATTTTGTCTATTTTTTCTTAATGAGATGTTTCTAAGTCACTCTATATACCATCCAACAGCTGGTTATTTATACAGCCAATCGCATGCAAATCAAACTGGAATTCCTTTTGGAAACATCTGCAATGTTTCATCTTTGAAAATAGGCATATAGTAAACAATTGAACTGTAGAACTTCAATACAAGTTAGTCCATTTGTTATATTCTATTGCTATTTTTATTCAGACATGTTATATCCAGCTGTCAACTAAAGTGACCACATAAACAGGGAAAGTAGGTCAAACAAAATAGGTAAACTTCAGAATTGTTAAATCTTCACTAAAACAGGTGGACACAAAAGCTCAGGGAGGGATACCTTTAACAACAAGGTGCTTTCAAATTTATGCTTGACCTAGGAATAATCGAGTTTATAAGAGTGGATTAAGTTATAGGACCATAAATTGAAAGGACTAAAAGAGCTTTAAAGTTGCCAAGATCATTTAGTAGAAGAGCAACAGACAATGCTGTCTGCAAGTTATCTGAACATTGTCTTTCATAAAATGAGCATATCATTTATTTTATTTTAGGGAAAAAATATTTTAATTGAACAAAAACACAAAAAGAGAATCATCCTTCATTACATCTTGTAGAAAGCGTGTCGATTGGTTACAGATAGCTTTCATGCATTTCTTCCACAGTCATTACTTATAGTTCATATTAGATTATACACTTTAAATCAAAAATCTTTGTATGTCTTACTATCAATGTACCACAATTCTCATTTGACTACAATTATTTGAACATGCTTTTTACCTGAAACCATTCATACTTAAAGATACAACCACATAATAGCATTCATTAGCTATTTCAAAATGTTCAATAACATTACACCTTTATAACATCTTCTAAGTAAAAATCAATAAAGTTTCTAAACCTTCCCCCCCCTTTTTTCCCCCAACTCACTGTTTAGAATTTATATCCAAATTACTTTTGCCCATACTATAGCATGAATATATTGTTAAACAATGTCCATTGACATTTCCTTGTTGTTATTATAATTGGCTAAAAATCATTTAATATTTATGTTCCATCTTCTCTCATCAGACCCCCCCCCCAAAAAAACCTTACACCTTTATAACAAGATCTAAATAAAAAATTGTTAATAAAATTTATAGGTCTTTTTCCCAAGTCACAATTTGCAATTTATATCCAAATTTCTTTTACTAGATTGCCAATACATGTATATATCATAACGCTGTATCCATTATCCTTTCATTATTATTATTATAGTTAATTAATTGTTAGCAAATAAACATTTGATAACAATCTAAAACAATCTATAGAGTTACAAAATTCCTACTTATTAATCACCAAAATCAACTAATTTTTATTATCAACTTTCATTGTCAACCTGTATCTTTCCAGTAACAGAACAGTCTTATCTCTCTTGCCAATTGTGGTGTCAGTCTTCTTTTTATCTCCTTTATAAGGTTTTATAGACTTCTCTCCGCACTTTATTGCTTGAAGGGTCTCTCAAGTAATCTCGTTGCCCACCAGCTGCTACTAAAATTAGCTTGTCTTTGGTTGTTAATCTTGCTTCTGAAAAAAATTCTCTTCTTAAGTCCATCATCATTATTACTTTTTTTCTTCTATGTCTTGGAATCTGGGGTAGAGCTCCAATTTGTCGAATTCCCTTTTCCATATTCCCTTCTTTCCACTTTCACCCACATTTGCTCCATTAATAAATTCATCTATTGTCTTATCTTTATCTTCTATAGCTTCATTCTCCTCTTTAATTTTTGGGGCTCCAACCCCATCATCTTTCGCTGTGAGGAAGACTAGTCTTTCCAACTTCTTCTCAATTCTCCCATTTCCTTCCAATAGATTTTGAATTCCAGACAAGATATTTTGGAATTTTAAGGTTTCCTCATCTGAATATTGATCCATGTTTCCAAAACAGAAGAAAGAAAGAAAGAAAGAAAGAAAGAAAGAAAGAAAGAAAGAAAGAAAGAAAGAAAGAAAGAATGAATGAATAACAGCCACTGCCACTCTAGCCTTCCAGGCCACTTTTATTTTTTATTTTAAATTGACTTGAACACAAGTTCTTTTATGCTCTTCAAAAAGAAGGGTTCTGTCCCCCACTCTTTCTTTCCCCTGCCAAAATAGTTCTCAGAAGCACCTGTGAAAACAATTCGTGCCCTTGGCTCTTTATCAGTTTCTGTAAACAAGTTGCAAACCCTTCAGCTACAAAGTCAGTGAAGTTAAATAAGGAAAGAAAAGAGATACGTTCTTTCAAAAACCCCAGCCTCTGACCTCCGAGTGGCAGTGTGCTACTTTTCACTTTCCAATATTTATCTCTGGCTTATAGAAAACAAAGTTCTTTTGATTTCTTTTACTGAGATTTAATAACAAGTAATAGGAAGAATTGTTAAAATAAGAAGGAAGGTTTTAATCCTGAAGTCAAAAAATAAAGCAACAAAAAGCAGAAGAAGAAAAATCAATCCGTTCACTTTAAGAGGAGAAATGAGAAATGTTGCGAGCACTTCAATCCACAAAGAATAGTTACAAAGAAAAAAAAGCTTTCCACAGCAATCCAATTAGGGTTAGTTTCGTTACTCAGTTCTTTTGCTTAAGGATCTAATTTGGCTTTTAAAAAAAATTTCTTTGGGCAGTCTTTAGCAAAATAGAAAAAATACCTCACCAGATGGACTCACTTTCTCTTTTCACTTCCTTCCTTCTGGAGCGTCCCGATTTCATCAGCCTGGGGACTGCCTGTTTACCATCGGCTTGAAGCACTTCCCTTGGGTCAATCAGGGACTTTGCGATGTCCCTGAGACCAGCAAGGCTTCGTCTTCCTGATCACCATCTCTACGGGACGGTTTAGGTCTCAATGGACCATCTAGCGGCAAAAATGTCAACAGTGGTCTCAGAGTATCGAGACCTCATGTTGTGACATCGTGACGTGGCTCCTCCTTCTCAAGCATATCATTTATTTTAAAATTACAATAATAGTATTGAAATTTACATTTTGGCATTCGAGACTTGAAGGGCACAAGTTACAACTTATTCAAAATGAATAGATCAGAAAAAGGGAGAAGAAGGAGACCTTCAAATGTTAAGGAAGTGCCCACATGTATTTAGAGCCATGAATGGCAACATAAAGGCCCAGTGAAGAGCATCTGCAAAAGAATGCAGAGTACGAGAAACATAACTGCATGAATTAGAGACTTCCAAGCCAGGCCAATCTGGATAAAAACCTCCTGCTCTAGATGACAAAACCTTTAGTGAAGTGAAATAATGGAAAAGTGAACTATATCAACATTGTTTGAAAACCCACCTACCCAAGATTGTGAGGTTTTAACAACCCCTCTATGGTCTTTCCAACTGTTTCATTAGCTCTCTCAGCCCATTCTATCTACACACTTCCGGATGTGTGGAAAAATGGGACGAAAGAGCAAAATGTATATCATCTTTGAATGAATGGCAATGCAATAAATAAGGTAAAGAGAAATAAGCCTTGCCTTGATCTGAACACACCTACAACATTACATCCAGTTCTGATATTGTTTATTTTATGTATTTATTTAGTTTGTCACTCATGTACAAGATAACAGGAATAAGAATAAACATGAAAAAGAACACAGGAAATGGGTGCAAATAAATGGGGCAGTAGGACAGGGACGTTAGGCACCCTGGTGCTCTTATGCACACCCCTACTGACCTCTTAGGAATGGGGTGAGGTAAAAAGTGGACAGTTTAAGGTTCTTTAAGAAGACACAGACAAACTGGATCATGTCCAGAAGTCAACAACTAAACTGATAAGCAATAAAACTGTATGATGAACTGTTGGAGGTGCTGGACCAGTGGTGAAATTCAATTTTTTTTTTTACTACTGGTTCTGTGAGCGTGGCTTGCTGGGTGTGGCAGGGGAAGGATACTGCAAAATCCTCATTCCTACCCCATTCTGAGGCCAGCTAGAGTGATATTTGCCAGTTCTCCAAACTACTCCAAATTTCCGCTACCGGTTCTCCAGAGCCTGGAGCTCACCCTGGCGTTGGACACATTTAACCCAGAGAAGAGAAGATCACCAGGAGAGATAGTAGCCATCTTTTACATGGATGCGGTCATGTAAAAGGCAGAAGGAGAGTTGTTCGTAGTTGAATCAGAAGAGACAACAAGAAAGAATGGTTTTAAAATTAAAGGATGTAGATTTCAGTTGGATAGCAGCAAGAACTTCCTAGTGATAAAGGGGAAATAGTCTAATCTGGAATAGACTGTGCAGTGGTGATTTCCTAAAGAAAAAGAAAGCTATTGAACCAAACTTTTTATAGTTCGTTGGTGGCCTTAGAACTATAGGGATAAATATTTAGGCCAGACTTCCTTAATTTGGAATCTCCCAGTGTTTTATGACTTCAAAATACAGAATACTGGCTAACAAGGAAATTCTGCCTACTTTTCTCCCAATCCACTTGGAGATATCAGGGTGGGAAAAGCAGATTCAGATCTTCTCCAACAGTAATTTTGCATAAAGTGAAATAGGCAGATGAGGTTTTTGTGGCAAAGCTTAATAGGCAAGGCTTATACAACAATTGTGAGGCTCATAAAAGACATCTAACACTTGCTGCCCTTAGGGTGATATTGCTTTATTCATCTTTCATGTTGAGTTAAATTCACATAGAAGATGGAAAGGTTTTTAAATGTTTATGGTGATGCTAAGTTAGAGTTAACTCTCTGTATGTAATCAGCATCTTCAATCAGAATTTTTCCTGGGAACATATTTATTCTCTTTCTTTTGGCATAACAAGGTGGAAAGTTTACTGCTGCTCTATATCCCAAGTTCCATGGATGCCACCAGCAGCTCCAGATGTTAATCAAGCAGATTTTGAGACACCATCATGAAAAGTATATTTTTGCAACAATTCACCCACGTTTCGTTCCTAAGAATGAAAACATCCTGAGTTTATTCTTTACAAGAACTGGATATCTTTTGAATATAGTGTGCAGAAAATATAGAAACCATACAATGACTCATACAGTAACATCTACTTGCATCTGCAAAATGAATTATCATCTTTATCATTTATTAAAGCAATAAAATAACCATAGTAAAACAAACCAATCAAAAGAACATTAAGGACCAGCATTTAGATATGGCAACAATCTTAACCAGGATAGATTCACTTTTCAAAAGGCCACATAATCTATTCTTTTTCAGTTGCCTAGATGCTTAGAAAAGTAACTTAAAAGTCATTTGATCATAAGGCCTCAAGTCAAATTCAAATTATACAATTCCAGTGAATTACATTCATAATGTTATGTATTTTTATGCATCCTACACTGTAGGAACAGCTCCTACAGATCCCATGCCAGCCTTTTCAAACCTGCTTCCTTCTAAATGTAAGACTATAAGATGATACTCTGGAGACCATCAGGCTTTAGAAACTAATCTATGCCTTGGGATCAGGGGTGAAATTCAGCAGGTTCTGGAGAACCGGTAGCAGAAATTTTAAATAGTTTGGAGAACCAGCAAACACCACCTCTGGCTGCTCCAAGAGTAAGGTGGGTATGTAGATTTTGCAATATCCTTCCCCTGGAGTGAGGAGGGAATGGGGATTTTGCAGTATCTATCAAGCCGGCCTCCCTCAGCAACCAAGAAAGAAACCACTTAACTCCATTTTGCAGAATTAAGAGTACTTTTACTGGTTATGAAAAGACAGCAGCTAAGCAAAGCAAGGTCTGAGGCAAAAGCACGCGAAATCATACATATCAATATTTTTCCAACCCCCTCCCCCGGTAACCCCCATTCCATTGTCCAATCTGTAAATCCCTCAGGTGTCATGTGGGTTTCATCTCCAAGGAGCATCATCAGGTTGGTATGCAGGACGGTTGGCCTTGACCAACTCTAAACACCAGTCTTCAGCATGCTCAGTAGATGGTGAGAACAAAACTCCCTTTTAACAATCTCTCCTGTACCAAATACCAACCCCCCCTCCCCATTTCAATGGCAGCCGAAAACAAATAGCAAAGCAGAGACTGACAGTATCCTTCCCCTAGGAGAGGGGAGGGAATGTGGATTTTGCAGTATCCTTCCCCTGCCACGCCCACCAAGCTATGCCCAAAGAACTGGTAGTAAAAAAATTGAATTTCATCACTGTTGGGGTGGTTTAACCTATTGCTTTCTGAACTGGGAAATAAACATCAATCTTATTGGAAAGGGTGGTCAAGCTGACAACAAAAAATCAGCTATTGTCTGAAAGTTCATGATGCAATTGATTTACAGTTAAAAAGTATCTTAAAGTATTTTTTTGGTCTATTAGCTGTTTTTAACAGGAAGAAAGGAGGGTTCTGGACACCTGATCAGTGGTGGGATTCAAATAATTTAACAACCGGTTCTCAGCCCTAATGACCATCTGGGTAGGTGTGGCTCGGTGGTCATGTGACTGGGTGGGCGTGGCCAACTCAAGGTCGCTCAGGTCGATGGACACTTTGCCTTAGCTGTTACAATGTAATAAGAGTTAACCGGAGAGGCAGTTTCTGTAAGCAGGTCAATAAAGATTAGGCTAGAAACAACACCAGAATGTTTCCTTCCTGCCTTCCTTACAGGGTTAGCCCTGTAAAGTGGAAAACAACAAAAGGAGATTTCTTCCAACAATTGATTCTCTGAACTACTTAGAAAGTTGCCAACCGGTTCTCCCAAATAGATGTGAACTGGCTGAATCCCACCACTGCACCTGATCCTCTGAAGAATCACTGAATGCCACCTTGAATTGCATAGAACACTGGTACCTGTATGGTAAGTAGAGAGCCTATTGTGTGGTGGCTCCCTCTGTTTTGAACATCATCCCTTAGGAGATTAGATTAACCCCCACTTTGACATTCTTTCGCAAGGCCCTGGTTTTGCCAATGGGTCTGGAGAACCCATAATGGGATGGGTTTAGGGTTAGGTTTGTTTCATTGTTTGCTGTCAGCAACAGATGGGTAGGGGATTATTGCTTTTATTCTTTGTATACTGGGGTTTTATTTTTTGTAAGCCACCTAAAGTAAAAGTTCCCCTCGCACATATGTGCTAGCCATTCCCGACTCTAGAGAGCAGTGCTCAGTTCCGTTGCAAAGCCGAAGAGCCAGTGCTGTCCGAAGACGTCTCCTTGGTCATGTGGCCAGCATGACTAAATGTCGAAGCCGCACAGAACGCTGTTACCTTCCCACCAAAGGTGGTTCCTATTTTTCTACTTGCATTTTTACATGCTTTCAAACTGCTAGCTTGGCAGAAGCTGGGACAAGTAAGGGGAGCTCACTCCATTACGTGGCGCTAAGGATCCGAACCACCAAACTGCCAACCTGATTGACAAGCTCAGCATCTTAGCCACTGAGCCACCGCATCCCTTTCAAAACTCACTGAAACTGAGTGGGCGGCCATATCAGTTCAATCAATCAATCAATAAGCAAGCAAGCAAGCAAACAAACAGAAAGAAAGAAATTGTTCCTCCGCTTACAGAAGCCATCTTAATTAATGATGACATAATAATTTGGACTGGATGTTCAGTATGTTGCTAGCAAACATATTGATTTGGTTGAAATAAAAAAATGAACTAAATCTCTCAATCAAAGATCTTAGTTAACTAATAATATAGAATTATGCTACAAGAATGTAAGCAATCGAAGTCTGTTTTGTTTATATCTTAGCTGGAAAACATGAAAGCATCTACAGCATTTTATGATCTTGAGCTGGCCCTAATGAAGATATAGCCTTGCAATGGATTTTGGACATTTTTTTAAAAAAATCTTTCCCACACCATTAGTTTGCTTTTTAAAGCCAAACTTTTTTCAGTTGAAAAATGGGAAGACAAGAAGGTGAAATTCACATGCCTGGACAATACCTTTGGCACAATGCTTAAGATATAAGTGAACATAAAATATATGCTACCTTCACCTTTCAACTATAAAGGGGATGGTTCTCTTGATGGCCTGTAGATAATGAGATTTTTCCTTTTCTTGCACCTCTGAAATCTCATGAAAGCTGCATGAACACCTGGTCAAAAATAATAGGAGAATAGAATTAGTTTCCCCACCCCTGATTTCGCCTCTCTTGCTAACTTGTTTTTCTTTTCTTAAACTGAGGTTTTTATAGTTAGAGAGCACAGGAAACATTAATTCACAAATTTGAAGGTGCCAAATGTTCACTGTTGGTTAATATAATTACTCCTAGATTGTTCAGATAATTTACATCTGAATGACAGAAGAAAGACTTCATTCTAAGCAAATGATATGTCAAGACCGTTAGAGGCTTGAGTCTGACCAGAATTTTTATCTTTCCCCTCATTAAATGTCTACACTATGATTTTATAAGCACTGGAAGTCAAGGCAGATTATTGCTGACTGACAAGTTTGGATTGTAGATGATGATAGGTTACTAACAGGCAACTCAAGTTAAATAAGACTAACAAATGAATTCTTTTGCTGCTGGTGGTACTGGCCTTAATATGTGATTATTTTACAATGCACACAGATCAAACTTTGCTTCTGGCTTCACCGATGTAGCTCAATTAAAATATGTAGTGTTAAATTATTTTGGATTCAGCACCTGCATGAGTAACTAATTCCAAAGCCAATGGATATGAAAGAAAAAACACATTTAACATTTTAACATTGAAATATGCACAAATAGCCATTTGAGCATTTGCAAGACAGGAAGGAATATAAGAACCCCATTTTGTCCCTCCTCACTTTAGTGAGAGTCATTGGTAGTGGGTTTTTTTTTCCTGCCATCTTCTTCTACCAGATAAAAGGGGAAGTGGACTCACTGATTGTGGGATTTAAATTGCCCCCCACTGTCAGAGTGTGCACAGTGTGACTACTATTTTGAGACAACCCAGGAGCAAAATACAGTACACACAGGTTTTGTCTTTCGAACGGTGGTTTATCTACGAGGCATATATATATATATATATATATATATATATATATATATATATATATATATATATATATATATATATACACACACACACACACACACACACACACACACACATACATACATACATACATACATGTACTAGGCAAAACCAGGCAATCAATCAATCTTCAACATTGCCTCCCTTATATAGACAGCTTCTTAAAGTGGCAGTAAAGTGCTGACTCATTCTCATTTCATCAGCTCAGTCTACAGCCTTATAGCAGCTTGTCAGCTATTAAATCATCATTACCTTAACACAAGATCTCACAACTCTTATTGACACAGATTAGAGCTCAGGTGTCAGGCAACGCATATGATTCGGGCATATTTTTCTGTGAAGTTGAAGATTAGAAGAACACATGTGAATGTCTCCGTGAAGAATAATATATCAGGACTAACCATATCAAACATCCAAATAGAGCTAAGGCCCAAGACATAGGGATGATAGGAATCAGTTTAGTGTAGTCCTCAACTTACAACCACAGTTGCACCCCAAATTTTCATTGCTAAGCACAGCAGTCATTAAAAGTGAGTTTACCTCATGTTATGATCTATTTTGCCACGGTTGTAAAATGAGTCACTGCAATTGGTAAGTGAGTCATGTGATTGTTAAGTGAATTTGACTTCCCCCATTGACTTTGCTTCTTGGAAGCCAGTTGGGAAGGTTACAAATGATGATTGCATGACCTTGAGGGAGTGCAATTGTCATAAATACATGCCAGTTGCCAAGTGGCCAAATTTTAATCATGTGACCATGGAAATCATAAGTGTGAAAAACAGTCATAAGTCATTCTTTTTCAGTGCCATTGCACCTTCAAACAGTCACTAAATGAATGGTCATAATTTGGTAAACTACCTGTAGTGGTTAAGGTGCTGGCCTTGAAACCAGGAGTCTGTGAGTTTTAGTCCCATCTTTAGCACAAAAGCCAACTGGGTGACTTTGGCCAGTCAATCTCGTCAGTCCAATACCCAACACAGGTTTTTGTTGTGGGAAAATTAGGAGGGAAAAGTATTGTGCAAGTTTGCTGCCTTGGGTTACTTATTTAAAAAGCTAATAAATAAATAATGGTAGGATTAAAGAACACATTAAAAAATCAAGGATCTTTAATGGAAAAATGGAATTTCCATGTAGTGACAAATTTAGTCTAGGAAACTACTTTGTACGAATTTAGAATGAGAGAATTAATCCCCGAAGACTAACTTTTTAAAAAGTGTATTACTATGATTCATAAAGTATTTCCAGTGCATTTTTAAAAAATTAAATGAAGTGCTTACATCTTTTTCCATTAACAGAACTCATTGCTTCATTCCAAGAAACTTTAACTAAAGAGTTATGGGCATCTCATAAATCCTAGACCGATCCATTCATTCACTATTGCTGGAATTTCATTTACTCGCCTACCACACTAATGAGCCCCTGCTCAAGGCCTACTAATTGGATTCAGTTTATTTTTGTCACTGAAATTAATTTCTCCACCTCAACTTCCAGAACAAATTTAATATTTTCACAAGTTTAAATGGAATGAAGATAAAGCTTTCTACAAGCAATAAAAATGCCTTTCTGTTCATATCTGGCTTACATTTTACATATATATCCATTCACTATCCAGATGAACTGCAGACTTAGAAATGCTGAATATTAGGAAAGTAAAGGATATTAAATATCTTTCATGCTTTAGAAATGTCTTGAAAGCCTGGAGATAAAACCCTTAACATCTCATCTAAAACATTTGTCTTAATCTCATTTGTTCACACTTTGGAGAGTTTCCACCCCTTGTCCTCAGGATCTGTGTTAAAGCTTAAATAATACCCACTTATTATTTGCATCAAATGAAAAGGGTAATTTTTAAAAAATAA
Organism: Thamnophis elegans; assembly: GCF_009769535.1. Classification (NCBI taxonomy): domain Eukaryota; kingdom Metazoa; phylum Chordata; class Lepidosauria; order Squamata; family Natricidae; genus Thamnophis; species Thamnophis elegans. The sequence continues at coordinate 47,971,595 of NC_045550.1, forward strand.
CCACTGAAATCAAGAAGACAGAATGAAAATGAAGTGGCCTATACAAGCCAAGGCCTAGGAAAGATTTTTAATCATAAATATTGTATATATTTCCAAAAGATAAAGGAAGTTCAACACCGAAATAAGGAACAAAGACGTATGAAAATTTATAGTAAAAATACAAATGGCTATTTGTACACCTATAGGCAATGTGGAAGTAACTACATAGAAATATAGTAATATAATCATCAGTGGCCTTCATACTTGCTCAATCTATTGTCCAGCTAATAAGCAAAATGATGGGCAACTGGCTAACTCTACACTTCCTCATTATAATTTTGGATTGGGATTGGAACCCTTTCAAGCAGAGAATGCTTTCACACATAGTGCTGTCTGAAGAAAGAGACATTAGAATAGTTTGTGTATATAAAGGCAGTATTAAGTAGATTAAGGTCAGAAGTAAGCTGAGACTTATGAAGCTATTAAAAAGATTTAAAAGTTTTCTTTGATTTTGGAGCAAAAAGATGCTCTTTGTGTGAACGGCAGCTGGTGTATAGTTCTACGTTCCAAGTTCTGCTTCCAGCAAAAATTAATGCTGGGTAGATGAACATCTGTCAGAAACTACTAAAATTTGAGGGATGTCAGATATGGTTTAATCAGAGCTCTGGTGTTATTTTCTGAACTGGAATAGTGACTAAATAAGAAATTGAGCATGTTAAACTATTGGTCAAGGATTCCGGTGTTTTCTTAAAGAGGCAATAATTATAACAGATAGGTGTTCCAATTTAGTTTACAAATCAATTAGAGGCCCATTTTTATTTTTGGCTGATTATTATTTTGAAAAATGTAGATTCAATATCTATATTTTATGGTTACTCTTTTAGAAATATTGAGCCAGTTTTTATGATACACCAAGTGTTATAATGGTTTAAGTTCTTACATCATACAAATATAAATGCATAATTATAGTTAAGAGTAACAGAGTGTTAATTGTTTGCAATTAAAATATCTTAAACAATATTCTGAATATCATCCAAACCTGGATGGAGACAGTGAATAACACAACAGCAGATACATTGACCTACAACCAGCCTACAAACACCTCAGGATCCAAATCAATTGCAGACACAGTAACCAGAGACAGCACCGACCCTTAACCAACCCACACAAGCTCCCCCCCACAACCAGCACTTCACCTCCTAATGACCTCACCTGATGTAACCTCCTCATCACAAGACCCATCACAAGGCCTACTGATCACCTGAAGCCCTTATATACAGAATACTGACACTGACATCCCCTAAACTCCACTGAGGATGTTACCTAGCCTGGTAACTAAATGTTCAGAAGCTCGGAGAATGAACCTTCACCCTCAGCCTACATCCAAGCTACAGATATTTGCCACTGTTGCATTTTTTTTCTTTTTTATGTTTTTTATGTGTAAGTGTGTAACTAAGTGAGTTGGTGGGTGAGTGGCTAAGTAAGGTTTTTGAGGGGGCAGAACCCTCAACCGCTGTGGCTTTCTGTAACGTATCTTTCTATCACTTCAAATCCTCCCTGACTCATAATCTCGAAAGATCAATGGAAGGAGTTAGAATATGAAGAAAATGCAAAAAGATTAGCAATAGCACTTAGATTTATATACGGCTTCATAGTGCTTTACAGCCCTCCCTAAGCAGTTTATAGAGTCAGCCTATTTCCCCCAACAATCTGGGTTATCATTTTATTGAACTTAGAAGGATAGAAGGCTGAGTCAACCTTGAGCCAGTGAGACTTGAACTGCCAAACTGCTGCCAGCCGGCAATCAGCAGAAGTACCCTGCAGTACTGCATTATAACCACTGCACCACCATGGCTCCTACTAGGGTGCAGCATTCACACATATCTCTTGATGAGCCTGTCACTAAGTAATTGCAAAACACCACATTCTGCTCCTAAGAAATTGACTGCTTGGAAAGAAATTGCAGAAGAGCAAATTATTCTTTCTTATGAGTGACAATCGGTAGAAGAAAACAGAGGATTTGTCTACATGGCTCCTGTTATTTCTCTTTCTTCTTTCCTTGTATACAAAGATAGCTGAGAGTCATGTAAAACCTGCTTTCGAAAGTGGTACTAGAGAAGACTCCCTTGGACTGCAAGGAGATCAAATCAGAAAGAAAACCAACCCTGACTGTTCTTTGAAAAGACAGATACTGAAGACGAAGCTCAAATACTTTGGTTACCAAATAAGATTCATTGGAAAAGACCCTGATGTTGGGGAAGATTGAAGGCAAAAGGAGAAGGGGGTGGCAGAAGTTGAGATGCTAGATGGTGTCCTCAATGTAGTGGGCATGAATTAGGGCATATTCCGGAAGACAGTGCAGTACAGGAGTGCCTGGCATGCAGAGATGGTATGCTGCCAGTTCACACCAGTTTTGGCAAATTGGTAGTGGCAGCGATGGGAGGCTCCACCCACTCACCCTGATGTCATCACGGACCTTCTGTGCATGCCCAGATGTGCTGAAAGCACATGCCCAGATATGTGTACTTTGGCTACCGAACCGGTAGTAAAGAGAAGAGAATACCATTATTGCTGGTATGCTTTGATCGATTGGGGTCATGAAGAATTGGACATGACTTAGAAACTGAACAACAAAAAAGTATAAAAACAGATATATCATGGCATAAAGCTTTTGTCTCTGAAGGGCTGCTACTAAGATTTCTAGATGCATTCTGATTGGTACTGGAGAAATACGCAGCCAATGTCAGTCCAGCTGTTTTTCCCATACAAAACACATGACTTTCCTTCCAACAGCTGTGAAAACACAGGCAAAAGAAGAGCATTAGGTACCTTTTAAAAAAAAACATTTCCAGTGACTGAAATAATGGTCAGCTAAAGACTAAAATCCTAATCTCAGTAAACATGTCAGCAAAGCTCAAGTCCATCCAGACATTTTGTTTTGTTAATATAAATAATGCATTAACAACTGAACAGTTTGGATTCCATCCAAGCCACTCAGCTGTAAGTGCTTTGTTCAGTTTTACCAATGATATTATTTACTTGGATAAACAGCGCATCAGGAGTTTTTGTTTCCTTGCTTGTTTTAGAGGGTTTTTTCCCCATTTTTATTTCAGGTTTTATTGCATAGGTTAGAATGGATGAAATGAAGACTAAGGAGCCATTCATGAGAGAGCCATGTCTCCGTTACCCAGTATATGGAGGGGAGGGGGCTCCTTGGGAAGTTTTAACAAAGAAAGATGTCAAGCTCTCCTATTTATCAGCCCACTATTGTTAGAAGAGGCTGACCAAGTATAAATAATTCCAAATGTTTGGAGGCAACGAGAAATCAGATGCTGAAACTGCCAATTCATGACTATTTTAAAGGCGTGGGGGGAACCACAATGAGAAGTGTGGTAGTAAGCATCATTTATCCCATTCCAAAGTGTTATTTTTAGGTTCCTAAAAACTCTGCTAGTTAAAATTTGTTGATAGATCGAAAGCTACTGTCTTGGAATGTGCATGCTTTCTTTACTCCGTGTCATTTTCCATTACGCATTTGAAACATTTCCCTGATGTATTTAGCTTTGCTAGCCGCACATATCCCTGGGAGCAATCTAACCACAGCTTTGGCATAACAGAATAACAGAGAGGGAAGGGACCTTGGAGTCCAACCCCCTGCTCAAGCAGGAAACCCCATATCATTTCAGACAAATCATTGTCCAATCTCTTCTTAAAAACCTCTGTGTTGGAGCACCCACAATTTCTAGAGGCAAGTTGATTGATTATTCTAACTGTCAGGAAATTTTCCTTAGTTCTACATTGCTTCTCTCCTTGATTAGTTTCCATCCATTGCTTCTTGTTCTGCCTCCAGGTGCTTTAGAGAATAGGTTGACCCCTCTTCTTTGTGGCAACCTATTAGATATTGGAATACTGCTATCATGTCACCCCTGGTCCTTCTTTCCATTAAACTAGACATAATCAATTCCTGCAACTCTTCTTTATAATTAACCTCCAATTCCCTAATCATTTTTGTTGCTGTTGTCTGCACTCTTTCTAGGGTCTCAGCATCTTTTTAATGTCATGGTGACCCAAACTAGATGCAATATTCCAAGTGTGGTATTATCAAGGCATTATAAAGTGGTACTAATTATTCATGTGATCTCAATTCTATCTCTCTGTGAACCCAGTGCAATCCAGGACTTGCACTGACTTTTTTGGCATCTGCAGCAGCTCATATTTAAGTGGTTGTTCACTAGGACTCCAAGATCCCTCTCACAGTTGAGCCATGCAATGCCTGTTCTATACCTGTGCATTTGGGAAGGGGGATTGCCTAAATGCAGACCCTTATATTTTTCACCATTGAATTTCATTTTGTTGGATAGAGAGCAGTGTTCAATGCTCAAGAATGAGCCTCAATAGCTCCTTGAAATCAAGCATCTACTTAATTAACAGGTATTTTATGATACAGTTATCTATTCCTTCAAAGAACTCAAGATGACAAATGTTGCTATCCTACCCTTTTCCTTTTAGCAATTTTGCATTGGTTAGGCTAATTTCTTCAAGTATTATGAGTTGGGAAGCAGTGAATAGCAAATGTAGGACCCCAACATACAGCATTAGAGATTCTGTGTATGCCTTTACAAGTATGGGCAGACACATACTAAGGATTCTTAGGAGACTTCACAGTGGGTGGAAGCTATCAGCATAAAGCATTTTTCTAGTATTCTTTCTCGGCTAAAGAAAATTTTAAGGTCCAGCTTTTTGGGGGAAGTAATCCATTCTCTTTGTTTCCCATAGAGATCTTTCCTATTTGTTATGGAAAAACAATATCTATAACTTTATATTATACATCAAAAGAATATCTAATTTGCTCCATAGAATATGAAGCTGTATAGTTAAAATATTTTATTATTATTTAGAAAGTCCTTGCTAAAACGAGAGCAGCTAATAGAAGTGATGATGATCCTTTTTCTGCATTGTTTTTGTATGTCTGTGGTCAACATTTCCTATTAGTTACAACACCTATATATTTTTTGAGAAAATAATGGTTTGAGCTGATGCTGCACCTCAAACTTTTGCACATTAATGCAGATGGCTAGGGATTCTGGGAGATTTTCCAGTTACAAAAGTCTGCCATAATGTAAATGATAGAGATACAGCCAAAAGATGGGAGCCGATAGCCAAATACACACAAAATAAGACTACATCTAGGCAAATGTAGCGATACACACTACATTTACAAATTCAATGCAGGCAACAAGTGGGATTTAAGAGTCTTCCCCAATTTGATGCTCTCTAAATGTGTTGAACTCCAACCTCAATTATATCTTAAACTACAACTACAATTATTTCCACGGAATGGATGTGTCTGGCAATCCCCACATTTCTAAAGCATAAGATTAAAAGAAGGTTGATTTGGAAATATGCTAAAGGTCAAGTAAAAAGGGAGGGAGAAAGAGAGACATAGAACAAAACTATGATTCAAGAATGATCATGTCTAAAACACAGACAAATTGATGTCCTCGGGATGCAATGTGTGGTGGGAATGTAGAGATAACAAGGAACCAAAATAAGATCTTAGCGATCTTTAAAGATAAAGACAAAGAGTTTGTATTGCATAAACACAAGGAACCTTCCAAAGCTCCAGAAGATATTACCTTCTTTAAATTGCTTTTGATGGAAAACCTAAACAATTTCAGGGATTAATTTCAATGTACTCAGAATCACTCTTTCAGTGGTAAAACACCAAACTATTGCAACCACCCTTTGAGCAGCCTTTAAGAAATGAATTACTCATTAGAAGAAGAGCAGAAAGCTTTCACGCCATCACACTCAACCTGATGTCAAAGGCACCCAGCAGCAAGGGGTTAATGTAATGCAGTTAGAGTAAACTGCTTGTTCAGATACAAGCATCCTGTTCCAGACAGCTCATCAACACACTAATGGGACTTAAAGCGGTTGATGCCTCTTGCACAGTAACATAATAATGGCTGGACAGCCTGGGAGACCCATTAACTCCCATCCATGCTTCTAATTCTGTCTTGTGATAATGATTTCTTAGGACAACAGCAGTGCATTGGAATTCCATTTCCTTCTGCACCATTGTATTTTAATAAATTCAGCATGAGATAAACATTACACACACACACCATGCCAAAAAATTATACTGTCCAGAAAATATAAACTACTAACAAAATGTTCAGAAAATGTAAAATCAGATTTTTCTATCCAAGGTCAAAGTAGAAATCCATTCAGAAATGGTAGTTTGTAAGAGTGAAAAGTCTGAATGCAACTGAGTTACAACAAGGTTTTAAATGCTAGTAAAATGTTCTTTGGATATACATTAAGGAGAAGCTAATAAATATGTTAATATCATTGCTTGCCAGCTAGGGAAAATCAAAATAATTGTTGCCTCTAGACGAGTTGGGCGGCACATAAATCTAATAATAAATAAATGATTCCATTGGCTCCTCACTGAAATAATATTCCCATAGATAGAAATGAAATATAATGAAATGATTGTAGATTAGACTGCAACTTTTTTTAAAAAAAAAAGACATAAAATATGAAAATATTTTGATTGCACGCATTTGCTTCAATCAAACCCTGAAGATGATGCTTATCTATTGGCATCTTCTTTCAAACCAGCCATTCTTTCAAAAGTCCAACTGTCCAGAGACAAAACCATCCTCACATTGGGGTGAAAAAGATATTCCCCTTTATTTTACTTAAATCCTGATTTGATCAGGAATCAAATTTTAAAATCAGTACTAAACCTTCTGTATATATTTGGTTGCCACATTTAGACTGATAAGTCATAGATTATTTTCAATAAATGAAATAAAAAAAGTCTTAATCTGCAAAAAAAAGAGTATGTGAAATCTGGCATGATAAAAATGGCCAACATCTGCATTTAATATCTGTTAGGATTCACTAACTTAGTTGGACTAATGTGTGCCCTGAGCTTTTGTATCTTGTATCATTTTCTCTTTTATTTTTCTAATTTTTATACTTTGAATAATGCAAAGATTTGATTTACTACTGGTCTCCAAAAAAAACACTTGTAAAAGTTATAGGATTTAATGCACGAACAATCTATCCATAAAATCAAATAAAGCCTAATTTTCTCACCTTGCCATACCTCTGGAATTCTCCATCTACCTTGGTGTGGTGGGGTTTTTGAATTTGCAAAGGTTTGGGAGTAATTGACTGATATATTTGCTACTTGCCTGTAGAGAGCATTGCTCTTCCAGGTGACTGTCAAGGAAATCCCAAGTTCATATTTTCTTTTGCTGCCAGAGGTTTGATATCTCAACTAATATATTTCTGCGTCTTCAGCCAAAGGAGCACAGCAGGAAAGCTGGTTTTGCTGTATTGTCAGCGTGCAGTTTTTGCTACTGTCAACTTGTAAGAATCACCGACAAACCTAGGGAGTATCACACTATTAGCCTTGACCTAAGCTTCCAGATAATGCAGTGGTACTGACAGAGTGCTTTAGAGCAGGGATGTCAAGCTCAAGGCCCGGGGGCCGGATCCAGCCCATATTTAGATCTGGCCCACGGGACCTCCCTGGGAACAGCAAAGGATTCACCCGCGGTGCTTCTGCCAGAGAAAATGAGCTCCCAAGCTCCATTCTCAACTGCCACAGCCTCCTGCAACCCTCTGCCAGTGAATGGCCTTCCCAAGCTCTGTTTTCACTGGCAGAAGGTTGCAGGAGGCCATAGCAGCCAAAAATGGAGCTCAAGAGCCTGTTTTCTCTGGCAGAGTGCTCGGGCTGCCACAAGTGCCCCCGACAGAAGTGACGTCTAGCTGGCCACACACACACTGGCTCTCCGAGGTTGAACACAAGCCTGATGTGGCAACCCTTAGTGAAATCAAGTTTGACATCCCTGCTTTAAAGCAATATTATACTGGCATTTTGGCCCAGGTAAGTACTGGTTGATATAAATGTTCCAATTAATGTTATTATTAAAATCAAATATTCATCTCTGTGGCCTAATTAATTATATATTGTTTCCACACAGAAATACACACGGTTGCCTAATATAACTGAATATTTTAAATGTACTCCACGTAGTTCAGTTCCAAGACATGCTTCTTTGTCCTTAGCAAAGCCCACAAGGAAAAAAATAAGCTCTCTGCTGAATTACTCTCTTTTTGATTAGCAAGACTATTTTGAATGCTTCTGTCTGTTAGCTATTATCTGGAGCATATCTGCTCAGGTTTTAAAAGTCACCTGTTGTGGTCACTGCATTCAAATAAAGCACAGCCACGAAAACAATGAAATAAAAGGCCTATACCTGAACAAGTAATTTGGTAGACAAAAATGTATTCCTGCTTCGTCTCCTGATACATAGATGGAATACTAAATGGTGCCATCAAGGTTTTAGGAGAGACAAGTGTCCATACAGCATCTTTCAATACTGTTCTAAGAGACTCTTCAGTACTACAAAGATTTTCATCTGAATATTCCCAAGACCAGATTTTAAAGTACTTAAGGTTAAACATTTGTCGCTCTCGGGAAGAACATCTCTCTCTGTGTTAAGTGTTAAGGAAAAAGCACTATGTCCTAAAGGTATCCAAGGAGGTAAAATTGCAATCTGCTTTTATTTATTTTTTTCCCTGTTTGGCTAGAAAAGAAGACTATACAAATTACTGATAAGCAACTAATACTATACTCTATTAATCTAATTCAATACATGGAATGGTCTTCAAATATTGTAAAGGCTCTGGGTTGCAAGAGGGAACACAATTGTTTACCCTTATCCACTAAGAAATAGAAATTGTATGGTTGCTCAGGGTAAAATAAGTGAAGAAAGCAGGCATTTTAAACTACAGATTTAGATTAAACACTAACCTAAACAACTATCTAACAATCTTTTGGGATGATTAAATTTATCTTTTGCATATGTTGACACAAAATCATCCTGTTTTCTGTACAATCATGTACTCTCTGCATCCGGATTTTCTTTAATGCTGGGGATAATAAATATAGGACAAAAAGAAATGTTATTTATGTTTAATTGGAAAAATGATAAAGGATTATGGAAAGAGACCAATATTGTTGAAGTTGGAAAATTTGAAGTATACATATTTATTTGTATTACTATTGTTTAAGTGGCTTAAAAAAGACTTGACCCAATCAATGCACTGTCCATAAAATATGTATGTTTATACTGGAAAAAATTTTTAAAAATGTATATAAAAAGGATTTTCCTTAATACTGGAAATCTGCAATAAGAGTACTTTGATGCTCAAATGAAAGAACAAATGCCAAAAAGCAATAGAAGATTTAAATAAGGATCAGCCAGGATTATAATAACAGCGACACTGTTGTTATTTTATTAATGTAAGACAAAAATCCTGCCTGAGCTATTCACTGGGATAGGGGATTCATTATACAACTCTCATTCTTTTCTTCTAAAATGCCATGTGATCTTTACAAACTGTCCTTCATGTGATGATTATGGGTCCTGGCACGCCTTAAAAAGAAAAATGATTAAACAATGGAATGGATACCTATGGTCTTCCAAAGAAAACATTTGGCTTCTCAAGGAGAGAGAGGGCTGCAAAAGTGGTAGCGGTGTGAGGGTTTTATTTGGCAGTGTTAAATATTAGAGAAGAAAAGAGGATCCTCGGAGTCATACTGCTCAGCTTCAGAAGAACGAAGAGTCAAATTAATTGTTGAGATTTTCCATAGCTTCTTTGACACTGATCTTTTTGTTTTGTCTGGAACAAGGAATATTAGACCTGAGCCAAAATATCGCTCCATGGATAGACTTGGTGTCTTAGGAGACGTGGTGCTAGCTGATTTTCAAAACATTATTTTATCATGCTTTTCTTTTCACTGCACTAGTTCACACATTTTGTCTCGGTAATTCTCACAATGGCCCTATTAAATAAGCTAGCATTATGTTTTAAGATCCCATGGGTGTCCAACTGGAGAATTTATGGCTGAGCTAAAATGTATTTAGTCAGAGAAGCACTGTCTTCTACTCCACACTATGTAATGCGTGATGTGAGGGATTGTCAGGAATTAGAAAACTAGATTCAATAACAACAAAAGACTCTGCAAAGAAAGATAAGCTAACAGATATCGTAGTACCACTGGCAAGATCTAGAAGCAAGAGGATAGTGATCTGGGGTGCCTCCCTGTTCATAACAGGGTAAACAACTTGTGGCCTTCCAAATGTAGTGCAATTGCCAGTACAATTGCCACTACAGTTCATATATCTAATGCTGAAACTTGTAGTTCTCAAAAAAGTGAACTTCCTTCCAAGTTCGTCTATCTTATTGACTGGCTCATGGTGCACTTCTTCCATCAGGCTTTGCATTTTGAGAATTTCAACCTCCATGCCATGATTATGGGATCAGAAAGTCTTCGGAGTTTGGACTGTATAAAATAAAAGGTGCCACCTCGTTTGAAAAGGTTATTCCCAAGCAGTCTCCCCTAGGATGCTAAACCAAAGAGGCTTCAACAAGGAGTTCCAGGAGATCTAAGGAGATGCTTGGAAGAATTTGAGGAAAAGACAAGGCATGAAAATGACAAGAAATAGGTACACATACATGTTGAGGCACACATCATAGTGGCAAAAATGATAACGTATCAATAACTAGGGCAGAAGCTCATTAAATGACACATATATTATATTTTAGGGTTACCTAAGACCTCTTAAAAATTGGGACACCTGAAGAACTTAACAAAATAATCTGTAAATTATATTGATACTCTACAGTACGGGTGTCAAACTCAAGGCCCGGGGCCCGGATCCAGCCCATGGGTTGCTTAGAATCTGGCTGGCAGGGCTGGCCTCAAAACAGCAAAGGACTGGCCCATGGTACCTCTGCCAGTGAAACGGAGCTTGTGAGGGCCACGTGTGGCCCTCACGAGCTTTGTTTTCATTGGCAGAGGGTTGCGAGAGGCCATCGCAGCGGAAAATGGACCTTGCGAGAGCCGCATGCAGCCCTCCTGAGCTCCATTTTCACTGGCAGAAGGTTGCAGGAGACTGTCACAGCTTAAAATGGATCTTGTGAGGGCCATGGGTGGCCCACCTGAGCTCTGTTTACGCTGGCAGAACATTGCAAGAAGCCGTTGCAACCAAAAATGGAGCCCATTTTCGCTGGCAATGCTGCATACTGAAGCCAGCCAGGTCCGTTCCTGTCATTAGAATGGAGCCAGCTCCTGATTGGTTGACCGTCTTGACAGCAGGCTATAAAAGGGAACTGTCAGACGGAGGCAGTTAATTCCGTTACTGTTACTGTTAGTGTTGAGTCAAGACACCAGGTTAGTTATATTGTTGCAGTTGTGAATAAAGGTTATTGCAAAGATAACTTTCTGCCTGTTTGAGACACCCACATATGTTCTGAGTATTGAACAGGCAGAGCGCTTGGTCAACCCATGACACGAGTGGTGTCAAGTTGATCATGCCTACCCTGGCCACGCCCATCCCGGCCATGCCCCCCCCCCAGGTCAAAATATAAAAACCAAGAAACAATTAAAAAGCTTAAAAAAAACAGCAAAACCAAAACACCTCTTATCAAGCAATGACTGTTCTCATATAAGTAGAGAGTAATACTAGGATTAATACCAGACAATCAAGTTAGAGCTCATTACAGCGTGTAACCTAGATTGGGCAATGAAACAGCCACACAAAAAAAAAGAATCAATCTCAGAGAGCAGCAAGGACCCCTCAAACAATCAAGGAATAAACAACAGCCTAAACAAAAAATAATAAGAGGAAAGCAACACCCTCACCAACATTGACAGGCCAAACTCTTTGTCTGTAAATAGAGAGCAAACCCCACTTCTTTCTAGTGTTGAAGGTGTTGCCTAGTTAGGTATAAACATCCACTAATAACAGTCAATCTCATAGAGCACTAAGGATTCCGCAGTTCAAGTTTGAACTATATACTGTATATTCTCTTCTATTGCTAATAGTCTTAATCTTCAGTTCATTCAAATATTGTCATAGGATTTGATTTGTCCTCATTTCTTCTTTGTCTCTGCACAGAGTTCTTCAGAGCTTTATCAAGCCTCTTTTGTAAGTCCAATAACAAAATAATTATCCATGTCACTCTCTTGGTTTCTCATTTGCATTTTCCTTTTAGAATGTAAGCTGTGGCCAGCTTCTTTCATAGATCCAGTGAAATATCCCTTTCTAAGTCCATTCTCTTGGCCTGTCAGTTATAAATCCACTTTTGATATCATCTCTATCTTGTCATATAAAATTTGCTCTACATCTGTCATTTCTTGAATAACATATTTTGGACATAGTCCATAGAAGCAGACATTCTTATTGACATTGTTGATAGTGTGGCTGCTATTTTCTGATTCCATTCTTCTAAGTCCTTCAGTACTTTTATGGTTAAAATGTTTTGCAACCTTTCACACTTCGTAAATCTTTCCTCTCTCCAAAAACTTCTAATTTTTGAAATCATGAAATTGCTTACCTTTGTTATGTCTTGGGGAAAAAAATAGAATTATATTTCACAAGATTTTTCACTTGTTCTATACAATTAATTTCAAATTTATATTGTAGAACTTTAAATATGCCAATTTTATCTGGACACTTAAATCTGTTTATAACTTTGTGATCAACATCTCATTTACTGTATATACTCGAGTATAAGCCTAGTTTTTCAGCCCACTTTTTGGGCTGAAAAAAGCCGCCTCGGCTTATACTCGAGTCAGTGAAAAATTTGCCCGAAATGGAAGAGAAAAAGGGGCGGGGCCATGCCGCTGGGTGACACTCGTGAATGGCCCAGCGCCCCTGTGAGTTTCCCCTCCCTCTGTGTCAGTTTGCCGCGCAGCGCGCACCGCACCATCCCCCCTCCTCACGTTCTAATGTAATGCAGGGCTGTCTTATGATTCCCCTTCCTCCCCCTCCTGCCGCTCTGCAACGATGTCCCACCTCCTCCTTGTTATGGCAAGCAGCCACATAGCGATGTCCCACCTCCTCTGGTACAGTGATCCAATGATAGGAATCACTGTGCCGTGTGTCATAGGAGGCGGGACATCGCTCCCGCGGCTGCACGGGACATCATCATCACAGCGGGACATCAGCATCATGAGGTGAGTGAAGTATTTCATTGAATACACCACTAGTTTACTGTTTTTCTTTGAAATAAATATTCAAAAACATTATTGGTATCTATTTTTATTTTTGAAATTTACCGGTAGCTGCTGCATTTCCCACCCTAGGCTTATACTCGAGTCAATAACTTTTCCAGTTTTTTGTGGTAAAATTAGGTGCCTCGGCTTATATTCGGGTCGGCCTATACTCGAGTATATACGGTAGTTTTTTGCTGTTTACTTCAGATACTTTAAATTCTTTTTTTGCGCAGGATTATAGGCAGACCCACTCAGCATTTCCAACTTGTCATTCCAAAGGCCTCTAATAGTTTAGAGGTAGTTAATAAGCAATTTCAAAAAGGGATTAGAAAGTGAGGTTTGCAAATTTAATGTCCTTTAAAAGTCTCCAGCATGATTATTAGGAAAGTGGTTAATCCTCTTCTGGTGCTCAAACCTGCAAAAAACTGCTGTGTTGCAGTTTCCTTGTGAGGAGCAGCTGTCCAAAGCACATGTGTGTGATCTCTCTTCCTATCTGCACCCACAGAAATTCCAAAAATTCATTGGTTCCTTGGTCTTTGCCATGATTGTTGACTCTGCTTTTGCAAAACCATCTTCAGTTGCCCATACCTCCTCCAGATGTCCTGTGAATCATTATCTAGTAGTAAATGAAAAGACAAATCTCATATATATTAATGAAACCTTCTAGGGGTTCATCTTTCAGAAATATGCCCATTGGGGCAGGAATAGTAGAATGGCTGCAGTTATGTGAGACACTTTGATAACTTTCATAGACATTGCTGCACAGATTTCCAGGTGTAAGTTTCCAGTAGGATTTAGCTCTAAGGGCCAGTGACACTCAACTACTACTGTATACCAACTTCTTCCTGCATAGAGACATCTCTATCCAAGCTGCTTGAAGCCATGGATGGATTAATGGTAAAATTATTGGGGGACTTTAATTTTCCCGCTCTGCGTATGGATTCAGAAACAGCTCAGAAGTTCATGTCCACTGTTGCCACCATGAATCTGGTCAAGTTCTTATGAATCTGATTCATAACAATGGCAATGCATTAGACTTCATTTATTTTTCTTCCAGGGCAATGGTAACCATTAATCCACCAACATAATCAGATCGTTCTTTTTGATCCCTAGAGTTGTCTGAACCCTCCTCACTGGATGGAGGACAAGCCTACACATTTGGTCCATCCAGATGCCTAATGGCCATGCTAGTTTCAGAGGGACCTTGGGACAGTTAGTGATGAACGTCAATGGAGGGCTGGTCATACCATGGAATGAACTATGGTCCAACCTGGTCCTTGGTGAGGTTGTCCTTTGTGGGCTTTCTCTGTCCATTGATCGAAGAGACCTTACTGATTTTCTTAGGAACCTCAGCCTATGAAATGACAGAAGAAATACCTGGTAGAAGAAGAATGAATCTTATCAAACATACTGTAGGTAAAAAGCTTCCTTAAAAATTATCTTGTAACTACAAGAATGGAGAAACATAGTCATTTGTTTGCTCTTTTCACATCTGCAGATAGCCATCAATAGCCTTGTTTAGGGTAACCCTCCAAGAGGGCCTGGAGGAAGTTTTATAAGGTGATGTGAAGATTCATTCTGGCTGCCTGGGTCCTTTGGAATTGACTGAGACAATGTCTAGTACAGTTATTGGGAAGAATTGGGACTTGTCTGTACTAAGAAAGTGGACAGGATCCTCAATGCTATGGACAAAGCCCTCAGGAAACTGGTGAAGATAATCTTCTTCTGTTGCCATTTCTACGGGACACTTTCTATAAGGGCAGCAAGTGGTTTTAATGTTGCCTTTTTTATGGAAAGTTTTAACTCTTTATATTGTGGGTTTTCAATGTTTGTACAAGTAGGCAATAATACAAGTACCATGTTTCCCCGAAAATACAACCTGTTCTGAAACTAAGGCCTTGCCACATTTTTCATGTGGGCAAAAATATAAGCCCCCCTTGAAAATAAGCCCCTTGGGCAATCCCCCCTCCGGCAAGGAAGAGCACCGTTCACCGACCTAGCAGTATCCCGAAGACGCCAAGCCACGGGAGCCAGGGGGGAAAGGCGCTCACGTTGCTAGGTGCCTTCATGATACCGCTAGGTTGGGGAGTGGCGTTTTACCTGGCCAGAGAGGGGAGTTGCCGGGCGGCTGCTCCCTTGCGAGCAGGCTCCCGAAGAGCCGGGCACAGCCTCAGGGGGTGAAGCAACCATGCGGTGACCATGCTCAGGGGCAGCCACCCAGCAAACCCCTCTCCAGCCAGGCAGAGCGCCATTCACTGACCTAGGGGCTATCACTAAGGCACCAAGCCAGGTGGCCCTCTGCCCATCCCCCCAGCTCCCACGGCTTGGCACATTTGGGATACCCCCTAAGTCAGTGCACGGAGCTCTGCCCGGCTGGAGAGGGGGTTTGCCGGGCAGCTGCTCATGAGCGTGGTCACCCCATGGCTGCTTCACCCCTGAGGCTGTGCCCGGCTCTTTGGGAGCCCACTCACAAGGGAGCAGGCACCCACCATCTCAAAACAATAAGTCCTCCCCTGATAATAAGGCCCAAGCCCTATTTTGTGGGTCAAAAGAAAACAAGACCCTGTCTTATTTTCGGGGAAACACGGTAATTAAAAATAAAATGCAAGTATTTTTTGCTTCACTGCAAATTGTTATGTCAAAAGCCACAGTTTTAGCTTAAGTTGTTAATTTAAAAAGAAGTGGGTTTTCTTCTCATTTTTTCTTTGCAGCAGGAGGAACAAAACTGTCTTGTAAAGTAACCCACTGCTACTAGGCTTCAATTGGCAGAATTAAACTGGACCAAATCTTTGTTGCTCTGCATTCAAGCAGCATCCTTTCTAGAGAAGCAAAGAAGATAATTGATTTCTTATTCCATCCCTGAATCTAGTTATGGATTGTCTGCAATCACATAAGATATAATTGCCTGCTTTAAATTCTTCCTTAGGCAAGAGAGTAGCTAGACAAATATGCACACACACACACACACACACACACACACACACACACATATTATCTCCTTGTGTCTAAATAGGACAGCAGGGAGCCAGGGTGGGTGAGCGATACAGAGCCACCCACGATTTCTGCTCCCAGCTTGGGTGAACCAGTTCGAACCGGCTGAATACTGCCTTTGAAGCTCACCATCGTATTGATAAATAACTCACTGTTGAAATCCTCTTATTATTTTTCATCTTTCCATTGGAATTTACCTTCCTGTAACTTGAATATTATTCTATGTATTGCATTCTCAGGGTTTTTTTCTTCCTATTCTTCCTAAATTTTTCCTTAGGCAAGAGAGCTGCTAGACAAACACACATGCACACACATATACCGCATATTATCTCCTTGGTCTGCAGCAATCTCTACGCACAGGTAACATCCTTTTCTTCTGCCCCAGAGTGCCTAAGTCATTTATAGCTCAATCCTACTTCTGGCAGCTTAGACCTATGCACTGCCATATATGCCTACAGGTGAAATCAAAAATGCACAGGAGGCCATGAGCTTCTGTTAATATAGACTTCTAGAGGTGAAAAGGGATACTGAGATCACCATGTCCATCCCCATCCAACCCAGATATGGTTGTTCAGTCTTTGCCTAAAGGAACCTCACCAGCGGTGGGTTTCACATTTTGTTACCACCGGTTCGCCCCGCATGCACCCGCCCGCTTTGCCCCTTCTGTGTATGTGCCCGACCTTCTGCACCTGTGCTTTGCTCATGCGCACTCCTTCCACGCATGCCCCTGGCCTCAAAAACGTGCCTAAATAGGACAGCCTAGAGCCAGGGTGTGAGGTGCAGAGGGGGTCACCCACAATTTCTGCTACAGTTCAGGTGAACCAGTCCGAATTGGCTGAATACTGCCTCTGAAGCTCACCATCATATTGATAAATAACTCACTGTTGAAATCTTCTTATTACTTTTCATCTTTCCATTGGAATTTACCTTCCTGTAATTTGAATCTATTATTTTATGTGCTTTACTCTCAGGGTTTTTTTTTCCTATTCTTTTAAAGATCTGACCTATTCTATGCAATTTTGGTAGAATATTCATTTCTTCTCACAGAATGTGGCTGGGGGTGTTTGGGATGTGCTGCAACTCCAAAAGAAAGCATTTTGTCCATCCTTCCATAGAAAGAGATATTATGAGGTGGGGGAGGGAGGCTTGGTCTGTTTCAGAAGACACTGAGAAGCATCACTAACATCCCACTTAAAATAGAGAAGTACTAAAACTAAGACTAGTAACCACAAGCATCTGAGAACCAAACACAAATCCTGTAAAGAATCATATCAAAGAGATCACAACTGGGTCTGTCTAGTTTAATGAAAAGAAGGACTAGAGTAGACATGATAGCAGTGTTCCAATATCTCAGGGGTTGCCATAAAGAAGAGGGAGTCAAACTATTATCCAAGGCACCTGAGGGCAGAACAAGAAGCAATGGGTGGAAACTATTCAAGGAGAGAAGCAACTTAGAACTGAGGAGAAATTTCCTGACAGTTAGAACAATTAATCAGTGGAACAGCTTGCCTCCAGAAGTTGTGAATGTCCCAACACTGGAAGTCTTTAAGAAGATGCTGGATAGCCATTTGTCTGAAAAAGTATAGGGTTTCCTGCCTAAGCAGGGGGCTGGACTAGAAGACCTCCAAGGTCCCTTCCAACTCTGCTATTGTATTGTATTGCATTGTACATAATACTAACAAAGCTTTCTGTGTGTGGATATATGAATATGGCAGTGTGGCTCGGCTTAGAGAAGGAAGACCCAAATTTTATACCTCTCTTAGGCATGGAAGTTGCTGATTTGATGATATTGGGCCAGTCATTCACTTTCTGTTCTAGATTGGGAAGTCAGAAGACATCTATTTACCAACTATACAGTGGATCAAATATTTCCTTCCCTCCCTCCCTCTCTCTCCCTCTCTCCCTCCCTCCCTCCCTCCCTCCCTCTCTCTCTCTCTCTCTCTCTCTCTCTCACACACACACACACACACACACACACACACACATTCTACATTGACATAATAGTATATGTACTGGCATTTCTTTCTCTCTTCAATGAGTAGCAATGTTATTGTGCAATTTTCCTAGTTTCTTTTTGAAATTCTTGACCAACTATGAAAATAAACTATCATGATAATAGAGGAAATATAGTAACAAGCCTGAGGCTGAAGTTTTATACATATTTGCCTTGAAGCAAACACTGCTAAATTCCACAGAATATGCTTCTGAACCAGCATTCTGGCAAACCTCTTAGATACAATAAATATTCAGTGGCTCTTTAGCATTAGCATTTACTAAAGAATGGAATGGAATGGAATAGAATGGAATGGCTTATTTGGCCAAGTGTGATTAGACACACAAGGAACTTGTCTCCGGTGCAGAAGCTCAGTGTACATACAAGACAACAACATGATAATAATCATAATAATGATAGCAATAAGAGGAGGTAGGAGAGAAAATGAGAATAATAATAATACAGCAATACTACATGGGTAAATATGCTTAGACATTAGACAGTGCTGTGGGAATCAGGTTTCAGCAGTGTAATTGCACAAAGGATAAAGCTGTCTCTGTATTTAGTTATTAAGATCTTCAAAATAATTTGACAATTATTAGTGAGGGATGTAAAAAGCCCTTTTGAATATGAATGGTAATTTGGCACCACCAAATTACCATTAACTTTGAGGGAGGTGGGCAGCTTAGAAATAAGAAATATACCATTAATTAATTGTCAAAAGCCAACTCTTTCCCAGAGTGGAGAAGATGCTTTTATGCCTTACATGAGGGGAAAAAATGCTAAGGATAAAATGATATGTCAATAAGAAGTTTTATTTGCTAAGATAAAAATAAGATACCACCAATCTATAGCTAATTTTAAGAGTTAAAACTAAGAACTGGGAACATAAAAAATCTATTACACAAGTGTATAAAAAGAGACAAATCAATGTCAATAAACTCTTTTGAGATAGTAATTAATAGTATTTAATTTTAAAAGGAGTTATTGACTCAGTTTGATGAGGGAGCTAACCTTTAAGCAATTCAGTCAGGTTGTCTTTAGTGCAGAAGTGATTAAAATCTGGGACATAATCAGAAGGCTGGCATCTTCACAATAGGGCCAGGGGGCAAATTTTGTGAATGGCAGAGAAAAAAGGAAGGAATCCAATAGCAATGGCTTGAAAGGACAGTCACACTTAGTGTTCAGGGATTTTATTTGACCTACCAAGGATTACCATTCTGCTTATCACTAGACAGGCTTACAACAATTTGACAACATATCCCTAGTTAGTCTGTGATTCAGAATCCTGGGAAAATCAAGCCAGTGGGGTTAATTCATGTTTCACTGTATTTTGCAAATTCAGACACTTTGTTAATTCAATAAACCATAAGTAATTGTAGGTTAGTAAGATATGTAAATAAAACCATAATATAGTTCTGTCTTACCTGTCTGTCTGTTTGTTTGTTTGTTTGTTTGTTTGTTTGTTTGTTTTTTCTAATGTGTGTATGTGTGCCTTCAAGTCAGTATTTTTATCCCAGGCCAATGCTTGGACTAGTTCTTGCAGTTTTCTTGGCAAAGTTTTTTGGAAGTGGTTTTCCATTATCTCCCTCTTACAGCTAACATAAAGTACCCAAAATGGAGAACTCTCAACCTCTGGGTTTATAGCCTGATGCATTAACTCTTAGACCAGACTGTCTCTCTATGTCTTACTTGTGAACAGATTAACAGAGTTGGAACGGACCTTGTAGGTCATCTAGTTCAACTCTCTGCCCAAGCAGGAGATCCTACACCATTTCTGACAAATGGCAGTCCAATCTCTTCTTGAAAGTCTCCACTGATGAATCTCCCACAATTTCCAAAGGCAAGCTGTGTAATTGATCTTTTCCAATTTGCAAAGAAAGAAAAATATTTTTATGATTGATTATTCTCACTATCAGAAAATTTCTCCTTATTTCTAGGTTGAATCTCTCCTTGATTGGTTTCCATCCATTATTCCTTGTCTGGCCTTCAGGTGCCTTGGAAAATAGCTTGACCCCCTCCTCTCTGTGGCAACCCCTCAGATATTGAAACACTGCTATCATGTCTCCCCTGGTCCTTCTCTTCACTATACTAGTCATGCGCAGTTCCTGCAACTGTTCTTCATATGTTTTAATCTCCAGTGCCCTAACCATCCTGGTTGCTCTTCTCTGCACTTTTTCTAGAGTCTCAGCATCATTTTTTATAATGTGGTGACCAAAACTGGATACAGTATTCTAGTTGTGATCTTACTAAGCCTTTATAGAGTGGTATTAGTACCTCACTTGATCTTGATTGTATCCCTCTGTTAATGCAACTTAGGCTAATCAAAATGATAAATAGGGAAAGGTGTTAAGACACATGAATTTAAACACTCAGGAAAGTAAAAAGGACAATTAGTCCTTATTTAACTAAGGTAATTGGGACCAGAAACTGCTGCTAGCAATCCAGTCGTAAAGAGTGACATCATATGACTGCACTATCATACAATGGAAGATGCAGCAATCCCAGTTGCTATGCTTAGGCAAATCCTGAGCAGTCATAGCATCCTTTGGTCATGGGACCACCAATTGCACCCTCCTGTTAGCTTTCCCATTGATGTGAGCATAGAACAACATAAAGAAGTAGTGCAAGATCAAAAGACATAAAGGCACAGACCCATAAAATTACCAAGAGTCAGACATGACTGAATGGATATCAGCAGTGAAGACTGTAAATGGCAATCAGATAATATTGTGACATCGTAAGTGAGAGCCATCACCAAATGCCCAAATTGCAATCACATGACTACAGGGACTCTGCAATGGCTGTAACTATCAGGACCCACTGGTAAGTGTCTCTCCTCATAACTGAACAGTTGCTAAATGAGTGGTCGTTTAACAAAGACTTTTGCTGTGTATTTGCCAAAATAAATATCCTGAAAAATAGCCGTTTTGAGACAAGTTCCCAATACAAGGTGCCAGGACTCAAAAAGTCTTCCTTACTTATCAGTAAGTAGTAATCACTGAAAGTCTCATGATATGCTACATAATTTATATTATAATTTTGCATCCATCTTCACAGTCCAAATTGCAATAAACGACAGAAACCTGATTGAAAGTTTACAGAACTTTTAAGAATTATGATTGGCTAGATTTATACGTTTTGATACAGTATGCTATGATTTGCTTGTTGTTAGCTTGTGCAAAACTAGCCAAACCACCACAGTTTATACCACCATTTTTGGCTTACAATATTGGATCAATCCAAGCAGTTGCGACGTATATATTTAATAAATCATAATTAAACAACCTGGATCTAGCATGATGGGAACCCAGTCTATGGTTGGATTATATACAGTGAGAAGGGGCTGCAGATGAGAAACCGGTATTAACTGATATTACCATCCCCAGGATATTGATCGATTGTTCAGCTCAACATTCACTCAAGAGTCTTAGATGTACTGTAGCCTGTAGTCCTCCCAGGAAAGCAATCTGGCAGTCTCCCATGTTTACTTGGGAATGGATCGTTCTTTCATAGCAAAAGTAAATAGATAAATTACAGACATATTGTCTAAAACGTAGCATGTGAACCTGAATGTAATTTGATCATCTTATTTAGTAACATTTTCCATCCCTACAAGATCTGCAGAGTTCTAGAAACTCTACAATTAATACGGTTAGAGACTGGAGAAGTGGTGTACCTTTTGTAAAATCTCCCATTGCCATCCATTCAATATTTGTTCATGTATTGGAGTTTATTGATAAATGCAGAACAAACCTATTGTAGAAGAAGAGGGTAGTTTTGAAAATACACTGGTATATAGAAATTTAAAATTATACATATCACAAAGGGAACTTTTGCTAAGCAGCAAGATAATGATTGCAGAGAAAACAAACAAAAATTTCAGAGGGACTTTTCCCCCTATTATTCTTATCCTAGCAAGAAATGTATCACATATATGAAGAAATAAGGTACTAGTCATTGGGAATGTGCTAGTCATTCCCAACTCAAGGGGGCAGTGTTCATCTCTGTTTCAAAGCCAAAGAGCCAGCATTGTCCGAAGATGTCACCATGGGCATATGGCCGGCATGACTAAATGCCAAAGGTGCATGGAATGCTGTTACCTTCCCACCAAAAGGTAGCCCCTATTTTTCTAGTTGCATTTTTACATGCTTTGGAACTGTTAGGTTGGCAGAAGCTGGGACAAGTAATGGGAGCTCACTCTCTTACGTGACACTAGGGATTCAAACCGGCGAACTGCGGACTTTTCTGATCGACAGCGTCTTAGCCACTGAGCCACCGCGTCCCTATGAAGAAATATTAATCACCAAAAGCCCAACTTTCCCCAGAAAAATACTTCATTCTACCAAAAGAAAAGCTATTTTGTTCACTCTGATAGTCTATATATTACACCTCCCAATGGACAAGGCAAAGTAGGGCTACAACCATTTTTACTGATTTAATCCACAGATTAACCAACTGATGCTTTAGTTGACTCATCAGTGAGGACTAAATAACATTAGCAAGAGCAAAATTTAATCAGCAGGACCTGGAGTCAACTCTACTCATTTTTTAGACAATCTAGTGTAAGAGTTATCTCACTGTTGCCTTTTGTTGATACTGTAATACAATCATTTATTTATTTCTTTTTTTCATAGATTCCTTTTCTAAACAGTTGGATGTAGAACATTAATTATGGTTAAGAGAAGAAAGGGAGAAAAACGCTGTGTGGCAGGCTGTCAGATTGACTGCTGTTTTGACATCTTATCTGATAAGCAAGTACAACATCTTGCTGGAATCAGATGTGAGCGTTCTTTTTCTCATCTGCAAGTACTAGCAAAATAATGACAAACAACAACAGGAAGGTCACAGCAGGTCACAATCTAACATCAAAACCAAAATCAAACCACATCAATTTCACCATGATGGGAAGCCTGGTGGGGGGAGGGTTGTAAATTTTTAAAGAACAACCAACAAGCGAAAGTGACAGGGATTTTGCCAGAGTACTGCCGGAGTTTGAAAAAAAGACCCCTGGATTTACTGCTTCCAGTTTTCTATAATTTCATCAGCACTTAATCATGCATATTGATAATTTACTGAATCTCCCCCTTGAGTTTAACCAGAATATTATTATAACATTGCAGTGATATACTAAGTCTTGTAGGGTCTCTTGAGGCAACAAAGGAGTGAGTGAAGTCTACAAAAGAAGGTTCTGGAGTTTTAACAAATTGCTTCTGTTGAAGATCTCAGATGCTTAACAATGTTTTTCTTTAGCAAAACTATTCCATATCTCTAGAATCCTATACAATATTTCATTTTTAATTCCTTCTGATAATTAATATTCCATGTCTGCTATGCAGGGACAACTCACCTTGGCTGACTTGTCATGGCCATTTCAATGCAGGAGAACTCACCATGGCCAACTTGCTGTAGGACAATTCAATGCAGAATAACTTAAGAAGGAACAAGTGAATTGTAGCGGGCCTTGTCTTGCTTTTGCTTTGAACATTGTTAAGTTAGGAGTCCTTGAGGCTGGGGGGAATTGCAATTCTACTTGTTCCTGTTTTCACTTATCCCACATTAAATTGTTCCATGGCAAGTTTTCCCATGGTGAGTTGGCCTTGGCAAGTTGCCGTGTAGTGAGCTGGCTGTGGCAAGTCAGCCAGGGTGAGTCGACCATGGTGAGACAGCGAGGGTGAGTCAGATCATTCCATGCTTGTGCATACTCAGCTCTCTATTTGTTTGGGAGATCTTCCTACAGTTGCCCTTTCAATCTAGTACTCTAAGGACTTGTTGGCCCTTTATTTCTCCAAATTCCTAACCAGTGGACTAATAATTTGGAAATTTTAGTCCCACTCCAAACAGAATCAGATTAGAGGCTGCTTGCCATATTTTTAATTGGAGGGGGACTATTTATGTAAAACGTGGGTTCTCACAACCCATTTGTAATACCTGTCTCTTGTTTCTCAATGTTTTGGCTCAAAACTTGTTTTGGCACACAAATATGGTTTGGACAATATTAAAGATATATAATGTGTATCTTGGAAACTGGAAGGCAATAAAAAGCTTTTAAGTTTGCCAAGTCCAGTAAACATATCTGAAATACAGTCTAACCTTGCCATTTTATTAGCAATTGTAGACCTTTAACTTAAGTGAGCTAAATTTGAACTGCTGCACTTCATTCATTAACAAAGATTTGTGAGTCTACATTTAGGAACAGCAAAGAGAATGTTACAATAATATTTTACTAACTGTAACCTGTGTTTTATTTTATGGTTAAGAGCCATATAGGAAACATATGTGTAAACATTACTAGCTCTACAAGATGCATTCCATCAACAACCATGGAAACATTTAACATTTGTAGCTAGTAATGAAAGCTGAAATTAAAATAACAGATTTACAGATGTGTGTTTGTAAAGGCTTAATCATTAACAGTTTTAAATGTGCAGCATGACAGTGCAGGACATTTCATCTTAACAAAATAAGAAAACAAGGTCAAGATGGTTAAAACGATACCCAAGAAGTAATTACTATATATTAAAGTGCAAATGATTTTTATACAAAGAACGCATACATACATGCAATCAGAAAAATGCAAGACCTTGTACAGGGACACAAACTGAGCAATATGGGAGGGGAAGTAGGGTTCATATTTCATTTCATTTGCTTGTATTCAATTCCAATTTGTGTTAGCTATACAGCTACAATATCTCACAGAAACAAAAGGAATTGTTTGCAGAGTCAAAAGTAGAATGTGCAGACTAAAGGGTCATGTGAAGTGCTATGGTACAATGGGCAAGAACATGTCTTGTGTATAGAAGGTTCCTGGTTTAAGAAAGGAAAGAGAAAGAACCCATGAGATGTTAACCCTGACTACAGAGCAAGCCTTCCCTGGCTGGTGTAAGATTCCTAAAATTCTCACTCTTGCTTACTGATATACCTGCTATAGACAATAGTAAAATACTCAACTTATAGTGAGTCTCAGCATTACCACTTCCTTTGTATGAAGTGTGGAATTAGGCTAGTAGTTTTTAGTCTATCAGAACAGGGTGATATGACCAGGTCTTAGCTTCTTGATTGTAAATTCAAATAGGTATCAGGTGACCCACTAAAGTATGTGGTATAACCCAGTGAGGTCAGCTATAACCCCTTAGGAACAAATGAAAAATGAATAATGCTGGGAAGATCCAGGAAGGTACATCAGTTTTTAGTAGTGTCTGCCTTTAAATACACCCAGATCAAGTGAAAGATTTAATTTTGTTTTGTTTTTCTTTTGAACTATTTATATCTTCTTTTTTAATAAAATGTGCTTGGGAAGACTAGCAAATCAGCAAGCTTTCACTACAGGAAAACTAAGAGTCAGATAGACTGAGAGATTGGGCCAAAAATTCCTATCTGAGAAGAAACATAATACAAATATGCATACTGAATGCCTCTACTCACACTGTATTCTTAGTATTAAATAAAATATTTTAAAATTGTTGTTTGTACTTTCTCTCACGTATACCACTACTCAAATTCAAACAACAGCCAGATTCAGAGAAGGTGAATTATTGGTTTAGAAAGCACTACTCCCTAAATGGAGGGCTACTGTATTTCGACTGCAAATCCAGATAACTTAAAATGGCTGCAAAATGTTAGCGGCCACTGAATCGCTTTCTCATAGGCAAGTGGTTGATTGTGTTTCTGAAAAGTCAGGTTTTTAGTAACCCTGCCTAAAAGCAAACCAGTTTTCTACTTTGCTAATTCTTCAGGACAATGATCATCCAGGTTATGGTGCTGCAGAAGTGGATTCCTATCAGTTTGGACCGATTCCAGAGAACTGGTAGTGGTTTAGCGGCCTGGATCGCTGGAACTGACAGCGACCCAGGACTGCCATGCCCCTGAACTAGTTCTCTTATGGGGCCTCCATCTTGATTTTCAGTTCTGCACATGTGCAGAACAATTGTAATTGCACAAATTTATTTATTTTTCCTTTTTTTAATGTTTTGCGCATGCGCAGACCTATTTTTGTGCAAATGTGCACGCATGCAGATCATGCATCTGGCATGTGCGTGAGTGAAGTGAGCGCATGCATGCAAAATTTTTGTGCATACCAAATAAGCAGTATTTTCAGGAGCAACCCACCCCTGTGGTGCTGACTTTGGGAATGTTGCATTTCATATCTTGCATCATTTGGATTTGTTTAGGGATAATTTAAACAATTATTCTAGGAAAAAGTCACATTGATGGTTACAGCCTTTCAGTCCCATACACAAGACTGAGTTGCAAGTGGAAACATCTGATAGATGTAGAACAACGTTGTCAAACTTGTGGCGTCATGTCATCATGTGACGTATCGTGTCTTTTTCCCTCTTTGCTAAACTGGGAGTGGGCGTGGCCAGTGTATGAAGCATCCAGCCCATGGGGCATGAGTTTGACACTCCTGATGTAGAAGATCCAACCCTGGAAGATGGTTATTGCCCTCAAGACCAGCTTGCAAACTCACAAGATACATCCAGTTGATCAGCTTAGGGTCCAAAACAATGGGCTAAATAAGGTTTAGACCAGTGGTGGGATTTTTTACTACTAGTTCTGTGGGCATGGCTTGGTGGGCATGGCTTGGTGGGTGTGGCAGGGAAAAGATACTATAAAATCTCCATTCCCACCCCACTCCAGGGGAAGGTTACCGCAAAATCTCAATTTCCTCCTCAGCTGGGAGTTGGGAGGCAGAGAATAGATGGGGTGGAGCCAGTCAGAGGTGGTATTTACTGGTTCTCCGAACTACTCAAAATTTCCACTACCAATTCTCCAGAACTGGTCAGAACCTGCTGGTCAGAACCTGCTGAATACTACCTCTGGTTTAGACCTAATTCAAATGCGCTTTCCTCTAAGCACCAATGTCCTGCAGGATATGTGACAAAACTGCAGTAGAAAATAATGGAAAGTTATTTGATAAATAAGAATAACACAATTAATCAGAAACTATTCATGAAAGGAAATGCCAAAGGACAATTAAGGTCTATCAGAAATATTCCACCTTCCCTCACACTGAAGAACAATGCATTCCCCCATCCATAGTACAAGGTTTTGCTTTTTATTGATTGGGTTACCCTCTGATCATATTAGCTGCTGTTATTAAAAAATATATGTTACGGAAGAGTTACAACTGAGGACAGGTAGGGAGTTATTGTGCTGGCATTTAGACAGCTGATGCTTGCAGATCTTTCGCTCAACTATTATTATTTTTTATCATAGTTTGTTCCAATGAAACTTTAGAACTATGGAAATAGAATGATCACTTGCATTCGCTGGGATAGAAAATGTAGACCAAAACATGGCAGCTAAAATGTTTCCTGTTGTCTTCCCTGTCCTATCAAAGTATAGAAAGAAGCCCAATATATATCATGTGTGTGTTGCAAAATATGCTTATGACGATCCCTTTAATATCTAGAACCTTGTTTTCCCTCCCCGGTGAATAGCTATATACAACATAAACTGTCCCAGTTTCCGAAAAGAGAACAGATTTGTATATGCACTAAAATAATAATAATAATATTCATGCGGGCTCTCTGGAATTTAAGCTTATAACATTTACACAATAATTCAATCTAATTGCGTGAGCAGGCTGAAAAACTGCTGTCTCTCTGATGGTTTACTTGGTTTATTTTACAAAATAGCTGGCTGTGAAACCGTCCTTGGTGACATCTAATGTTTCAGGTTTTTAAAAATATTGTATAAAGGCTGAGATTTATTTCCTAAGATGTTTCATTAATGGTTGTGGCAGGCAGCTGGCCTGAGGTTTGACACACAATAAAATCCATGTCAAGAATATTAAAGATAGTGCAACAGATAACTATGAATTTACATTCAAACAGGCTTTTGACAAAGCCATTGCAACAGGCTCCTAATCAGGTCTTGAGACCTTGCCTGCCCTCTCTTTAAACCTGTGATCTTGAAAAGGAGCTTTAAATTGGAAATTATTACACATTAAAACCTCAACATGGGCTGGATCGAAGTGGATCGATATCTTGCCGAGCACAATAAATCAGCTTTCTGCTCTGCGGTTACTGTTTGCTGAACATATTTAAATTTTCTTGTAACAAATTAATTCCAACATTTTCTCTTGATTGAATTAGGGCAAGTGTTGGAGCTGTCACAAGTATTTCACTGCTTCAGGGAGACAAATTGCTCGTCTGGACATGGGTAACAAGCCAAAGTGTTGAGTCCCTGATAATCTTTCCACTAATTCTCCATTACAGCAAAATGAAGCCATAAATCACCATGACAGCTGATCGATGTAAACATTGTTTCCGCCATGATTGCCAGTGCTCCCTGCGGAGTTACTGTCCGCTTACAATTCGCTGAAATTACTCCCGGTGCAGCCTCCCTGGAAACTAAGTGAGCCTTAGAACCAAAGTCACTCCTGTCTAAAAAGTAACCATCTCATTTCAGATCTCAGCCTCACTTACAAAAGAGCAAATATTAATCAAAATGCCCTATTTAGCTACAGGCGAGGCAATCTTTTAAAGCTAAGAAGTGTTCCTCAGGCAATCATTCTTGCTGCATGAGGAAAAAAATGAAATTCTAAACTCCTATTTTATAAAATATATTTGTGGAAATGTAACAGTGTCAGCTTCAAGTACTGTCATTTTCTTTTAGCTAACTAGTGGCAACTTGGATGAAATTACTTGACCCTTTATCGAGTTCTACTAATGTGTTCTAAAAAAGAAATTAAACCACCTTCTGCCTTGCCCTATGGCAGCTATCCATGCACATTTAATTCTAGAAAAGATGCATTAAAGTAGTTCTTCATAGAAATGTTTCACATACAGATGCCGGGGAGCTGTTAATCTGTCTGCATAATACTACACGTATTCAGGTGCTTCCCAATATTGCAAAAAACAAGGGAAGCCATGAATTTTTGCCTTGATTATGTTGAAGAGGAATTAAAAATAGAAGCACTCTGGGCTTCGAAGTTAATGGCTTTCTTAACAGGCAGGACAGAAATGGAAAAATAATGCCTTCTTTGGGGCAACTATAATTTTAAAGAAATACTTGGCTCACGCAAGATGGTTTTCTCTGGACATTTGGTGCTTGTTTTTCTAACAATCTTCTGAAATGTTTGGAATGCTCATTTTTCTTAATTGTGACACTCCAAAAGGTAAATTGTTAATTGTAGTCTCTGCACAGTCCCTAATTAATTCCATTTCAAGTTTATTTATCTGTTGGAGGACTTAAGTGTCTGTGTGTGTGTATGGGTGCGTGTGTGTGCGCGCGTGTGTATTTACAATCATGGTTTTAGTTCTATAAAAACAATCCTTTTCCAAGAAAGGGTTTGATGTTGATGTTATTAATTGTCAGTTGAGGAAGAGCCAGATTCATGTCAACTAAGTAACAAAGATGATTGCTGTTGGTGTGAGAAACAGCTTTTTCCCTCATATCTCTTTCTCTCAAGACTGTACTATGTGGCTAAAATAGGCAAAAATGTGGTATAGTTGAAAACATTTTGCCGAGAGAGCTTCCCTTTCTACCCACCACACTGGATTGGCAGTTGAACTTTATTTCAGCACTCCAAAAAGAAAAGTGTTGTCAATCATCTTAGCTTGGAGATACAACAGAGTATTTGTTTTCCAACAATGAAAGACATTTTATAGATTTAGTTTACTTAAATAATTTACATGGCTATCCTTCTCACAACAGTGATGGTGGCAAGTTGAGGATTCCAGAATGGCTGACAATGCTGTGTGTGTGTGTGTGTGTGTGTGTGTCTGTGTGTGTGTCTGTGTGTGTGTGTGTAAAAGAAGGAAAGGAGAAGAGAGGGAAGGGGAAGGGAGATTATAAAGAGTCTTCCAATCTTTTTGACAAATATTAAGACTCACCATTGCTGATTCTGTTCGTTCATTCGTTCATTATTTGTCACCTATCTCATTTTGGGTGGCTTACAGTATAAAAACATTAAAACCATCAGAAATAAATGTAACCCATAAAATGGCAACACAAAGTAAAATCATGGTCACAAGGTGGAGAAGGAGGAAGCTGGGTGCAGGGGGGAGGTGGGATTAGCTCTTAATTAATCAACCAACTCCAATGTGATACTCCCCAAGTGGGACCAACCAGTCATCTGGCAGAGCCAGATCTTCAGGCTGTTGCAGAAGGTCCAAAGAATGGGAGCTATTTTCACCTCAGGGGTAAGATAATCCAAAGGACAGGAGCTACAGCAAAGAAGGCTCTCTTGGACCTTGCCTGCCAAAATTTTGAAATTATAGTGAATAAAATCTGGCATTAAGATGGTTGCCATTTTTTGACTAATAACAGATCTAGTCTTTGGCATAAGACTAGACATTTGCTTGGTAAATGAATGTATGCCATACATAATCTTTACATATATACATACATGCTCCCAGAGTAACTATGTCAGAAGAATTCCACATGCTTTGGTAGCTAGTGGTAAACATGCAATGTGCAGTGGAGATTGCAAGTGACTTAGGAGCCCTCCTTATCCTTAGTAGAGCTATTGCCAGGGTTCCACACCCATAGCACCTGTCAACCCTGAAGCTGACCTGACCATAGCCACAGTTATGTTAGGTAGATACATGAAGAAAAGGCTTTGTAGCCTAAACTGTCACACACGATTTATGAACTTTGCTTCAGGCATTTCACAGGCTGAGCAGAACTACCAGTAGGTGGGACATTTTATGATATGCTGAATGGGAACATGCATTTTTCTTTATTACTCATCAACCATGTATCTGTATTCCCTGCCTGGGCATCTATGGAGGAAAAAAAACATTTGTGTGTGTGATAGTGATGACCAAGCTATACATTCCCCAACTGAAATGTTTACTTAATGCCAATATATTATCTTGGCAGAAGGTTACTGTGTAATAGAAGGAATGTGATTTATCAATCTGTAACATGCCATGTATGCTAAGCAAGTTGGGGCATTAACATGTGTTCTTTTTGTGCCTTTGCAGACAAAGATGTTTTCACAATGCAAACAGCTGTTCTGTACAGACATCAGGATCCTTGCACAGATATTCTCAAAGGTTCTGGTGGCATTGTATGCACTACGATGCTACATCAGACCCTCAAATCTAATTTTGCACAATTGGAGATTGCTCAGAGGGACAAAAGGAGAGTTAAAACAAGAGCATCCAAAATGGATGAAGCTATAGATGAAAAGATTACAAAGACAGAGAGACAAAGATGATATCTAGAATATTCAGGTCTCTAACACCATTGCAGTTTGGCCACCTCTATGTTTGGTAAGCACACATTACATATCAAAGCGCTACTGTTTTCATCTCTTATTTCATCTTGGAAATAATAATTAAAAACAGGGTTTTTTTAACATGTTCGGGGTAAGAGCAACTACAATTTGTCTCTATTTAAGATTAGAAAGCAGCACATTTAGGACAAAATGGAGAAATTCATAAACATGCGTCTCACAGAAATTTAGCCTTAATCCTACATCACCCAAGATTTTGCATTATGTTCAGTGTGTTTCAAGGCAGATGCCATCTGGAATCTCCTATTTGATCTCTGGTACATTCAAAATTTCTTAATTTCTACAGTATACACAAATAATGATCTTATCAACTGTCACTTTACTTTTTCTTTCCAGTATATCTTTCTAAGGAGGCCTCAAGACCGGCTTTGGCAAGGATAGCTTCTATATTTGAAGGGCTTCCTTATTTTAACAGTTGTTCAGTCAGAATACACATGAAAGTCGAAGAATTCATAGTTAGGAAAAGAAAAAGAATATCATGTATAATTAGCCCATGGAGAACAGACTGATAAGGACACCTCCGGCAAATCAATTTGAGTGTAACCTATTATTTGAATTGGAGGGGCGGACAGGGATGAAGAGAGATAATTATGACATCTATTTTATATGATTAAAGGAAACCCTTCCATTTAGATAACATGTACTTTGAGTCCTACTGTTCTACTTGATATCAGGAGTTGCCTTTTGCTAGACTGCAACAACTAATCTTGAGCCAGTCCTCCTGAATGAGGAAGCATAGAACAGATCTGACCCTATTCTCCAATGGTTTTTTTCACTTGTTTCCTTGGTAGCAATGGGTAAATGGCCTTCTTTTCTGATTTTGAGAAAGATTTACTTAAATGCATGATTTTTATAAGTAGATTTGGAGAGATTGGGTGGTGCTACAATTAGAGCAAATCAGTATAATTGGGGAAAGCAGTATTCAAATCATTCCTTAATCATGAAGTTCAGGAATGATTTTGACCTGTTACTATCTATAAATTTAATCAATTCCTCTACAGAAAAAAAAGCAGATAAGTGAAACATTTTCATAAAACTACTTTGCACTTCTTGGAGGAATTGTAGAAAATATGAATGATAATACCACTTAGGAATGTCTCATTTCAGTTATTCAAAATCATCAACTTGTCTAGAAGAAGCCTTTTCAGATCTGTTTTTAACAACTCTTCATTTAATTAATAAGTGTCAAAAATGAATAGGTTTTCAATCATTGTGGGTATCAATGAAATGAATTTCATTCATATATCTCTCTGTTTTTTAAAGAATTAGCAGGCAACTATTCTATTCTATTCTGAATCAGCTGAATAGTGTGAGCAAAACCAAGAAAGAGAGATTCTTAGATTTCTTTTATCTTCCTTATGCTTCATTCAATACATAATTATTTGTTTGCCTAGCAATAAAAATATGTAATAGAAGTCATTAAATTTTAAAAATCAAAGTTTAATCATGCAAATGTTTGCCAAATAGCTCTAAATATGAGATAAAATTCTTCAGATATTTTTTAAAATTCCATCTTTAATCAAAAATAAATAAGGGAGAGGAAAAAATGGAAATTGCAAAAGAAACTTTCAAGTCACACTTCTGCAGATTTTGTAACACCTTTTATAAGTTCACCATTGTATTGGAACAGAAAGGTAAAATGGCCAAAATACATTTATCAATGTCTGTCTCGAAATTGGCCTCAACAAATCAAAAGTTCAGATCAATGAGTAATCATTACACAGAGAGAGAAGAATGTTAGAGGTGACGAAGGAAAGACAGAATCAGCCAGTTTGAAATGAGAGTTCATAATATTTTTACTCTGAATTTGACAGGGGAAAGGGAGAGGAGTAAATTTGCAACTTTTTAATTTGAACTTTTTTTTACAAATCACAAGTTCTCTGAAAGAATTTTTGTGGTAATTTTAATACACTCAGCCAAATCACTTATTTGGGCTAATTATAATTGATTACTCTTAACCAAGTGCAAATTATTTTTCAAAAGAATATCCAAAGGGACAGTTCTCAAGGCAGACAGTTAAGTTCTAAAATCATTATTCAAATGTTTCAGTCAGAGTAACCACAGTCTGAATTAATCTATTCTTTCTGCTGATGCTGTTGTTAAAGATTTGTCTTCCCCAATGCAATGCAATGTTTCGGATTATCAATGAGATTGCTCTGGTGATGGTCCTATAAATATCTTTTAGATATTTATAGATATTTAGAGAGAGAGAGGGAGAGGGAGAGGGAGAGAGGGAGGGAGGGGGAGGGGGAAAGAGAGAGAGAGAGAGAGAATTCAACTTTTGTTTAGAAATGAGAGTTTTTCCCCTCTTCAAAAAAAAAAAACCACTTCAGTAACTATACCTTCTCCCATTCCATTTTTTGTTATTGGTAAGTTTGATTCTATTTCCCCTCTCCCCAGGAAGGTCAGCAATATGGAAACATAAAGGCCAATTTAATTTGTGCATCTGTGCCTGCCAAGTATTTTAATTCAGACAGCTGTGACTGAAGAGTTAATATTTTACTTGTCAAAATCCAAAAGAAGGCCAGTGAATCACTCTAATCCTCATTAAGAGGCTTTCCCCCAGTAGCACCCTAATTCAAAATAATGAAAGTCAAGACTGAGTGCGATTCTAATACCAGTTGAGACCTATCTTTTAATATTTCTCCAGTGATGGATTAGGGATCGGGGAAATTCATCTCAGATCATAGAGACTAATTTAATAAGGGATCATTCCAAGAGTATTGCATTTTATAATAATGTCATTTAATGTGTCGTCTTCCATTTTTATTGTCCCATATGTATGCTTACATGATGGTGCCATAGGGATAAACTTGGAAAGAACCAGGATCATTTTAGGTTTTGGGTACCCCATAGCTAGCAAGTTTATCAATGATTTCATCTAATAGCTGCTCTATTATTATAAAGTGTTTTTAACAATACTAAAACAAAGTAATCACTAAACAAAGAGAGAGGAAATAAAAGTTAAATAATTTACTGGATTGAAAAGACAGTATGGTAGAAGACATACACTATTTCACGAAAGGCTTAAATCAGTTTCTATGAAACAATATCTGTTAAAATATGAATGTAATACACCTTGTCATGCAAAAAATGTGATAATGGGAGGTTTTGTAATCCTTTGCCTTTTATCTGGGAGTAGACTCGATAAATAGATATCCTGTGCTGTTTGGGTATAATAAATGTTCTGATCACATAAAGACAAGAAAACAATCAGCTAATATAATGATTTCAGCCACTCAACAGAATTAATTCTCAGGCTGAAATGAATAGGACTTAAATGCTTTTCTTCTTCATTTTATTTCTACTGGTTTGAGCATTTAAAAGAACATTTAAAAGAAGATCTAAGTTCTATTCAAAGTTTTTAATGTTTGCTCATTTATCTCAGGGTCAATGCATGCTATTTAGCTGAAGGACAAATTGTCATACCAAATACATGTTCAAATGTTTAATTTTTACTGTCAAATGTAATATTTGGCTGATGTTTATTCACTTACAAAATACTCCTCCAACACAAATGCACTTACCTGTTTTGTAAGCCTTCCATGAAGCATAATACCACTAGCAATTAAAACTGCAACCACAAAGCTGGGAAAACATATCCACATAAATGTCAATGTATTATTATTGGCTATAATAGCAATAGCAATAGCAATAGCAGTAGACTTATATACCGCTTCATAGGCCTTTCAGGCCTCTCTAAGCGGTTTACAGAGAGTCAGCATATTGCCCCCAACAATCTGGGTCCTCATTTTACCCACCTCGGAAGGATGGAAGGCTGAGTCAACCCTAACTCTGATAGCAGCCATACCAGCTCTGCTTAATCACAATTATGTTTTATGAAGCCTCCAGGACAACCAGTAACTAGTAAGTATTTTTTTTTCAAAATCATTCTTGGGTGAAGACATTTCTTTTTTAGAAAAATAAAATCCTTATGATGTTGATGTGGGAATGTCCACAAGATATGGTCAAAACAATTTAGGATGATGGCCATATTCATAAAAAAGCATGTAAAATTGTCAATACTATCTTGATTTATCTGGCCATACCCTGTGAATACCCCTGAACTGACACATCAATTTGAACATGAGATAGAACATATTTAATTTTATATGTTTTTCATCATATAAATTGAACATAGTATGCAAAGTCAGCTTTCACTGTGTCGTCTTTAGGATATTACCTGGGTTTTATTGTTCCTGATTTTTTAATGCTTTAAAGAATGCATATTTCCAGGAATTGCTTCTTGTTGGATTTTCTGAAAAAGATATCTTCCACCACCACCCAAAAAGTAAGTGCATAGCTTACTTGGGTCCATGAATATTTCAACTTTCCTCACTTTAAATATGCCCGTGATGATTTGTATGAACTCTGTAAGAAAGTTGACATTTTCACTTTCTCAAATGAAACTTGAAAAATATTAGCTCTTCATGAAGTTTTGATTTGGAAATTCAGCTTGAAGACAATTCAGTCAAAACTCTGAATGGAAGTTGCTTTCTGAATTGTCAAATCTGATTGATGATACAAATAAAAAAATTGATTGCAATTGGTTTGTAAAGGATCAGCATATACTAACACTATAACATTACAATCCCTTGTCTCTTCTCTCAAATACTATGGGCGGGAGGGTGGGGGTGGAAGTATTTAAAGCAGCCAAAGGTTACTGTATGCTTTGCAAGCTGCCCTTTTTGGTGTAAAATCTCTCCCTTCCTTAAAAATAATGCTTTTTTTAGAGCAAAGAAACTTTGATTTATTCTCATATGTATATAGGTTTTTATTTATTTCTAAGGATTGTGGGAGGTATAGTATGTTTTTATTCTAATATAGCAGAAGACATGAGGTTCAAGGGAAGGCAGTTTGCTTACAATCATGATAAGGGCTATGTAAGGAATGATATAAATAAGCTCAAATTTTTAGCTAGCCTGATTCATGGTTCCTCATGAAGCTTCATGTGTTTTCCAGCTGCCTTTTAAAGTCTCCCCACTATCTTATAATCTTTATTAGTTGGCCCACTGCATGTTAAATCTGTTTTTTTTCTACTGCCAAAAGACATTAAATGATGTGGCCAGAACCTGAAAATAATATTTAACACAGTACTTAAACAAAATGGTTTGGTTGAGATCTGCATACATGGGACTGATTGGGGTAGATTGTAAGGGTGACACCGAAATATAATTTTATGTCATTTTATTTTATATATTTATGTACTACCATATTTTTTGGAGTATAAGATGCACCGGAGTATAAGACGCACCAAGGTTTTGAAGAGGCAAATTTTAAAAAGTAGATAGGTAGATAGAGTGATAGAGAAGGAGAGAAAGAGAGAGAAATACAGTAGATAGGTAGGGAGAGAGAGAGTAGTTAGGTAGGTAGACAGGTAGGTAGGTAGGTAGGTAGATAAAGGGATAGAAAGAGAAAGAAAGAGAGAGAGAGAGAGAAATACAGTAGGTAGGTAGGGAGAGAGAGTGTGTGTGTAGGTAAGTAGGGAGAGGGATAGAGAGGGAGAAATAGAAAGAGATAGAGAAATACAGTAGATTGTTAGGGAGAGAGAGAGAGTAGATAGGTAGTTAGATAGAGGGGGAGAGAGAGAGTGAAATACAGTAGATAGGTAGGGAGAGAGAGAGAGTAGGTAGGTAGGTAGATGTTTCCAGGTGTATTTATCCATGTGCTAGAGAAGGAAATCACTGACAATCTGCAGCGCCTGACTTTGTTTCTGCTGGCACAGCACTTGATCAATGTAATTCTCATCAATCAGTTAAAGAGCTTTCCAAAAGAGGAAAAAAAGTTTTTACACTCTGCAAACCTCCCCAAAATGGCCCGTTTTTCAAAAAAACAGGCCAGTTTTTTTTTTCAAAAAAAGGCATGAATAGCCTTGGGGGGGGGGCTTGCAGAGTGTTCCTGGAGGGGCGGAGAGGGCAAAAATGAGCAAAAAATGGCCCATTTTTCGTGAAAACAGGCCCGTTTTCTGTCAAAAAAATTGCATGCATAGCCTTCTGGAGGCTTAAACTATGTTAGATTATTTTCACTGAAAGATATACATGTATATCTTTCAGTGAAAATAATCTAACATAGTTTAAGATCCTCCAGAAAGAATCATTCAGTCTGTCAGAAGAAATAGTGAAGTTTATTCATAGCTATCTTGCTAAATTGTCAAGGAAAAAAAGAACGTTAATAAGTATGACATACTTGGCAATTCAAGTTCTGGATAAAGCAGAAGAAAAATAGAATAAAAAATATGGTGTGTGAAAAAAACGCAAATGTCATAAACTTTATTTAAAACAAATTGGATTGGACAGATTCACCTTTTTTCAAATTCTGTGACTTTTATTTCTTCCCATAACAGTGTAATAAATCACATCCTTTACTAAATGTACACAACATAGCAGGACATGAATATTTTGAAAGATCCCTCACAGGAGTATTTTTAAAATGCTATTCCTGGAAATACAAATTGAATATTCAGCCAAACACCTTGATCTTCGTGTACTAAGATTTCATTGCCTCTGCTAGATCATCTTTGAATGAGTCCAGATTTTTCTCAGAAGTGGGAAAAATATATATCAATGTAGTAGGAAAGACAAGTGGCTTGAAGTTCACAAATCTGGCTAGGAGAAGAAGTTCAACCAACTTCTCAAAGAAAATGTTTTCAGCACGAGGAGCATTTAGAAATTTAAACTCCCAGGATTTTACAGTACAATAATTGATCTTCTAGGTGGCTGGTTTAAGAAACAAAATATTTCTGTATTCCCACTAGCAGTTGAATGAATGTTTTAGTCTTTCACCAGCTTTTGTATTCCTACATCCCAACTGCAGGGATATCTTAGTTCTTTTCAAAGAGATAAAATACATTTGGAAACTGAATGAAGCATTGTCAGAATTTTCCTTTGTGAAGGCAGACCAAAATTATCTTGCAGACATTTATCCCTCCTTGTTTCTCCAGCACTTTAAATTTTTCTAGAGTCTTTGATTTATATTACACTGTTATAATCATATGTCGATTAATATTAACTTTGTTTCTAAAACAATGATAAACAACCTCCCATTTGATTTCCTTTTAAAAACCATTCACTGAATGAAAAAAGGATATCTCATTCTTTTTTTAAAAAACCTTACAAATTACTGAAAATAACACTTTCCTTATGTGACCATATCAAATGGATGCCAGACTATATTTCTGTTAAACCTGGTATTTGTTTAGTATGAAATTCAATCTTTCAACTCTTTCTGAATTTTTGGATTATTAAGAATATATCCAAATACACGCATAATTCTTTTAGCCCTGTGCCTGTGTTTTTAACTTTCAAGCCTCACAGATTTGTATATTTTTGTTTTTTCTTTTCAGAATTTCAACTTTCAGCTTGCAATATAAGTTCCACATTTGGATTCCACATTTTCACACCAGAAAATAGTTCAGATCAGGCATACAGAAATATGTCAGCAGGACTAGGTCAGTTATGGTCTTTATATGAGGGTCTAACTAGAATTCCCATGGGTTTTCTCTCCATCTTCTAGAAGGAAGAATGGGAAATAAATGCAATACATAAATAAATGACACCTGGGAGCATTCTTAGGGAAGATGCAAAGATTGATGAAAAGTGGTCATTTCTTAGAACAATTATACCCCCAACCCTTTGAACATCAAGCAGTTTTAGGATAACATTGTTATTATTATTACATAGGCTTTTCTTAGAGTAAAGCTAAGTATGGCCAATAAAAATAAAGTCCAAATTAAGATAAGACCATTATAGCACTCTAATAAAAAAAGCCAGTGTATTAGAAGAGATGAATAAACTGGGACTCATAAATAAGCATTGATCCAGCAACTAGATATCAGAAACTGAATGCTACTGTACTATAATCACATGGTTTTCACTTTGTTGCTAAATCAGCTGCAAGCCAAAGAGCATCGGCTACATGAATGCACAGTTGGTACCAGTTAAAACCAGCTTTAAACATTTTGATCCTATTAGGTCAGCTGTGTTTAAGGTTGAGCTCATTTATTTCTATCCCAATTGCAATGTATTTGAATCAACAATAAAACCACTATTTTCTTTGAAATGCTGAAGCTCAGTAGAACTTGGAGGTAGCCTCTTTTTTCATTTGCAGGAAATCTTGTATCCTGACTTGTGGGCTTCACCTATTCAAACAGCTTTTCAAAGGAAAAGGTGATTTGATATTTTATAAGAAATGCTGAAAATTTGTGCATACAAACAAAGAGCACATTACAGCATGTAATAAGGACATAGAATCAAAGGAGGGGAGAATTATAAACAAATGGATTTTATTTCCTTTTTACCGTATGTGTATTGGGATGATGGGGTTTTGTTTTTCCAAAATCCATGACAGTGTGGAGGCAGGGCAGTAATTCTTTGCAGTTTGCTCTCTCTGTGGCAAATTTGAAGAAAAAATAACTGATTTTTTTTCAAACTCTTTTTGAAGGTCAATGAAGTAAAAATAGTGGCATTGAAATATCTAGAAGTTACCTTGGAGTAGTCCCAGTTATGATGTTGCTCTTATTGCTTTACTTATGAATAATCTATTATTTATTAAGAGTTCTGCCTCTTAAGCAAACACTAATTTGTCTGAATACATAGTTGTGTGGTGCTGTGGTTAGCAATTTAGTATCAGAGAACCGAGAACTGAAATAGGAGCTTTCTGGATTATTTCATGATTTCAAGAAGTAATTTGCAGATTTAATTTAAGTCAAGGAATTTTGGTTCTTCATCTGAAAAAAAATCTTCTGAGATGAGGATGGAAAATGACGCAGTAAATGGCAGCACCCGTATTATAGTGTGATTGTTTTAGTGCATTGCATGGTTTGTGAACTACAGTATAATCAATGCTATAGTGCAATCTGCAAACCTAACCAATTATGTCTTAACAAATTACAGCCAAAACAAATGTGGTTTAGCATGATCTATTTTGTATTTTACTATATATTATATTGGAGGGAACTACCAATACTCAAATATCAAAGCCCAACAAATATGGAAGTTTCCACAATTGGGAATGACCAATCAATTCCATTGCTGCATTTCTGCATTGAGTTTAATTCCATACTATTCCTTCATTTGCCTAAAGATCTGAATTTGTCCTTCAAAATAAGTGCTAGCCATCTTAAACCTATACATACTTTTACTCCTGTAGCATCAGTATTTCACTAGGGTTAAATTCTTCACTTGAATTTAATGTACTCTTTTAAGGGTTTTGTGGCTTATGTGGAGACAACTTTTAACCTGAAAGCCAACTATGGCCATTGCCCAAAATAATAGTTACAATTTTTCCTTGATCTTGGGAGGAAGTAAGTTGCTCAGATAAGAACCAACATGCCCTTAAACATATATTCTGAGATTTTTGTCCAAATGATTTCTGTCCAAACCATATTCCTTCAAATTAACAGAGAAACCAATGTATAATAGCACCCATAAGGTATATCATACCTTGTGGTCTTACTAACAGATATATCTGTTACAGATACATGTTCGCTTTAAGTGGGAAGAAATGGGCATAGATATAGTGTTATATTATAGATGTTTAATAGCTGCTAGTGTGAAACAAACCTCAGTGAATTATTATCCAAGACCAAGTCAGATGCTGAGAAAATTTAGGAAAGAAATAAGTACCGCTTTCAGCATACATAGAATATAGTATGTTTCACATTTTTTTTGCTTTGATTGTTAATACAATCTTTCTGAAATTGGGGGCCCCATAGGCACTCCTCTCCAGTATGTTTCAGTATTTGTTTTAGACTAGGATTGCGGGGGGGGGGGGAGGAGAAAAACTTGTCAGCTTGCTTACAATTAATGTCTTCTCTCAACAACAGAAAATAATAAATGTGTAAATAGTACTAGTAAGAAGTTGATGGACAAGAATGGATCCATTTTTCTTCAAAAACTGTCAAATGCACAATGAACAACTGCAAACAACTGCATCTGGGAACAAAATGTCTCAGTAATATGTGACACAAAAAAATAACTCTCTTCTGCCACCCGGGTTCCAATCTTTCTTATTATAGTAAGTTGGATTATACTTCTATTTTCACTACAATTGTTTCTACATTTCTGTTTACCTGTAGAAATGAGGAATTGCAATTTTAGGCAAATCTGTATTTTTTTTACCAACTTTCTTAATTATGCATTTACAACAATACTATTACAGTAAGCTGAAAACTAATGACCATGCAAAACCAGATACAGGTGGTCCTCAACTTGTAACCACGGGTGTGCCTGAAATTTATGTTGCTAAGTGAAAAATTTGTTGTGAGTTTTGCCCTCATTTTACGACTTTTCTTGCCACATTTGTTTAATGAATAACAGCAGTTGTTAAATTAGTAAGACAGTTGTTAAGTGAATCTGGTTTCCCCATTGACTTTGCTTGTCAGAAGGTTGCAGACGGTGATCACATGACCTTGGGATGCTGTAACTGTCCTAAATGTAAGTCAGTTGTCAAACTTCCGAATGTAAATCATGTGACCATGATGCTGCAAAGGTTGTGTGAAAAATGATCTTAAGTCACTTTTTTCAGTGCTGTTGTAACTTTGAACGGTCATTAAGTGAATTGCTGTAAATTGAGAACTACCTGTATACATATTAGACCAATTATC
This sequence comes from Thamnophis elegans, assembly GCF_009769535.1. NCBI lineage: Eukaryota > Metazoa > Chordata > Lepidosauria > Squamata > Natricidae > Thamnophis > Thamnophis elegans. Next base: position 48,013,503 of record NC_045550.1, read on the forward strand.
CAGTTACAAATTGCATTGTCTTCTTCCAACACTCCCAAATAACAGAACACAATGTTAATTAACACAATACAATAAAGCTTAAGTGCTGAAACAAATTTTCTTCTTTTTGATACTTCCAGTTTCTGCACCTATTTCAATCCCAGGATTTTTCTTTTTTATAGGAAATTCAGACAATGACAATCTTTCTTTTTTTTCCTCCACTTTTTCCATCTTTTTTTCACATCAAAAACTAGCTTGGAAGAAGATTCCAACTATTTGGTGCATTTGAAATATATTTGCTGAGGATTTTTGGCCAATTAAGTTAACACAATGGCTGTTTTCAATTCTTTATTTAGCTTACCCTTCTCCAGATTGGTGACTTCAGAGACTGAAAGTTGGAATTCCAAAACAACATAGCCAAAGCCTTGCTGTGAATTCTGAATTTTGAAGAGCTGGCACTTTGTAGGATACAAATTTGGAGAACGTTGTATGGGAAGTTATCATCCAGCCCTCTCCCAGAAAAATGAAATGTCCTAGGAAATATTGAAAAGGCAGAATATTTCTCTGGATGTGAAAAGAAAGAAACATGTTTTAAGAGACAGAATAGTTGCCTGTAGCTTCCTGCCCATCCCCACTTTGTCAATGGGCCATTGAGAAGGCCAGCCTAGTCACTTTACATAATAAAGACTTCACCAGCAGCTACAGCAGGAAAGCATGATAATATTGGCCCTTTACTCAACTGGCTGCATGGCATCTGAGAACTCATCCATACCTGGATTCAAAACACAGCCTAGAGAGTAGCCCCTGCATGGCCCCATGGGAGTCTGACAACCAATCAGAATACATTTCTTACACAGAACAAAGAAACAGAGAGGTGGGACTAAACAGGGTATAAAAAGCCTAGTAAGCCCCTCCTTCAGCCCTTCACTTCTTCTCCACCAACATTGAAGCATGTGATCACCTTTTCTGTTCAGGGCTCAAGCCATGTGACCCTGCCAAACAATAAACCATCTTTCCAAGCAGCCTCCATGTCTCCAGTGTCTTCTTCCCCACTTGGAGCCGAACCCAGAAGGACATGTCTTTCATCAGTTGATTTAGGACAATGTCAATCTCTAGCAATCATTTTTGAAAATTCCCACTACATTAGTAAATATCTTCACAAGCCCTTAAAAAACAATCTAACAGAAGAGGAAAAACCCTGCTACAATTTCCAGTATATGTGATAACAATATGTCAGTTCTGATTAACTATTTTTTGCTTCCTACCGTTCTCCAAAGTTTAAAATATTTATTCGGACATTTCCTCCTTTTTTATTTTTATTTTTCTCAAAAGAGCAAGCCATAATGTTACAAACAAGAAAAGTTTCAATATGTATGTTGGTCTGCAAGATTCCTCTTTCCCCACCTTAATCTAAACTTCAGGGGTTGTATAACAGAGCTAAAAGTTCGTGCTCGACCATGACTGTGTTTCAAAGCATTCTGAATGTTCTAGAATTGTTCACAGGTTAGTCCAGGATGGACTAGGAAATTTGATGGGGGGAGGTTCTGGAAGAAAAAGGGTGTTAACCAGAGTTCAGTTGCTCTCGATTCGGCCAGATCAGGCAAACCAGTAGAAGCAGCGGTGGAAGGCTGTCATGTGAGAGAGAGAGCATGTGAGCAAACCAGTATTAAAAAAATTGGAATCCCACCACTGGTGTAAACTTATGGCTGTTTGTAAAGAAAATTAAATTCCATACCTGTTATATGTACAACGAAAAGTATTTTACCATATTGGTCTATATTGGAGATCGTTGTAGAGCTAGATCAGAAAGGCTGATAAATATGTTTGTGTTTCATATTAAATTAAAGCACTACTATGCTGGTACACAGCCAAACAAATTATCCTTTGAAGTTCAATTTTCATTGTGGTATAGAATAAGACGTTAGCTATGGCATGTTTTTTTGATTCGGGGTAGAAGCTGAATATCAAACCGAAATATATCCATGGAACTGGATGATTGTGAAACAGATGGATTATACATTCTGGATGTGGTAGATGTATGGTCTGCATTAAAATATCCAGAATAAATTATCCTCTTTGTTTTTGTCATCCTAACAGGGACAATAAATTTGGCAGCATCCATGAGCAATTCTCTGTCAGGGTCTTTTGAAGGCACAGAAATCTCCTTTTTATTGTATTCTTTTATTTATTGTATTCTTTTTATAACTGAGCTATTTTGAGCCAAACAACTGATAGCATTTAATGGTATCTATAGACACAAATGGCCATCTAATGCATTTTTCTCTTAAATACAGGGGGATTAGGGATCTAATGAAGGCCAGCATAGCATCACTCAGATATAGATCTACAACTCTATCCTTTATTGAAATTAATCTATGTTCAAGAAATATTTCTTTCCTTGGCTGAACAGGAGTATAAAATAAAATATAAGGTTTTTTCAAAGAGCTGATATTTGTCATGTTCATAAACCTGAGCAGATTTCAGAGGGAGAAAAAAAAGATCTCAAATGCAATCAGGCATTTAATTTGCTTGTTAGTTTGGTTCTTTGTTGAGCAAAGGCATTTTCACAAAACATCTGAAAGGATTTGTCATCTTAGTAAAGGGGGTGTATTAAGGTCTGTCCTGGTTGCAAGAAGTCCTTAACTACTACAACTGGGACCAGAATTTCCATTGTAAGTCATAGAGAAGAGAAGAGAAGAGAACTGGAAAAGAACTGGAAGAGACCTTGAAGGTCTTCTAGTCCAACCCTCTTGCTCAGTTAGGAGAATCTATACTATTTCAGGTAAGTAACTGTCTAGTCTCGTCCTAAAAACCTCCAGTGATGGAGCGCCCATGATTTCTAAAGGCAAGCTGTTCCACTGGTTAATTGTCCTCACTGTTAGGAAGTCCCTCCTTAATTCCAGGTTGCTTCTCCTTTTCGTTAGTTTCCAACCATTGTTTCTTGTTCTGCCCTCTGTGCTTTGTAGAATAATTTGACCTCTTCTAATAGCACCACCATAATTCTGCATACGAGTTCTCTGCAAAACGAATACATCCTTTATTTTTAAGTAACTTGTGATTTTAAAAAATTAAATATAGCGACAAAATCAGTGGCCTCTATGCAAAGTGCATGCATAGCGTATGTCAGGGCCAGATCACGGAATCATTTTTAACACATGAAGGTTGCTACTGGGACTGTGTGAAATTTGATTGTATGAAAACAGCTATCACAGATTAACTGTCATGGCAGATTTATCATATATAAATAACATCCATCAATACTGGACAAGGCCCTAGATAATATAACTGGGTAACTATTGCTTCAAATAGTTATGGAAATTGCTTAGTGTTAATAAAGAAAACGTATCACCTCTTCAAGCTAGGAGTAGGGGAATTATGCAGAAAGTTCAGGAGCAGATCAAAATGCTGAAATACTAAATTTCCTTTATGCATTTACAATGCAAAGAAAATTCTGTGGAGAAAAAGGACAGTAATGTACCCATAAGGACCAAACCTCAAGGAGGTTTGCAACTGGGAGATCAAAGAATAATCCAGAGGAAAGTATATGACAGTTGCAGTAGCAAATGGGCTAAGGTATGACATGGCTAAAGCTGTCCAATGCATTGCAGGTAGTCTTGACTTACAGCCATACTGCACTCAGAATTTCCATGGCTAAACAAGACAGTGGTTAAGTGAGTTTTTCCCCATTTTACAACCCTGCTAGAGTTGTTAAGTGGATTACTGCAGCTGTTAAGTTAGTAACATGGTTGTTAAGTGAATCCAGCTTACCTATTGACTTTGCTTGTCAGAAGGTCACAAAAGGTGATCACATGAACCTAGGACACTGCAACCGTCATAAATACATGCCACAAGCCAAGCGTCTGAATTTTGATCACATGACCATGGGGGTGTTGCAATGTTTGGGTGAAAAACAGTCATAATTCATTTTTTTTCTGTCCCATTGTAACTTAGTTGCTAAATGAATGGTTGTAAGTCAAGGACTACCTGTATCTTAACATACTTCTTTCATGTAAAAATGTTTTACATACAGGAGATAAAAGCAGGTGCACACATAGTTGCAGATGTTTATTTGATTGTTACTTTAAAAGAGTGATGCTTTTCCATTACAAAATGTTCATTTCTACCAAGTAACATTACTAGTGTTGCTCACTCTCAGCTCAGCTATATTACACAGTTATTGTTGCAGGGATAAAATAAATGGAGACAATCCCCCCCACACACACACACCCATATGAACTACCTTGACTTTATTAGGTATAAATCTAACAAACAGTAATAATAACCTGTTTCCCTAAAAATAAGACCTCCCCGGATAATAAGCTTTTGAGCACATGCGCTAAGCCCTCCCTGAAAATATTGCAACACAGCAGCAGGCATGAGGTGACCATGCTCGCTGCCTCCTGCACCTCAACAATAATAATATTGTCCCGAAAATAGCAATAGCAATAGCAGTTAGACTTATATACCGCTTCATAGGGCTTTCAGCCCTCTCTAAGCGGTTTACAGAGTCAGCATATTGCCCCCAACAACAATCCGGGTCCTCATTTTACCCACCTCGGAAGGATGGAAGGCTGAGTCAACCTTGAGCTGGTGAGATTTGAACAGCCGAACTGCAGAACTGCAGTCAGCTGAAGTAGCCTGCAGTGCTGCATTTAACCACTGCGCCACCTTGGCTCCAAGTGCTTATTTTGGGGGTCAAAAGGAAATAGGTTTCTGTCTTATTTGGGGGGGAAACACGATAATAGAGTGTATTTTTAATCGTACTAAACAGTTTTGGGTTTTGCTTGATGTGTGTATCAGGAATATAAAAGGAGTTGTGCAGCTTGGAACGCCTAGGAACAGAGAATATAAGTGTTAGTGTTGTATTCCATAACAGAAGGAGTAAACATGGCAGCCAAAATACAGGACATATCACCAGTCTAGAGTTACCAACTTCCGCCACATAAATCTGTTTTATACATCCTGTAAAATCATGGTTTCATTGACTAAGCAACAATTGTCTGAATGCACACATTACTTTGGCTTCGTAATGAAGAGAGATGTGAGGGAATGTAGTTCAGAGTTGCAGGAGGGAGGGACCCTTTCTCAGAGACCAAAGAGACAGCAAAGAAAACAAAAGGGATGATGCTGAACTCTCCCTAACAATTCACAGGATCTGGCTAATAGTTATGCAGATTGCTGCCTTAGCCTGGCAAGATTTCTGTTTATAAGTGAAAAGCAATAAAGTTTCAAGTTTCAAGTTTAATTTTATTTATAGGCCGCCCAATCCCGGAGGACTCCGAGCAGCTTACAGAGAGGGGAAAGAAAGGAAAACAAAATAAAATAAAAATAAAATAGACAAGTTAAAAACAACACAGATACATTCATTTCAGTCGGGGCTGGACCTCAACAATGAGGTCAACAGCCCCAGGCCTGCCGGAATAGCCAGGTCTTGACAGCTTTTCTGAAGGCCGTGAGAGTGCGTGAGGTCCGGATTTCTGGGGGTAGTTCGTTCCAAAGTGTCGGGGCAGCCACAGAAAAGGCTCTCCTCTGGGGAGCCGCCAGCCGACATTGTCTGGCTGACGGCATCTAAAGGAGGCCCACTCAGTGGGATCTTACCAGCCGTTGGGAGGAGTGTGGCAGTAGGCCAATAAGGAAAGCACTCTGAAGTAACTCCTGGTGTCGGACTTTGGGCTTGACAAGAGCGATGGTGATATAATAGCTAGGGAGTTGGAGCGACAATTTCTGGTCCACTGACATCCACAGAAGCTTGTAGTTTGAATATAGATCAGATCCAATTATTATTCAGTATCAATAAAACCTTTTGTTTCAAGTCACATCTCGATACTTTGAAAGCAAATCAGAATAATTAATTCATTTAATTTATTCTTCTGTGTGCATGTGTAAGGAAAATGTAATCCTGTTCACTTTCTGGCCTATATACATTACTTTCCCCCTTGTTTATGCACTTTATATTATCCTGAGTTATTTAATAACAAGTGTCAGTAAACAGGAGTAATATTTACACAGTCTTCAAATATTACATTAGAACCAGGCTGGCCTACAGTATATGAAGGCCCATTTTAATCATGGTGCAGTTAAAGCTGATTTGATTGAAATTATTTCCACTGAGGGAGCTCTGAAAGAATAGCAAAATTAGGTTTATAAAGAAATCCAAGCCGCATTGTAAAATAATAATGACATTATAGGAATATAATTTTATCACCACTATTTTTCAGATAGATGTCTTTTAATGTAATCGGTATTTTGACCTAATCCTTTAACAGACAAAATGAGAGGCTTGTTAACAGGTGGATATTGTTTGATTTATTATTTAAAATATTTACATGATGCTTTTCTGAGTGAAATCATCCCAAGGCAATTTCAAAAGACCACAATTTATTAAAGACACATTAAAAAAAAACAGGTCCAAAAACGTAAACAACATCAGTTTAAATGAAAACATTCTTCTAATAGTATCTGTGCATAACCTTTGTTTTGTCTTTATGCAAGATATATGTCTCTTTTACTGGGTCTAGTATCTTGCCTGGGACTATGACCAAACCACCTTAGCATCATTCTTTCATAATGCCATTCATTTCTGTATTCAGGTTACATTCATTCAGTATAGTTCATTCTTGATCCTCTTGCTTTTTTGAGTTACTCTTTTTTTTTAAGTTATTCTTAAATAACTCAAAATTCTCACTGCTTGTAATTTACTCTCATGTTACTCCTCACATGTCCAACCCTTACTCACCTCTTCATAAAACAAAATAAGGAGAATACAGAATAACAGAGTTAGAAGGGACCTTGGAGGTCTTCTAGTCCAACCCCCTATACCATTCTGAACATATAGTTGTCCCTTTAAAAACCTCCAGTGATGGAGCACTTGCAACTTCTGGAAACGAGCCATTCCATTGATTAATCGTTCTCACTAATAGGAAATTTCTCATTCGTTCTAGGTTAGTTCTCTCCTTGATAGGTTTCCACCCATTCCTTCTTGTCCTGCCCTCAAGTGCTTTGGAGAATAGGTGACAGCCCCTCAATAGGTGTCCTTCTCTGTGACAGCCCCTCAAATATCATAAATCTGTTATCATGTCACTCCCAGTCCTGCTCTTCATTTTTTTGTGACATTCATTGTAAGGACAAGAGACCAAATACTATCCTCTATTTTTCTACAAGGATTTACAAATCTCAGGTTTTTTTTCAACCATTTTACCATCTTTAGTAAATATTCTACCAAGTTGTTACCTTGTTCTATTGCATGCATTTATGCATATTCATTCCATTTTCCTTGTGAAACACAACTACGTTGATCTTGAATACTCATAACTTTCAGACTTATACTCCTCACTGTTTCATACTTTCCCTCCAATATATGTTACAAATTTATCAGGTGATAACATGACACCATATGCATGCAAAATACAGTCACGTATCCAACCCAAGTACCATTATAATTTCTTATACATTTATCCATAAATCCATTAAACAACAAAAGAAGATACCATATATTCTTGTCTCATTCCCTGCTCAGTGTTGAATCATTCACTAAGCCTTCTGTTTATTCTCACACATGATAAAATTCCTCTTTATATAAATATTCTGTAATTAACCTTCAAATCTGTATTCACACAAAGCATTCTATAATTAAGTCTATTCACCTTCTCAAAATCAATACATGTACGATTAACTTACTGTCTCACATTTCTCCATGACCTGCTGAAAAGCAAAAATTTGGTCAATAGACTACATAACTGGCATAAAGCCACAGTACATTTCTCCAATTTTGCTTACTTTCAACTCTTATACCTTTAAAATTAGGATTTAGCCAGTTAAAATCCTCAACAAAATTATCCCCCAAAGTTTTTGCATGTATTATTAACTTTATTCCACAAAAACAACCCATCTCTTATACCCCTCCCCTTTCTGTTAGTGTCCCACACACATCACATCTATTTTTGCTTCTTTTGTGTCCATTAATTTATGGTCTTTAAAGTTCCTCTTCCATTTTGAATTACAGGGTTATCACCCAATTGGGCCATAAATATTCACTTTTACTACTTGTTAGAGTGTAGTCTGGATTCCCAGGTGGGTGGGGCTGCATTCCAGAGGAGCAAGAGACAGCAAAGTTTAGATTTGGTTGGGAGCAAGAGAGTCAAGATTGTGCCTCCCTAGAAGTTCTCAGAGTATATCTTTAATGATGCAAGTAGAGGGTGAGTGTTTTTTTTAGTAATTTAGTAGTTGTTTGCAACATTTTAGTCCATAGTTAAGGAACAATAAAGAAAATTGCTTTGAAATAACTCAGAGTATCTTTCTAGGTTTTAGAGTCTGCGCATGTGCGATGATTAAGATGGCTGCAAGGCTCTGTCCGCTCCAAAACTAGCGACGAAAATGCAGGAAAAACCGCGGGTAATATCTTTAAAATACAACACAAGAGGCTCGTTCGGGGAGCCCAAGACCCAGGGAGCCCAAAAAGATCAGTCAGCGGTAGGGGCTACCTCTTTGGGGATAGCCCCGAACCGCAAGGGCTCCGGCGTCTTTGGCGGTTTCCATGCTGGTCGGGCCGCTCGGCAGCGAAGAGGAGAATTTCGGCTTGGAAATGGCGGCGGCGTTTTCTGGGGGCTCCGTCGCCTGTTCCATCTTCTAACTGTGCTTGCTAGCGGCGGGAGCGCCCCACGATTGTGCGACCACCCCCAGGACCATCTCCGGGCCATTAGGACACTGCAGCCGCGGACTGTGGAGGCTTGGGCGGCTTTAGCGATCTCCGTGCTACCTTATTTACACCAGCTGTTCGGCGGCGAGGAGAGGAATATCAGCTCGGTGGCAGTGGTGTCGTGTTTCGGCGGCCCCATTGCCTCCCCCACCCCTGCCCTCCGTTTGTCTGCTGTGGGATTGCGGAACTGGAAAGACCATCTCTGGATCCTGCAGACCTGGAAGATCCCATTGGCCTCAGAGACTCCGAAGCTTTTCAGGCTGCCTTGGCTATTTAACACTGAGGGAGCAAGCCCCATCTTGGAAACAGCAACGGGGTCTCTAGGCAAGTACAACGCCTGTTTCATCTCTTACCATTTATTTTTAATGGTGTGCCACTGGGAATCTCTTGGAGTGGCCCTATTTCCAGAAGAAAAACTTTGGATTTGTACTGCGGGTGGACAGATGATGATTGCACCGTGGGTTTGTTCTGAACCCCCACAGGACCTTCTGACTAACAAAGTTATAGAAAAAGAGAGGGGCTATAAGACACTCCCCCATATGTTTTGCTTGAACTATAACTGGTCCTCAGCCATTTCAACTCTGAACATTGAGAGCCGACTTTTACCACCTGAACTCGCACTTTAAATTAATCAATTGCGCAATTTTTAATTTCTCCCTTTTCTTTCATCTTTCTCTTCTTTCTTTGTATGGGATATGTATGAGATATGTGTGAGATGAATGAATGGCCCACTTTTATAACCATATTGTTGTAAAATTTTGTGTTTTTTTTTTTTTAACTTTCACGTGGGGACTGCTTGGAAGAGTGTATGAGTACGCATGATTCGGAGGACCTGCCGGGAGATGCGGGGGCCACGGGGGTGGTTGAGGGGACTAGAGACACGGGAGAGGGTCGGGGTATTACGGTCGTAACAGGGAGAGGCAGATACGGCGGGGACTTTAGGGCAGGCCATTACCGGGGAAGGAAGGTTCGCTACATTACAGAGATCCCTCCTTCCGGCCCTAGGAGTCCCACTCCGAGACCAGATGGCGTAAGCAGTCAGGACCCTGGTCTCAGGCTGTTGTCGCTAAATGCCAGGTCTGTTGTACATAAAGCTCCTCTCGTCCGGGACTTAATTTTAGACGAGAGGGCAGACCTGGCATGTATTACTGAAACCTGGCTGGGCCCAGAGGGAGGAGTCCCCCTTGTAGAACTGTGCCCAGAAGGATTTCAGGTGCTACATCAGCCGAGAGCCCAGGGAAGGGGTGGGGGTGTGGCCGCTGTTATCCGAGAGTCGTTAGTTCCTCGTAGGGTCCCTGCTCCGGAGATTGTCGGGTGTGAGTCTTTGCTGTTAAAGTTGGACCTCAAGGGTCAAGTGGGTCTGCTGTTAACGTACCTGCCTCCCAACAGCGTTGCAGCAGCCCTCCCCTCGCTCCTCGAGTCGGTAGCCGAGCTGGCAGTTGAGTTCCCTAGGTTGATGGTCCTGGGGGACTTTAATTTGCCGTCGCTCGGTGAAAACTCGGAGGGGGCGCAGGAGTTCATGGCTTCCATGACAGCCATGGGCTTGACCCAAGTAATTCGAGGCCCAACCCATTCGGCGGGACACATGCTTGACCTTGTATTTCTCTCGGAGCAGTGGATTTGTGATCTTGGTCTGAGGGGGAACGACATCATACCCCTGTCGTGGTCAGACCACTGCCTACTGAGGCTCGACTTTCGGAGACCAAACCCCCACTGTAGGGAGGAGGAACCGACCAGGTGGTTCCGCCCCAGGCGTCTTATGGAACCGTCAAGGTTCCAGACAGAGCTTGGGGTTATTCCTGACACTTTCGCCCACAGTCCGGTGGAGACTCTGGTTGCTGCGTGGCACTCGGCAGCATCGGAGACCCTCGACCGGATTGCGCCACTGCGGCCCCTCCGAGGCGGCGGATCCCGGAGACCTCCTTGGTTCACCGAGGAACTCCGGGAGATGAAGCGCCGGAGGAGATGCCTAGAGCACCGTTGGAGGTCCGATAAGTCCGAAGCGAACCGAGCAATGGTAACCACCTGCACCAAGGAATACACCAGGGCACTTAGGGCTGCAAAAAGATCCCATATAGCCACCTTGGTTGCGTCCGCTGAGTCCCGCCCGGCCGCCCTGTTTAGGATAACCCGCTCCCTACTGAACAAAAGGGGAGCGGGGGAACCCTTGCAGGGCAGAGCCGAAGAGTATGCCCAATTCTTAGCGGACAAAATTGCTCGGTTTCGGTCGGACTTGGACTCCACCCCTGCAGCTCCAGCCGAGGCACAGGAGGATCAATTTGAACAACTCTGGGTTGAGTTTCAAGACGTTACCCCCGGGGATGTGGACAAGGCCATGAGGGCTGTAAGTACCTCCACCTGTGTACTGGATCCGTGTCCCTCATGGTTAGTTACTAACTGCAGTGAGGTGACACGAGGCTGGATCCAGGCGGTTGTCACCGCCTCACTTCGGGAGGGGAACTTCCCCGCCGCACTGAAAGCGGCGGTGGTGAGACCCCTCCTGAAGAAGCCATCTTTGGATCCAGCTATCCTTAATAATTATCGTCCAGTCTCCAACCTCCCCTTTCTGGGGAAGGTTGTTGAGAAGGTGGTGGCCTTCCAGCTCCAGCGGTCCTTGGAGGAAGCAAACTATCTAGACCCCTTCCAGTCAGGCTTCAGACCCGGTTACAGCACAGAAACCACTTTGGTCGCATTGACCGATGATCTCTGGAGGGCCAGAGATGGAGGACATTCCTCCATCCTGGTTCTCCTCGGCCTCTCAGCGGCTTTCGATACCATCGACCATGGTATCCTTCTGCGACGACTGCGGGAGGTGGGAGTGGGAGGCGCCGTGTTGCGGTGGTTCTCCTCCTACCTCTCGGACAGGTCGCAGTCGGTGTTAGTGGGGGGGCAGAGATCGTCCCCTAGGCCCCTAACTTATGGGGTGCCTCAGGGCTCGGTCTTATCCCCCCTACTATTCAACATCTACATGAAACCGCTGGGTGAGATCATTCGCAGGCACGGGATTAGATACCATCAATATGCGGACGATACTCAACTGTATCTGTCCGCCCCGTGCCAACTCAATGAAGCGGCAGACGTGATGAACCGCGGCCTCGAAGCTGTTATGGACTGGATGAGGGTTAACAAGCTCGTGCTCAACCCAGAAAAGACCGAGTGGCTGTTGTGTTTCCCTCCCAGAGATTCGACCAATATTCCATCACTCAGGCTGGGGGGGTCAAATCCTACACCCCTCAGAGAGGGTTCGCAACTTGGGAGTCCTCCTGGACTCACAGCTATCGTTTGACCACCATTTAATGGCTGTGACCAGGGGGGCATTCGCCCAGGTTCGCCTGGTGCGCCAGTTGCGACCCTACCTGAATCGGGAGGCTCTCACAACAGTCACCCGGGCCCTTGTGACCTCTAGGCTGGAATACTGCAACGTGCTCTACATGGGGCTGCCCTTGAAGAGCATCCGGCGACTTCAGCTAGTACAGAATGCGGCCGCGCGAGTGATTGTGGGTGCACCTCGGTTCACCCGCATAACACCTATCCTCCGCGAGCTGCGCTGGCTACCTGTCGATCTCCGGATGCGCTTCAAGGTGCTATTAGTCACCCATAAAGCCCTACATGGCAGTGGATCTGGATACTTGAGAGACCGCCTTCTGCCAATTACATCCCTGCGACCAATAAGATCACATAGATTAGGCCTCCTCCGTATACCATCGGCCAGCCAGTGTCGGCTGGCAACTACAAGGAGGAGGGCCTTCTCAGTAGTAGCCCCGACCCTTTGGAACGAGCTCCCCGTAGAGATTCGCACCCTCGCCACCGTCCAGGCCTTCCGCACAGCCTTGAAGAACTGGCTCGCCCGTCAGGCCTGGGGACAAGGATAGTTCCCCTCCCGAATGATGAATGTATGTTGTTTACTATTTTATTATATGTCTTATCTTAATGTCTGTATTCCCCTTCCCCGATTTTATGTGAGCCGCCCTGAGTCCCCTCAGGGAAAAGGGCGGCCTACAAATATTAATAAAATCTAAATCTAAATCTAGAGCCTGACAACTGCCCATCATTTGGTCCATTGAAGCTTCCACAGAAGGCTTTTTACTAAGATAGAGAAAATATACATTTGGTTAACAGCCTTAGTCTATGTGAATTCAGCATTCAGCATTCCCTGCTAATGTGTAAGGGCGGCACCAATCAGTTAGGTCACATGAGTCATGTGGCACATTGGTTAGAGGGCAGAACTGCAGGCTACTTCTACTGACTGCCAGCTGCCTGCAATTTGGCAGTTCAAATCTCACCAAGCTCAAGGTTGACTCAGACTTCCATCCTTCTGAGGTCAGTAAAATGAGGATCCAGATTGTTGGGGGCAATATGCTGACTCTGTAAACCGCTTAGAGGGGGCTGTAAAACACTGTAAGTCTAAGTGCTATTGCTATTTGGATCATGGTGCCACAAATGCTGTTTTACCCCGCAAGTACCGGTATGTTCATGCTCTTCTATGTGAGTTAGCATTTCCATTCTAGAGATCACCTTACAAGTCAGCATACTGTTGTCCTAGCACAAATTGCAATGGGACATACACAATATATTAACATACACTCAGATTGGGCAAGTTTACCTTAACCATTTACTCAAATACAAGAAGCTGGAATAGAATGATGTGAAAGAAATCATACTCAGAATCAAATAAATCCCTGGAAGAGAAACTTTGAATCAGTTTCCTTAATAGAATGGAAAGTGTTTATATAATATAACCTTAAGCAGGTCAGTTAAAGGCCAGTATCTGCTCTTATGCAAGATATTACTTTTGGTTAATGTTAACCTTGATTACTTTTCTTTTCTGACTTAGCTCATTGTTCAATCCATTAATATTTTGCTAATTCATGGTTTAATGCATTATGCCATCATCTGATTAACTGTGCTTTTTCATAATGCTTTAACTTAAAGAAGGCAGTGATTTCTAGACATGTATTGGTATGTTAATCTTGCAATTATTTAATATATACTTGTTGGATTTAACCAAAAGTCTTAAAATTCCCAATTTGCCAGTTGGATGGCTATATAAACCATCCACATAAATGTATGCACAAATATATCAAAATAGGGTGGAACTTTTCAAGTTGTCCAAAATTGTTCAGGCTGCCTAAATGGCAAACAAGGCAAAGAGGGAAGCCAAGGAAAAAAGGGAGTTCTTAAAACCACAACTTCTGTTTTATTATGATGGAGTTTAGGAGTACCATTAGCAGACCAAATCGTGAATTAAAAATGATATCTTACAAATATTCAATTTCACCATAGACTATTACTGTATTAATTTACAATGGCGGGATACAGAGAATTGTGCAAACTGAGTTCTGCGGTTCCACAATGTTTCATTTTGCATCTCGCCAATTGAACACTCGAGCACAATTGTACTAGCTTTTTCTTTTTTCAGTTCAGCTGGGATTTGCTGAAATGGTTGATGAGATAATATGAAGATTATATGCCAATAAAAAATAGAAACCTTCAACAGGCTCTGACGTACATCCCTCGGTTGCGGTATCAATAAGGATAGCTACCGTATATAAAGAGCATATGAATCTCTAACAAAGCATGTGCTCCTTTCTTTTCAGCCCTGTTTCTTGAAAAAGAAAACAAAGGAGAAAGGAAAAAACCAAGCAATGCAATCTCATTTCTTCCAAAGGTACAAATCTCTTATTGTAACATTCTTTACCCAGCATTGAAGGGTGTAAGGCTGCATCAAATAGAGAAACTCTTTTTCACTGAATAAGAATTTGCATAAATTCGTGGCATTATCAAATCTAACATTCAAACCAGCATTTTCCCTTCCTACATAAATTGTACTCTGGTATCTAAAAAAAGCCTTGCAAATATCCAGCTAAAATATTTTCTTCCAAAATAAAAATGATGACACATACCTTGATCAGCTCATAAAATATCCATCAAAATTTCATCCGTCTGGAGGAGTTTGATATAAATGAAGACATAATAAAAATATAAAATCATATGTGGTTTTGCCATAGGCTTATATTTTTCTCTCCCCAGTTTTTCCTGTTTGAAATGTTTTTTGCCTTGTCCATTCTCATGCAAAAAAAGCATTATCTTTTTCCAATCATCACCCTCCATTATGGTAAAAGAACATTTTTCATTTTTTTATTACAATCATCCTGAAGGCAGGAAGAAGGAGCACCTTGAACATACTGTAAAGATTTAAAATTCATATCGTGTACATCAATCATTTTGTGAGTTACATATATCAACAGCCTCAAAGCAATGTTAGGAATATGAACCAACTACTGTATTCCACTGGTCTTATTGGAAATATGTCAGATAGGGAGTATATTTTGAATTCCAAGTATAGATTGCTTAAGTATAAACTGTAGGCTTAGGGTAACAGGTCTGTTAGTTTACATATTACATACAGTGTTAGTACTACTTCTATTGGGATATTTGATATCTATTTTACTATTTAATCAATAAGTAGCAGTCTTAATTTCAGCTTTTATAATTAGCCATATATTCATTTATTTAAATAAAGAATTTAAACTTCAGCCTCAGCCATGTATATTTTCCACCAGATATTTTTGTCTATGAAGTTGGAGAACAATAATTTAATCAATAATACTTATTTGCATATATTTTTAAACAATCTGAGTAGAAAGGTTTTTTTTTTCTGGAATGAACATTTATTATATCCAAATCAATTAGTTTGGACATAAAATATTTTGGAGAGAATAAATAAATATTCATGTTGTATAGAATATGGGTAGAGAGATTTTTTATTGTTGTTGTTGTTCCTCTTATAGTATTAGAAGCCAGAATTATCCAATATCATTGTATAAAAGTAAAGGTTCCCCTCGCTCTTATGTGCTAATCGTTCCTGACTCTAAGGGGCAGCGCTCATCTCCATTTCAAAGCCAAAGAGCCAGTGCTGTCCAAAGAAATCTCCGTGGTCATGTGGGCAGCATGACTAAATGCTGAAGGCGCACGGAATGCTGTTATCTTGCCACGAAAGGTGGTCTCTGTTTTTCTACTTGCATTTTACATGCTTTTGAACTGCTAGGTTGGCAGAAGCTGGGACAAGTAACGGGAGCTCACTCCGTTACACTGCACTAGGGATTTGAACAGTCGAACTGTCAATCTTTCTGATCGACAAGCTCGGTATTTTAGCCATTGAGCCACCCCGTCCCTGATTTATCATTGTATAGTGGAATACTGAACAAGGGAGAGGGGGAGCCCTTATTCCCTAGCACTTCATTAAATTAACGAATATGTTAACACAAGATATTGGTACCCACTGACTTGGTTGTCTTTCCAAATGAATTACATCATTTCTCAATATGACCACTTCAAAATGGATGGATTACAACTCTCAGATTCCCCAGCCATCCATGCTGACTGGGTAATACTGGGAGCTGAAATCCACCTATCTTCAAATGACCAAGGTTAAGAAACATTGGATTCAACAAATATGAGGATCAGGATATTAATCATGATGTATATATATCAGGAGTGGGTTCCTGCCTGTTCTAACCAGTCGGTAGAAGAGGTTCCACAAATCTACCATGCCGGTTAGAACCCATTCCAGCTGTGGAAGGAAGGAATGAAGGGCAGGGCTTCTTCAGAGGACCCGAGGCAAGAGCAGCATTGAAGCCCTTTCTGAAGCAGCTGGAAAAGGTATGTGTGGGTCAGAGGGAGGGGAGGAATTCAAACTTCATCCTCTTGGTGCTGTGCGGGGCTTTGGCCAAAGGCTGGAGGGAAGGACCCTGGCTTGCTTGTGCTCTCCCTCCCCAAGTGTAGTTTGATTGCAGGCGGAGCCACTTTGCCTTTTCAAACATGTAATCAGTGAAGCTGGGCTGGATTTTTACATAGCTTCATTCAACTGTGCGTGTGTGAGAAAGAGAGAGAGAGAGAGAGAAATGTATGGGGGTCTGCAGAGGAAGTCACTACACTTAGGGAGGGAGAGCATGAGTGGCATTTCCCACCCAGACAGCAGACTGCATTTGCAATGGGGGAGGTGTTTGGAGAAGGCAGGGGGGGAGCTGCTTTAAAGCCATTGGAAAAGATATCCAAAACCAACTTGTAATCAGTGAAGCTCTGTGTGTGTGTGTGTGTGTGTGTGTGTTTCCTTGTTTGAGAGTGAGAGAGAGGGGAAGAGGGTAGGAGAGATAATCCAATCCAACTTGTTTGTGTGTGTTTGAGAGAGGGGGAGGGAGGGAGAGAGGGAGGAAGGAGAGGAAGGGAGAAGAAAAAGAAAGAAGGAAACTTCTTTTGCAAAGGAGAAAAACAAATGCTGCCGCTTTAAATCAGAACTGAGCATGCTTAGCTGTGGAATTCTGGGAGTTGAAGTCCACAAGTCTTAATAACTTTAAATTGAAAAGGTGCAGGAAAGAACTGGTTATATATGGTTATATGTTATATGGTTTTATGTTCTGAAGTTTTGGGGTTTGTGCAATATGAGCATTGTGTTTCTAAAAGGGTTTGGATGATTCCCTGCTTGTGAATTGAGCCAAACTTTCTCTAGGGTCATTATCTCATTATCTTTATCTGGCAGGCATGTGGAATGACCTCAGGCAAGTTTCTTTGTTAGGAGAAAGAAAGAAAAACAGCACAGCAATTTAGGGCTAGAAGGCTACTCAGAGGTCATCTAGTCCAACCCCCTGCTGCAGCAGGAAACCTTACATTGTATGGATTATTTTGGTGCCTCTATCAGAGAGGAAAATTGCCAGAAAGGATAAATAGTTTACTAGGACAAGGCTGCCACGCAGAGGAAGGTAGAGATAGTCCTTGACTTATCCATGACATCTCCTGCTGAGTGACATCAAGTTGGCCACTCCCACCAGGTCACATGACTGCCAAGCCACTCCCACAATACAGGCCACACCTACAGAATAGGTTCTAAGAAAATTTGAAACCCACCACTGATATATATGTAATATTTCCATAATTAAAGTCAGTACAATTCATAATGCCAATTGCTGAAGCATTTTTCATCCTTGTGGGTTCCCTGTAATTGCTGCGGTAGATAGGAGCAGAATACAAGATTAGATTGGCCTTTGGTCTGATCTATCACTATTCATATTAAGTTCTTATAGTCTTCATTTAAAGAACATTGTGTAAGAAAATTTCCAGCCACTTTTCCCCCAAATCATATCTGACTAGTCAAATAATCTTGAAACTGTAAATCTCTAGGGACACTTTATGGAAGTCACTGCAATGAAGGGACAAAACAAGAAATGTTGTGTGTGTATGAGAGATGGGGGGGGGCCTTGAGGACAATGGGTTTGAAAATTACAATATTGGGCCCTTTGCCTATTTTTAGTTTTAAAGCTTTTACATATTTTTGAATCTGCAGAAACAACATTGGAATAGCATTGGTGCCTCCATCTGTCTTGGCTCTATGAGTTGTTGTAAGATCCTACTGGCCACTTAGCTTCCCTCCAGTAATGAATGAGAAAGCCTAACAGACTATATGCATATAAGATGCATATGCCTAATGCTGAGAACAGTGGCCTTCTGGGAAACAGTACTACTGATACTGCATTTTTAAGTCATGGTTGCAGTGTGAGATGTTCATGGGTGTATCTTCCAGTTGTGGAAGTTGCATTTAAGTGACAGGAAAGTTACTTTTTTTAACCAAGTTGTTGTCAATTTTACTATCACTATCTCAAAAAGAAATTGTAGTCCATGAAGAATGGTATTACCTTTGAGAAACAATTTTATTGCAAAGAATTCTGATGTGTCACTTAGAAATGCCTTCTCAAAACATGGTGAGACTCAAGTTCTCTCTATCCCAAATATGATCAAGTCTACTTTCAGATGACTGAATATAGCCTGTATCCTCTGTTTTCCTAAAAAAAAAAAAACACCGTCTTATTTATCTAACATTTATCTTTGCCATTTGCAATTTTTTAAATTTACCTATTTTCTTCTATCATTTTTGTTTCCAGAGAAAACTTTTGAAGGAGTAGAATCTTCATGTCATTCAGAGTCCACTGGAGTTGGGCAGCCAGTAAGAAGAAGAAGAAGAAGAAGAAGAAGAAGAAGAAGAAGAAGAAGAAGAAGAAGAAGAAGAAGAAGAAGAAGAAGAAGAAGAAGAAGAAGAAGAAGAAGAAGAAGAAAAAGAAAAAGGTGATGATGATGAAGAAGGTGGTGGTGGTGGTGATGATGATAATGATGTCTGAGTTTTGCTACATTTTACAATCTTTCTTGTCACAACTGTTAAATGAATCACTGCCGTTGTTACATTAGTAAAGTGATTGCTAAGTAAATATGGCTTCCTCATTGACTTTGCTTGTCAGAAGGTCGCATAAGGTGATTACATGACCCTGGGACACTGCAACTCTCACAAATATATGACAGTTGCCAAGCATCTGGATTTTGCTCATGTGACCATGGGGTTGCCACAATGGTTGTGTGAAAAACAATCAAAAATCACTTTTTAATGCTGTTGTAACTTTGGATGATGACTAAATGGAGTGTTGTGAGTCAAGGACTATTTGTAGCTCTTATGCAGCAATATACAATAAGAGCTCTTCCTGAAATCTTGGCCCACAGAATAGACACCTATGGGCAAAGCCAAGTTGCCCAACCTCTTTTTTCCAGGTTCTATCCAACTGAGTTGGAAATACAATTTCTGAAATTACTTCTCAGCTCATTTGAAGGATGTTTGATTTGGAAGCATATTGGCATGATTCTCCATCCTTTGATAGAAGATTTTTTTTTCCTATTAATGAATGATAGTGCTGTCCACCCATCCTTGAGTCAACACAAAATATGCTGTCCCCTTTATCATCCTTATATGTCTCAATTGTAACTCTACTGAATTATTAGAAAACAATTTGTCCTGATTACAGGTATAATGATTGGCTTTTCTCCTCTGGCCTTCTTCCCTTCTCTTTCATACTGTTACTAGCTAGGAGAGAAAACATTCAATAATCAGGGCACTGCAGCACAGATGAAATGAGCTAGACTTTTACATGAGCATCTCTAAAGAGGTTTGTTTGTTCTCCTTCCACACACAATTTGTGGCTCTCCCATATTAAAATGCTCTGAAATAAAGAAATACATATGGAGATACTGGGACAGAAGTAGCCCTAGAGAAGATGAAGATGGATTGTGCAACCATGAATGTATATCTAGCTATGTTCTGTAGAAAGGAAGATGTGGGCCTGGACATCTGCTGGCCAACCACAACCCTTAGTTCAGAGCTTGTCTGAGAAGTGGGGTATTTTTAAGATCTTAGGGGAGATTGTGCTAAACAGCCACTCATTATCCTCACGTTATCCTCTTCGTGGTTAACCAATGAGGATCATACATTGGGGGGGGGGGGCTATAAGACATTTTCAGTTCTGACAATCCTGTCAGTGATTCCAAAAAAAGTTTTCTTCTATAAAATAAGGGGCAACTACTGCTACAAATCCCCAGAGAGAGGAGAGAGAAAGATCTGTTACCTTCAAGTAATCAGCTGTATTAGATTGCAATTTCGTGGGAATTTACTAATAAAGTAGACTTGATTCAGGGAAGTTTCCCAAATAATAAAATTCAAGTCACCATACATAGACTGCAAAAATCCAGACAGCCAGAGGGTAGAGGATAAACAGAGAAAAAAGTATCTCTATGCACCCATCCAATAGTTGCTCAGATTTTGCAGCCCTAATAAAAAGGTTAGTTTTAAGAGTGCCTCAAACATTTTTGTGGGTTTGATACAAAAGATGAAAAAATGTATTTCTTTGAAAACAAGGGAGAAAAGGTACTTAACCTTGTAAAGAAATGACTAGAGGAAATCAGAGTAGAAAATGCTCACATGACAGCCTAAATTTGGTTTTTAAATAGTTGTATGATAGAGATGTTCAAAACAAAATACAAATTCTAATATCCTTAGCACTCTTGGTAATTTTTCCACAACTACTGGGCCAGTTTCTGTCCTGTTACCTGCACACTCCATCGCTTTTGACATTTTCTTCTTCCACCAAAGAGGCTAATTCTCAACCAAACTCAGCAGAAAGAATTGACTGTTTAGGTACTGAATCCAACAGTGCTGGATTCAACACTGCTGGGTTCAACACTGCTGGATTCCTTAAATTGATGTTTTGGATCTAAACAAATATTTTTTGAAGCATTGTCTTCCACAGAAATGTCAAACCTCCCAGACTGTGGATCTCTTGAGGTTCTTTTCACACAACTGAAGAATCAACCCCACTTCAAAAAAAAAAAAGTTTTCCTCCCACCACCAGTTGCCACTCTGTTTTAAGGGATGCGAAATGATGTGCCACAACATAAGTCACGATCTTTATACCACTTTCTCTAAAAGTAAACCCTACTAATTTAAGTGGAGTTACTTCTGAGTAAGCATTTACAAGAATGTCCTGCCTGCGTCCTTTAGAAAATTGTTTGTGTCTCAATTAGGGATGAGATCAGTAATATCCAAAGAGAGGACATAGATCCTATCCCTGCTTACTTTCAAGTCTCATTTATTATAAATTCAATGTTTATTGTTGCTGCCGCTGCGAGCAGCAGCAGCAGCAAAGTACTACAAAGTTCACTGCAATTAAGTCCTACTTCTTTGAGATGGGATTTCGCTTAAATAAATGTCCTTAGGACTGGGGACTCCGCGTCAGCAATCCTTGTTCAAAAGTCAGCGGGTTTAAAACAGTTTAAAGCATTTCGCTCGTTTTTGCGCGGGGGGGGGGTGGTGTATCGTGGATTCGACTGCGCTGCAGTTAACAGGGCTGTAATACGAGAGGGGATTCCGAAGCGTTCCTCTGCGGGGAGTTCCAGCGTTTTTAAAAGCAAGCGCTTGGTTTCTCCTGAAAACAAATTGATCCGAGCTATTTTTGAATCCCAGAAAGGAAGGAACGCGTCGGAAAGAGCCGTTTGGATTTGACCCAGCCCCAAAGCGTGCCTTTTCAAACCTCCTTGATCTTAACAGCTATGTTTAGGTTAAATTGGTTCCCCCTTCGTTTCGCAGAAGTCCCAAATATGAAGAGGCCACAAAAGGCCTTACCTCCGAGGAGACAGGCCAAGAATCTTTCGGGGTTCATATATCCATGGAGCCTAGGTTTGTTACTCCGATAAGAGGATTCGCTCCAATCAAAGCAACATTTGATGTATCAGTGAGATCAGCCTAATGTCTTCCCGGTGGGGAATAAAGCCCACTGGGTCAGGTGAGTTACTCTTGGGTGAATGGACGGGAGATGCTATGACCTTGGCATGGTAAACACATTGAACTAAAATAAAGCAATGCTTATTGCCCGGCGTTTGAAAGTTACCAAACATCAAAACAGAGTGATGGTGTGCACATACCTACAGGTGTGTGTTATATTCATGCGTGGGTGTTTTGCTGTTTCAGTTGTTAATGATTAGACATTTTGCGTTGTGGGTTCTCTTTCTTCGAAGCTCTCTAATCGTCCCACGAAGCTTGCGTTGCTCGATTCTGAGCCGATCGCCATCTCAACTGCGCTCCGTTCTTCGAAGGTTGAGTTCGCCCGGCGACTTTCCCACGCGGGACTTAAATCGCTTCTTGGTTTGCGGTTCATGCAGAGGTGCCAATCTAGGCCGACTTGGACGTGAAGGAAGACCGCAAGGTTTGCAACCTGAGGTTCCCCTCGCCACCAAGTCACCCTTCTTGGGTAGGAGGCCCGCTCCCAGTAGACTAATAGGGGTAGGATCAATGGCATTGTCTTCCAATGGATTTGAGGAGTATCGGAAAACCTGCGGGGGGGGGGGGTGGGACTTGAGTGGCCAAATGAAATGATGGGTAATGAGAAAGAGATTGTTGAAAAAATGCAGAGGAGTTGCGGGGCGGGACAGGACAGAACTGGGCACAAACATGGATGAGACCACTTTTCTTCTCGAGGTCAGACAGAGAAGGAAGAACAAAACCGTGCTAATCCTGCGAACCAAAGTCGTGTTTTCGGAGGGGGGGTGATTCAGAAGCCACCAGAATCGGATCCTACTGGATATCTGGAATTTGTTTAGATGATCTATGCATCACTCCTCATTTTTCAGGGGGTTCTAAAGTCCATCTTTTCCCCCTCCCCGTGACATCTTGATTCTGTCTACCTTTAGGAAAAATAACTCGCGTCCCAAGCCACTACTATATTATTTCTTATATGGTATGTGTCTCAATTTTTCTCAACCTCTCAGACATCAAGGCTACCTTGGACTTCAGCTGCCATGATAACCAGCTACGGCTGGTTCCTTCGGCCAACTTGTCAGCAAATTATGGGGATTGTGCCATAAGTTTGAAGTATACTTATGTGGACCCGTGTCCTTCCTGCAGGATAGATTGAGAAATCAGGCTGATTCAAGTCAATGGGCACTACAACCCAAGACCGACACCCAGTCTCCACGGGAGTCATGTTGGGTTATAATGAACATGACCAAAGTGAAGTGTGTCCAAGGGAAGCATGGGTGGGATTGCTGCCTAAGCAGGGGCCCAAGGAGCTTCGGAGTCACTGGGCCCATTAATCCTGCCTTTTCTGTTTGTGTGAACGGCGGCAGAAGAAGATGCTCCTGGGTGTGTTGGTACGTTTCCTCCCGCGGCAGGTCTGAAATGCTTTGACCCCGGAGATAATGTGCAGGAAAACCTCTCCCAACCACGAGAAAGTCGACTTAATTTGGTAAATAATATAGCACGGCCTGTTGTTCAAAAATGCCGGTCACACCTTCCCCTAAGTGGGAACGATCAAAGTGGCTAACCCTTACAAGCCCCCGTGCACATGAAAGAGGGAGCCCTGAGTTCTGCGCGGGTTAACCAAGAGCAGAGATTTCGATACCGCCCGGCTTAGTTGTCCCCGAACCAGCATTGTTTCGCCGTGGTTTATTGAAATAATCACGAGGTTTGAATCCACACGATACGCTGAATCGTGATGCAGTTATTGGATTTTGGCTTAGCCTGCCTCGTGACGCCGGTTACTGGCGAAGCACGCAGGGATTTGCCGGGAATCGCCCTTTATCCCGATCGCGGCGCGATCGTTATTGATTTCCCCCGGGGGTCCCTTCAACGAAAACTGGTTATTATAACAGAATTGCAACCCGACCTTATGCCCTGGATCTGATTGAGCGCTGCCCTAACCCTAAATTCCCAGGAAAAATACGTCCCATCAAACGTTGGGGAAGCCCTTTTCCAGGAACGCGAATTCGGCTTTCGATCATATTTTTGCTCCTATGGGAGATGACCCGATCCACTTCTACCGGAGATGACATCGAGGCAGTGGGATTTAGTGATGGAGGAAGTTCCCTAGGGATCGCATTTAAAACGGGTTTGTGTTGGGACATCTTTCTGCAGAATCAATAGAGCCCGATTGTTTCATTCAGTGTAATTACCATCAAGGACAACTGTGGAAGTACAATAAAGTATTTACCCCCTCCCTCTCCCCCAAGAAAGATTGTTTTAATGGAAAACCTCTTGGATTTTCTAACTTTCCAACATCTCCAACAGAAGGAAAAGGAATGCAAGCGAACCCTACAGTATAATTAGATTCAGCCCTAAATTTAGCGTTCCTAAGTATCAGGAAGAAATTATCAAGGGAACCCATGGGTTTATTTTCTGGAATTGGGACTTATAGGATTGCATTGTGCTTTTTTAAAATGCATAAGGAATTGTTGAACCCTACTGTACAATAGCATAGATTTTTTTCTGTGGCAGAGAAACGTCAACTAAAGAGATCGGGAAGAAAGTCCCATTTTGAAAATCAGGAATATAAAGATATGTGGGGATGAAGGGCCGACCTCCCTTTGACAGATTTGGTTGCTCTAAAGTTTGCAGAAGGTAATATGTAAGTAACCACACTTAAACACACAGGAAGCAAGAAGATAAAAGAAGGGAAAAATAAATTTGAAAAGGTAGAATGGCACTATTGATTTAATAGGATCAGGAACAAAAGTTGTGCGAAACCATCAATTAAAATTTTACTTTCTCATTTTTTCCATTCAATAGATTGCAAAGTGTCTTAATTCATAACTTGGCACTTATTGAAAACTGTGACGTCGACAATGAACAAATAAAAGCGAAGCAAACCTGAGTGGAACAAACTCTCGTGCCGACAACACGGAAATAAAATATCAGCGTTTCTTTCTTCTTGGCCACTTTTTCTTTTCCCCTCAAATAACTTAAAATACACTAGAAAAAATACGGTCATTATAAATAATTTTTTTGTTTTGTTTTCATGGAGAACAAATAATTATAAAGCTCTGTTCCTAGCAGAGTTCAACTGGCAAAGAGATTTTCTCTCCCCTCTCCGATTCATTTTCTTGGCAAAAGAGAGCGCGCAGCTCTGGCTTGGAGCGAACGGACGGACCGGCTACTTCGCGGCCGCTCAGATTACCGCTATATATATATTTATATTTATATTTCTTCAGAAAAGAAAAAAAATACATTGATATAGATTATGTAACATCACAAGGTTACGGGAATGGATGCACCTTTATGAGATCGGATCAAAAGGTTTGACGGAACACTCAACTCACCAATTATTTACCATTGCCGAAATAAATGCTTTTGTGCACCAGTATCTTACTTTTTAAAAATATACTCCGTACCCCCTGCCATTATTAGAGGTGGCCTTATGGATGGCCGTGGATACCCTTCCGTCCGTACAGCGAAGAGAGAGGAGGAAGACACCCAAGGTTACTAGAAATCCGACAGCCAAACAAGCTTCACCCGAGAAACAAGCTACATACAAATCCCATTGAAATTAGTGGGATGAGAGCTGTTGGCCACGGATCCTCAGTGAGAGGTTGTGAAAATATAGGCAGCCTTGGCGTGGGTCTGGGGGTCCGAAATGTATAACGTAATCGTGGCTTTATTAGAATTTATCGTTCCTAGAACTCTTATAGGAGGCTGGATGTTTGAACCAAAACCAGGGACGGGGCAAACAGGCTCCAAGGAATCCTGATTCTTGCCATGTCTTTTGGAAAATAAGTCAGTGTCATCAATAAAACCTATCGCTGGGGGGGAGGGGTTTGTCGGCAGGAGATGGTCAAAAAAGTCAAAATGGCGGCTTATAGAAGGCAGGCGGGGCGTCGATTGCACCGTCGCGACCGCCATTTTGACTTTTTTGACATACTCTGCAGACACCCAAGTCAAAGATCATCAGAGGAGCCTTAAGCGACCAGGGCTAGAGTACTAATTTGGGGGGGTCTCACATATGGCCCATTGCTTTTGATGGGATCGGGGGGGTGGCCAGGAGCGCCCCCTTCTCTGCATTGCATTGCGAGGTCTCCTCACGACCTCTCGTAACTCGGCGCGGCGTGCTTCTCTCCCTGACGGATTTCTCCTCCAAGATTTCGGATGCGATGCCAACAAGAAGTGGAAAAAAATGATGATAATAATAATAATAATTAACCGAACCCCATGCAGACCCGGAACAGTCCTAGCAAAATATTCAGACTTAAGTTTTAGCGTTGGAAGAGAGAAGAAAAAGGGGGTCGGGGGAGAGAAAGAACCGCGCGCCTTTCCCATCCTCCCCCTCCCGCCACTTGTAACGTTTTTTCCTTCCCCCATCTCCACTTCTAATAAGTTCGTAGCTGCTCGAGCTCCAGCTTCATCAGATGCAACGTGAAAGGAGGCCCGCCTCTCTTATCCACTTTCCTCGCATTAAAGTGAACTTCGCAGGAAAAAAAGGGTCCGTTTCAAAAACCTGTGTGAACTTCCCAGCTGCGCGTCTTAAACAGTTCACCGAACTCTTTTTTCTCAAGAAGCCTCGCGCTTCCCCGCTCCGTTTTTTATGAGGGAGCCGCCTTGCCCGTCGTCGTCCTCCTCCTCCTCTTTCTCGCTTTCTCAGCCGGAGCAGAAAAAGCAAAGCTTTGCCCCCAACTCCCTCGGTCAAAAGAAGCAAGCGGTGTCCTCGTAGGGCTCTCCCGCCCCGACGACCGAAGGACGCTGCCCCACGGAGGCCGCCCTCAGTTTGGAAGGCGCGCAGGCGCAGCCGGGCTCGGCCTGGTGCCGAGGTCGGTCTCCGTCGGAAGGCGGAGCGCGGGAGGGTGGCGGGGGAGCCCGTCCGGAGAGCCTGCCCCCCGGGCCCCCGCGCTGCTGCCTGCGATAGGATGGCCACGCGCCCCTCGGGGCCCCAAGAGTCACAGGCCCAGCGCGGCCGCGTGCTTTTTGGCTTTGAGTCTGAGGTCCGCGATGCTCGAGTTCTTGCTGGTGGTCTTGGCCGCCGCCGCCGCGGCCACCACCGAAGCGGCCGACGCAGACTCCGCCGCCAGGGTGGCCAAGGGCAGGCCGAAGGGCGGGGCCGGGAACATCATGTAGGGCGCGTGCGCCGCCAGGTGCGGGTGGAGGTGGTGGTGCGCGTGCGCCACGGCGCTGTCCAGCTGCAGCTGGGCCTGCACCTGAAAGGACAAGGGCGTCACGTTGCAATGACTATCCTAAAAGGTGTAACGAGAATGGAGAGAGACAAGAGCGTTATAACGGACCGCCCAGCCATCGGGGGTCCCCCTCCCCTGCCCTTCAGCGCGCGCACCCACTTCTCTGGGGGTGGGGGGAGAAACCTGGGGTGGGGAGAAATTAGCTGACTAGATTGGGGTTTGTCCTGGGTAAACTTCAACCCCATCAAAAGAACTAGCCTATGCCTTAGCAGGTGGTGAACCCAACCAGGTGTCTTTATCTATTAAACCATGGGTCAGGGTGATGTATGAAACCAGGTTGCCTGCCTCATTAAGCATGGTTTACAAATTTGCAGCGCCAAAGTTCACACAGCAGGGAAAGCCAAGTTCAAACAAACGAACAACTTGGCAATCATTGTGGTGCTATGTGACCTGGGATTTCATATACAGAGAAGGCAGAGAGGGTTTCTCTCTGTCTCCCCCTCTCCCTGTTTTGTTTTTGTTTGTTTTTTTGGGGGGGGAAAGAGGACAAATTAAAACGAGAAAAATAGATGCCTTTCCTAAATTCCACCTTTTTCTCTGTAAGTGAAGCACTGAACAAGTTGTGCAGAGTGCTGGGTTTATTTTCTGGTAAAGGGTTAATAATTCCTTAAAAATTGTGTTGTGGGGGTGGTGGTTAGGGGGAGTTGAAGTTCAGTTCAGAAGCTTGCCTGGGATTAGCTGTCAGGTGGCAAAACCATAATATATTTCATTGGGAATAAGTCCCATTGATACCAGCTTCGCTTCTGAGTAATGCCTAACATTTATAGGTTGTACTGGTACATCCTCACAACTGGAAGAGACAGCATTTAATGGGGCTTGCTCTTAAGATGCTTTTACAGCTTTGCATCTATTTGTTTTAGCGAACTCTTCAAGCTACTCACAACATGAAACCTCCAAGTCATCACATTCAGAAAAGCACAATAAGAGCACCTGAAGTAAATGGCAAGGTTGCAGAAGTGCTCTCACAGTACTTGGCTGAGTCTCAAAACAGGTATATAACATCCATAACAACAGGTCAAGGCTGTTTTGAGCTTTTGCAGAGCAGGTTCTAAATATTCGAAGACAGACACCACAAAAAACAGGTTTCTGTCTAGCTGGAGTAAATGACATGAACAGCTAATACAGTCTTTAGACAAGCAGTCACCAGAATGACTATCATCTAGTCAAGGGTAAGCCAAGAAGAGAAGAAGAAAAGCTCAGCTTTCAGAATAAAAATGACTGGAGAGCTAAAGCAGATCTAGTGCCAGGAAATAATCTATTCAGTTCTTCTTGCCTAGGATCATGTATCATGCTAAACCTAAATCCTCATTAGCAAAACACACTTATTGACCCATGTAATACCAAATCAAATGAATTTTGTGGCAGCTTTATGTGACAGCCTGGTTAATGTCACATGCTCCAAACATGTTGATCACAAATTTCATTTTATTCTAGTCTTCTATGGGTGAACCAGCCCTTTTGTTTCAAAGCTGAGCCTTGTTTAGTGTTATGTTTAGTTGTGGTGGGGAGGTTCTGGGGGAGGTGTTAAAGAAAGCTTTAAATACTTGGGGGGGGGGGGGTCATTATCCAAGATGCAGGATGGATACAGGAACACTGACTGCCTGAACTCAGAAATGCATTGCTTCATTGATTGGTTTCTTCTGCTGATGGGTCTGCTGCATCTTGCATTGATTGACTGGTCTGTCTACTTATATATGTTCATTACACATATTAAGCACAAAAATGTTGGTTTAGGGCTTCTGGTACTGTTACTGTTTTATTCTGTGGCAGCTGTCAAATGGTATATGTGCTACTTAGCTATCCATTAGGAGTGATGGCAAATTGGCTAAAATGTAGTTAATTGTCTTACTAGCTATTAAACCTTAGGCTTCTGGTTCTAATAAATGTGCTTGACTGATATTATGACTATCCATTCTGAATTTGTTTGTTTTTTCAAAATACTTTTAATATGGGGAAGTTATATATGTCTCCTGCTAATTCTTAATTCATACATATTATGGCAATATTTAGGCTGCCTAAATATTATTGAATTGAGTATTGTAACCCTAAAGAAGTAGATACAAATTCCAACACTATACTTTTATCTCTTGCCTTTTCTCTGAGTTCTTCAAAGGCTGAAAATATTTATGGTTCTAGTCATCGTTTTGCCTGAATTTTGTAAAAGTATGATTTACACAGATACTAGCTATAACTGTTTGGCGCGCTTTGCTGTATTGTTATGAATATTATGGATATCAGCCTCCTTTTTTGATAGTTTTTCTTTCTGATGAATCTAAGAACATTTAATCCTATGTAAAATGATCAATTATAGTCAAAATCTATGTATATTCAATAAAAAAATTAAAAAGCGTTGAATTTCATGTATATTAAAGCTGTTTTTTCTAACTTCGTACTGATCGGTCATTCAAGCTACGACTAGCAGAATCCCCACCAGGATTGAGCTGCCTGTGCTGATTGGGAATTCTGGGAAAGGTAGTCCAATCACATTTAGAAGGTGCCAGGTTAGAAAAGGCTGAACAAAGGTTTGAAAAGAATGATCTGTCCACAATTATTTAATGGGTGTGGACCATCTAGAGTATACCATTACTAGCAGCAAACCTGAGGAGGACAACTTTGGTTTGGACTGAGCACAAGTCATTAAAAACCTGGCTTTATGGCTCCAAGATGCTATTTCTAATACATCCATTATAAATCCCCTGGAAATCAACTAGAGTTATTTTGAAGTAATGGCCATGATTTAGAGACAGAAGCCCCAGAAATCAATGTCTTAAGATGATCAACTAGGCTGGGCAAGAGCCCAACATGTTTATAAACAGGGTTGTCAGGCTTTCCTTCATTCACCAATCATAGATCATTTAAAAGGGAATTTCCAAGAAAAAAAAGTGATTATATGGGTTTTTAAAAAGCACACTAAATACTATTTCCAGTAGACAGCAAGAATATAAATTAAACTATTTTAAACAGAATTCTATTTATAGAACTGTCAGTTGTGATTTTTTTTAAATCCTACAAAGATCATTCTACCAAAATTAGGATATGCGTATTCAGTCTTGATGCCTATCCTTGTATCCAATTCTTTGGAGTGAGCACTTTGTGGCCGCATCAAGCGTTGCCTTTCTAATTGGCCTTACTAGTTTCACTGCATTACATTCAACGGGCTTTATCTGATTAAACATGCCTGGTCCACACAGAGATTGTTCCTTTCAATATTTATCTGCAAGTAAAACTTCCTTGAACACATAACGCAATCTTCTCCAGGTAATATGGATAAAAAGGTCCTGGATCTCAGGCTTATGTCCTGAATGAACTTGCCAAATTTGGCTTCAAGGTTTTGGCATCTTTCCAGATCCCTGATTGCTCTATGCCAATCCAGCCCCCTGGTTCCTTGAAATTACAACCATGAGAACTGGATCTTAGCAAAATCAAAGCAGGGAGAAAAGTTTTTCCATTCCCCCCCCCCCCAGTTTTTTTTTTAAAGAGTTTTCCACAGCAAACCTGAGTACCCTGGTAGGGCGATTAAATGTTGATTGTTTCAATACAGTCATGCAGAAGACTAGAATGATCTGCAGATCTTCCACAGATACAAGGAAGACTAGTTCTTACCCTCTACACCTCTCCCTTTCCCCTGCAGAAGGAAATTGCTGACATTTGCTTTCAGCAAAAAAAAAAAAAAACCACGTCCAGGGCTTCTGTCTCCAAAGAGCAAGATGGAGAGAATTACAGGAAAGGAATGGGAGCTATTGGTGGGCCCTTGGTCTCAAGAGATGCCCATGGTTGGCCCTAATACTTGCCTGCTGGAAAGGCATCCGCAAAGCCCCAACATTCACGTAGGGAGCAACTCGGCATGCTTCAAACTGACTTGCTGCTCCAATGAGGACCCCTGAAACAAACAAGAATTTAATCACAGTCCATGTTTATCCCCAGAGACTCCCGGCCATAATAGGGAGAGAGAAGCAGAACTTGAAGATATTAAGCTAAAACGATTAGTGCCTGCATTTAGGCCATTTGGGTTTTAGGTGTAAGACAAAAAGGACTTTTTCTGATTGCCTCCATCCCCACAGTCCCGGGCAAATAGCTTCCCTGGTCCTCTTGATGCTATCCCAAGTGGCACCATCCTATGTACTTTTGCACTGAAGGAAGTCCCCTAGTATCCCACTAACTCAGGCTGATAAATGTGCAGAAATCTGCAATGTTAGGGAAGTTCAATAGAGATTACAGCACCCAAACCAGGCAGGACACTCAAGAGCTCAGTAATTAAAGAAGGTATGTCTATGGCAAAAGCCCCTTTGGCTCCAATTCACGTACGTACCTTTATGGAGCTGGTTTTCTTGCTTTCTGCATTTAGCTCTTCTGTTCTGAAACCAGACCTGGGCAGACAAACAGGGAGAAAAGCAAACAAGTCAATATAAAGCCACAACTATATATATTAAGTGATTTCTCTGATGCCATGTTTATTACAGGAAAGCTGCATTTTGTAAGTAGAGATTCTTCTTCCCTTCCTGTTTGCTATGCCCAGCCTATTTCCATCTAATTCTGGCCTCTAGAGAATTTTCAGATCTTTTCCCTGTCTGCACACTGCAATTATTTGTCCAACTTTAGACTCTCCTCAGGCTGCCCCAATCTAACATCCCATGAAACCCAGCTGCATCCCTTTTTAAATAAGCCTGGGTATGATTGCATCACAAGGATCGTCAGTCAACTGTAACACCTTGCCTTACAAATGTTGGAAGTACAGTGAATATTTCTGAATCTCCCTTCAGCTATCTCCAAGGGCAGAATGAAACACTCTCCTTCACAATGAACTAGATTCTGAATATGTATCAGAGTTCAGATGTTACCCTTGTCCCAAAAGCACCTTCACAGTTGGAAAGGCACCGTTCTCACTCTTACAGTCCAAAGTTTGGACTGTTTCTGTTCTATATGTAAATAATCTAGCTGATCTAGAGTGGAAAAAGCCATTCACATGTTCACTTTTGGGACGCTTGTCTCATTTTCAAACATTGCAGTTATCAAATATTTGCATCAAGCACGTCACACGTTTTAGTACCTTTAGTAGCTTATTTAAGAAATAGTACTGTAGAAGTTATCTGTCACACGTATGCTAAACATTGTAAAATGCATCAATAAACTGCTTTGTAATCACACATACAGTTTATGTGACTTTTTCTCAATAAATCTGAAGCCAGTTGAAATGAAAACTAGTTTTACATTTTCATATTTCAGTTGAAACTAGGCTTGAATCTTAAGCACAGATGGTGGCAGAGAATATTTCCAATGGTTTGGAAGCAATCTCTATTCTTCAAAAGAAATTTATACCATGCAAACGCTGATAGATTGAAATTTTCCTCTGTAAAATCAATGGTTCTTACTTCCCTTCTGAGTGAAATGTATTTCATCTCAGGCCTGTTAAGCACTTTAATGCTGTAACCCAATACAGATTCACTGGGGATTGATCCCATTGTGCTCAGTAAGTCCTGTCTCCTAGTATATGTGTCTAGATGTCTGCTGTAAGTCCTATGATTTTCAACTGGAGGAGAGTGAGGTTTATTTCTTACATTCAATTTTCTGGAAGTCTCTGTAGTCAATTGACCTTATTTGTGAGTAAATGTTGTTGGTAATTCTATTAAACATTTACACAAAATGCAGGTATAAGAGGAAGTAAAATGGATGAACTTAATTGGGTGACCCCTAGTTTATATTTTTGAAAAAAGTCTTCCAGAGAAAACTACTTAAGTTCCAATCTAAGATTCAGAGGCATATGCTATGGTCAAATATTAAAAATTGGGTTATCATGCAAGATGCTCACTTAGATGAAGCAGAAGGAAAATTTATTTGGACTCTAAAACCAGGGAGGGCAGAAAGGAATTAGGAAGACATGAGAAGATGAGTTGGAAACTCTCCAGATTTTAACAAAAGCAACAGAGTCTTGTGATGCTTTCAAAGCTAAGAACATTATTATGACATAAACTTCCAAGCATCAGAAACCATCAAGAGACTTTGTGCCCTAATAACTATGCTATAAGACTTTCAGATGCCATAATACTGTTAAAGTCTACAGTAGATATATGCACTGAATCTCAGTTGAACAACGGAAGCCAGGACTTTTTTCTTTCTTTCCAAATTCAGTGGTGGTAAGAAGAAGAGTTTGGAATTAAAAGAGGACAAAAGGGACCTGAGCTGATGGGTTCATCCTGGTGAAAACAAATTCCTAGGCTCAGAATGTGTGACTACATAGTTTTAGGGCCTAAAGGGAAATAGAGTATCCAATACAAGATGGACATTAGTAGTGGGGCTTGATTAGCAGGTTTTTGGATTATCAAAACCTAAGTCTAACTCTCTGTCACCCTGCCCCTTCCTATCCCACAAGTTAGCAAAACTCTCTATTTCTTGATTCTCTTGCTAATACAGTTTAATCTTTGCTGAGGCATCCCTGTTGAACTTCTCTACTTGACCTAACTCTGAAAGTTTGAAATTGGATCAAGGGTTTTGGATATTTGCACAAAATACCAAAATACATGTATGTAAAAAAAATAACTCAAAAAGGAATGAGCGCCTTAAAAGCTAGTTGTATTGATTAGCTTTCTCTGTAAGAAAAACAAAACACCAAAGCATTTAATTACAAACTTTGAGGTGGAGGGTCATAAAAGTGTCATAATAAAGAAGCTGAGAAATGCTCTCTTTCTCTGGGGACCAGCATGCAATACAGAAGCAGAATAATGATCTCATTATTATGATAATCTCATTTGTTCCCATATTAGAGGAGGGGGATAGAAAACGTGAAAACAGCTCCACAGCAGGCAAGATATCATTTCTGGTTATATTAAAGCAAGAAAAAGTTTTAAAAGCATGAAGAAGGAGAATAAAGTTGGAGCTTTAGCCCTTAACAAATTTGGACTGCCTGATCCTATATCTATTCTTCCCCCTGCCATTCCACATGTACTCAGGGCGAGTTCAAAAGAAGATACTATTAAGATCCATGGAGTTCAGAAAGACTAACATTTGAGCAAAAGCTTAAAAGTGAACTGCCTTGTTTCTTTAGTGAGTTCTACTTTAAATTGGTTGGATTCCAGGCTTTAGTGTGTAAAACGAGAGGGTAAGAAGGTAGGAGTGACCGAAACCTGCTGTCCTTCAAAGGGAAAAGAATCAGATATTCAGCTGCAGATTTTCTTTGAAAGAAGGAGGAGTGAGTTTGAAAAGAAGGGAGCTGATGTCTGCACACCTAGAACCCACCTTAGGACACATTGAGATGACTCAAATGCTCTAGAGTCTAGACCTAACCTTATTCAGGGCACTGCCTATTAGCTTTAAAGAAATAGACATGTAAGCCAACTGTGGGATGGAAGGCTCACTCAGCCAGCGAAAGACACTATTTTGTTTTCAGGGAATTGCTTGCAAGAGATTCCAGGGTTTCAGGCTAAAGCTACCATTCCCTCTAACTTTTCCTGGGGCAGCAGCCACTGAGCAAAAGCAGCAAAGGGAACTCAGCCTGCCTGCTTCCTGGGTACAAGTCCCATCTGACTTCATTGTGACTTGCTTCCAGAGAACTCTCTGTAGACGGTGCAAAGACGGTGCAGCAAAGCAATTGGAACCTGTACAGCTACGCAAAGCAGCAAAGCCAAAAGACTCATACTCATTACTCAGGAGTAAACCCACCAGCACCTAAGCCCATTGCTTCTGGGTGAAGCTGAGCAGGAATAGGTCTGGAGACTGGGATTTCAGCTTCTAGTATTCTCACAGTAGCTAGCAAGCTCTTCTTCCTTGCCATCTGCCAAGGAGAACCAGGCAGGAGAGGATGCTTAAAGCCAACTCACAGGCATTTTTCTGGGGCCATTTGAAAGGATCCAGACTCTAATCAATGCAAATCTCTGGAAGTTCTTCTCTACGGATTATACCAAGCGCCAGTTATTCTTTTGTTGAGGCAACCAAACCTCCTTACTCTGGAATCAAGCAGCCTTTAATTCCTCCCACTTCTCTCTCTCTCTCTCTCTCCCTCTCTCTCTCTCTCTCTCCCTCCCTCCCTCCCTCCCCCCCTCTCTCTCATTTCCCTTTTAGACCTACTACTCAAAATACAGACAGCCACGTTTGGAAGGGTGTGTGTTTTAAGAGGCCAAACTAAAGAGCAATGGAGAGTAATGGACAGTCGGAAAGGAGTAACAAGAGTAAACACAAAGGGGTGGTGGTGTTATTTTTCCTTCCAACTTTCCCTTGGTTAAATCTTTAAAAAAACAAAACTCTGTGCTTCTGTCCCCACCCCCCTTTCCTTCTGCCTTTGCTGCAACTCGACTGTTCAGATTCTGGCTTGATCCGATTACAAGATGCAGAGAAAGCCTTTCAAAACTGGAGCCCGGTGTGGTGCAGATGGCAGCCCATGCCGCCAAGATGGAGGGGAAAGGATCAGTTTTCTCTGCGAGCAGCTGCAGATGTTCAAGGGCCTAAAACGATTCCTTGGGTTCACACAAAAGCGGGTCCGTTTTCCTGGGGAAATCACGGCAGATAGAGAGGTATAGTGTTCACTCGAACACTGGACAAATGAACCTGGCGTTTGGCTTGCCAGCATCTTCGGAGGAAAAGAGGGAGCTTACAAAACTTTGGCTCAAGGACCATTAGGGAAAATTTGAAAGGTGTAGGGGAAAAAGGGGGGGGGGCGGAATCTCCAAAAACAGCTTAAAAAAAAAAGAACTTGCTTGCAGCCTCTAAACTGAACAGTGTGTAAGCCTTCCTTTCCATTCACCTTTTTTGGAAGTTTTTTAAAATTGCTTACAAGGAAGGAAGCTTTAAATACACTGTAAATACGCATCCAATTTCCTGTTTAAAACCTTTAAAAAAAAGAGATAGTCAATACTCAAAGGAAGGTGTGTGTGTGCCTATACTATCTACCTGGATACACTTTGGTATGACCCTATACATTTTTCCAGATGAAAAGATTAGACAGATATAATTTAAATCCTGAAATGCTAGAACTGAAGCCATGGGAAAGATCTCATTTGGAGTCCCACTCCCAGTGGCTGTCTTTGCACGAACTAAATTGTGGTTTGCTGAACCAACAGTTACTTGATTTAACCCAGTTGCCTGCCTGAGGTCACATACACTAACCCTACTCAATGGCTGGTCCTTTTCACACATGGAGTCACAACTCAGCTAGCTTAGCCTGCAGTTGGAAGCTCAGCCCGAAACCTGGTTTGCTTTCCCATCTTGGTCCATCTTCACCACTCTCACAGACAACCTCTGGCTGCATTTTGCACCAGTGGTTTGCCTCCCCATCGTTCGTTTGTCTTTGGATTCACATTTTGCTCAATTCCAGCCAATTGTGGCTTATCCCATAAACCCCGACTGAGCCACCCAGCCTCGGTAACAACAGTAACGGTTAGAAAGTGGAGAAAGTGGCTTGTCAGCGGGACAACAGAAGCAAGGTTTTTCAAAAACCATTTAATACGGCGATCGGAGGAACAACCTGAATTCATCCCACACCAGGTGAAGCCTAATTTGAATGTCTCCTCCCACGCGCCATCAAACCTGCCTCAAGCAAATTACAGGTACTAAGGTCTCGCCCCCCCCCCCCATACATTTAAAGAAGAGATCTGAGCTCTGGAAGGGGCCCGGTGTGTTGACGGGGAGGCTCGCTTATACCGCCGAATGAGACCGAGCGGTGCTAAAGGCGGGTGGATCTGACTCACGATCGGCGCAGCTACCTTCGTTGCCTTTAGATACCGGGAAAAAAGCTCGCGCCTCGTCGGGACCTGCTGGGTCCTCTAAACGGACGCCCCATCCCGGCCACGGATGCCCCTCCTAATTGAAGTGTCTTTCGAAACAATTCAGACGCGCCTTCCACCCTTAGGAAGCTTTGCAATCCGGAGTGACCGGGGATCCTTCCGTGGGGGATCGGCACCCACTCGCGGGGAGGGCGTGTGCTGCTTTCCTGATGGAAGGGATCGCGGCTCCTGGCCGAGCAAAGGCTCGCCGTGGAAGGGGCGGCCTCACTGTACAATGAAACCAGCCGGGATCCAAAAGGAGCGTCCGGCGACGTCAAAACCTCGCTCCCAAATGTCACCCACTCCCACCGGCATTGCGGCTCCGGGATGCTTCAGAGGACAATGCCCCCCCCCACACTCCCCACGATCAGCGGCTAGTCGGAGGGAAGCCTCGCTTTTGAACCCCTTCCCCAGCCTCCTGGGCAAGCGGCGGCCCTCACCTGCACCCGGGCTTCCGACAGTCCCAGCCGCTGGCTGAGCTCCTCTCTCATGAAGGCGTCCGGGTAGTGGGTCTCGTCAAAGAGCCGCTCCAGCTCGTTCAGCTGCTCCAAGGTGAAATTGGTGCGACTCCGCCGCTGCTTGATTTTCGTCTGTCCTTCGTCTTCCATCGCTTTGGCATCCTCTTTGCGCTCTTTCAGCTCCGGCGAAACTGGGGGGGGCGAGGTGGGAGAAAAAAAGGCGATCAGACAGAGCCGTGTGCCGGACCTTCTTCCCCGGAGCGCTGGGCCTGCTCTGATCGCCGGGTCTCCCCCACGTGTCTTTTTGCCTTAAGCTGAGGGGGGGGAGAGGGGGGGGAGGAGGATCAGAGATCAATGAAGGAGGAAAGGTCACCTCCCATAACGGTTTCGCGGCTGGAGGACTCGGATGGCGAAGGCGCCCGGTGGTGGGCCAAGCGGAAGAGCTTGCCGTTCCGATCCGGCTAGGTCTTCCCTTCCGAGCCGCCTCCCTCACCCCCCACCCCCGTCCCAAACCAACCAAGCAAGCTTTTAATGTCCCATGGATTTCGGCGAGCAAATTAACGCCTTTATTGGGGAGGGAGCTGAACTCAAGGCGACTTGTTTCTGAACAGCTGAGCAAAAGGGTTTCTTCTCCTTTGCAACGCAGTCCAATCCTAACCTCCTTCGAGGTATGAGATGCAAAGCCTTGGTGCTTTAAAAGTTTAAACAATTGTACCCCAGGGTCTCAAACGAATTACACACAAGATTCCCATTCTCTCTCTCTCTCTCTCCCTCCCTCCCTCCCTCCCTCCCTCCCTCTCTCTCCCTCTCTCTCTCTCTCTCTCACACACACACACAGACACACCGGATTTTCTTTCTCTCTATGA
This sequence comes from Thamnophis elegans, assembly GCF_009769535.1. Taxonomy (NCBI): domain Eukaryota; kingdom Metazoa; phylum Chordata; class Lepidosauria; order Squamata; family Natricidae; genus Thamnophis; species Thamnophis elegans. The sequence continues at coordinate 48,051,610 of NC_045550.1, forward strand.
CTTTCTTAGGAATATTTAGGAAAACTCCCCGAGTTTTGCAGTGGGATCCGAAAGTCCCTTTCGCTTGCTCCAATAATTCCCAATCCTCTGCAGAACAGAGGCCAAAGGAGTTGAAAAACTGAACTTAGAAAGACTCATAAGTCAACCAGAGCTACTTTTTTTTTAAGACACGTGGATGCCAGATCTTTGGGTTTGGAAAGAGGATCTGAAGAATGATTGGATCTGAGAGGGGGGGGGAAATGACCGTGAAAAAAATCCGAGCCGTCGCTGAAGTTGGCGGTGCAGGAATCTTTCGGGTTCTGGACACACTTGGTGGTCTTTTTTCCCCCTTCGACTCCCCCTCCCCCTAAAATCACTCCACTGGGGCCTTTCTGAGATGGGGTGGCTCTTTGGGAAGGAAACTCAATTACGACGCGCGTTGGAAGCTACCTAACCCGCCTGGTTTTTCCAAGACTGGCGGGTTTGCGGCAGGTGCGGGAGAGAGGCGGCATCTGCCACATACAATCTTTCCTCGGCCTATTTGGGGTAGTTGAAACTATCCTTGGCTTGCTTTGCGTTAGAGAAACAGAAAAAAATGCCCCTTCAAAAACGAAATATTTGCAATAACAACTCGGTCCTATATTGATGTTTTAAAGTTTAAAGTATCCCACCCCAATTGCCTCCCCTTTGTCCTGGTTTCCCTCCCTCTCCTCCCATTCCAGATGAAAATGAAAACTGATCCACACAGGGAATTTGGACGTTTATAGATTCCTGCGACAAAAGCCTGCTGTCATTAATTATAAACGAGAGAGAGAGAGAGAAAGTCGGTCTTCATCTTCTCCTCTTATTTCATTTTTTTTCGCGTCTCCAGCCGATCGCGCGCAGACACAAACCCTTCACTTATGCACACCAGGCCCGGCTTTTACTTTTATTCGCTATCAAGGCCCACCGCGGGTTTTTCCCGATTTCAAAGACTCGGTTTCTCCCTTTTTCCCTGGGACGGTTTGCCCATCGCCCCGCCGAAGTTTGTTTATCGCCATTGCGCTTCCCTCTCTAATCATATTCGGAATTTGTTTAGCAAATCATTTCCGGCTCAGGTTTTCAACCCAGTTCCGATCTGGAAGGAGCGACTTTCGTTAAACAAAAGGGTTGGTGGGGGGGAACCACCCCCACCTCCTCTCCGGGAATCTGGCATTCGCTGACTCAAACCATACACAGATATTCAAATATACTTGAAAGTCACAGAGTTCTTTGGATCAGGAAGGAAGGAAGGAAGGAAGGAAGGTCTACGGCCCTGCTTAGGATTTCTTTTTTTTCTTCCTTGACGCTGATGCGGTTTCTTCTTTTCTGCAGATGGGTCCCGAAGGCTTCAGAAAATTAAAGCTATAAGAAGCCTCCTCTCTTCGGATTTCAGTGCTGCTTCTGATTAAAGGTTTCTTTCACAACGTGGTTATAAATCGCGTCTTTCAATTTTGACACTTTTTGAAGTGTACTTTGCGAAAGGTAAAATGTAATGTTCTTACTTTTATTGTGCGTGATGTTTGATGCCCTAACAATGGCTACCCTGAAAGCTTTCTGATCCTCTTTTTAATGGGCCGATTTATTTAATTCCGCCTTTGTTTACATTGCAAATATAGGAGACTCGCTTGGTGGAAGCGATTTCCAACCGTAAATATTTTAATGCCGTAAAGGTGGACTTCAGAGTGACCTGTTATACCTGTTTCTCAAGGAGCTTAAACGTTTTGGGGGGAAAAAGTAATGTGAGGAACAATCGGATCCCCCACATTGGCGGTAAAAAGACTTTGGGGCGTTGTGCGTGCTAGTCTGCCCTATATTAAAATATCTCTCTGGAAAACAACCCTAAACAAAACAAAATAAATCCTTACAGTCAACCAGGCAGGCAACGCGGACCGAAGGAAAACCTCAGTTAGCCAACCTAACCAGCACCTCTGTCAAAAAGGGATCCACACTCGATCCCCACAACAATCCACAGGTAGAATTCCACCCTTTCCGCCCACCCCACCCCCGGTTACCTAGAACCGTACCTCCCTGGGGGACGGCCGGAGTGGGCTTCTTTTTCCTTCTTCTTTTCCATTCATTGGGTTTAGTTTTCAATATTCTCAGCGCTTTGCCATGCTTGTCGAGAGAGCGAAATTGAGGGCGCCGAAGATCGGACCGCCGAGCTCCATCCTTTTCTCTCGTCAAGTTTCCTCGCCGCTTTCTTGTCGGTCCGGACCCAACGCGGATCTTTTTCGGTGGGGCTTTCCGAGCGAACCCGCAAGCAAGCGTGGAAACGCAAGCACACGCGCGCGCGCTCGCTCGCTCGCTCGCTCAGCGAGGCGCGCCTTTCCCTTGGCTCTCCCTGCCACCCCCAGCCCACATCTCCCCCCAGCCACCCGCGTGGTCCCCGGCCTCGCCTGTTGCCCCCCATCCCATCCCACCTCATCCCACCCATCCAAGCCGGGGCTCTTACCTTCGCTGAGTTTAGGAGTGTCCGCGTCCCGATTCCTGTCGACGGCGCCCATGTCCAGTTCTCGCACCGGCGATCGCCTTCCCGAGCCGCCGCTTCCACCAGCTCCCCGGGCCGCCGGGCTGTCGCTCTCCTCCGCGCTGGGCTCGTTGGCGCCTCCGGACTCCTTAGTTCCCCTGACGGGTCCGCTTTCCAGCACCTCCCTGTACGTGATCAGCTCCTTCTTCTCTTTCACTTTCTGATCAAACGACTTGGAGACAAAAGCGGTAAGTTCTTCCATCGCCGGCTCTTCTTTGGGCTCTTTTTTTCTCCCCCTCGTTCGCCTCCTCTGGCTGCTCCGAGCCCCCCAATAAACACATCAAGGGGATCGGGAGGAGGGGGAGGGGGAAGAAGAAGAAGAAGAAAAAAAGGAGGGGGAGGGCGGGTGGGGGAAGGGAGAGAAAAGCCGCAGAGGGGCTGGCTGGAGCCTTAAATGGGAGCGGAGGTTTCCCAACCCCGAGCGAAGCTTGTAAAAACCGACCTTTTGACAATTCTCCCCGCGAAGAGTTCCGATCTGTCTGGGCTTCGGTGATTGAAGTCCCCACTATTTATACTTTGCAGAGCCAGCCCCTCGTTGGGAGCAAACAACCTCCCCTCTGGTACTGGGGATGAACCCCCTTCTTCTCCTAGAGCAGCCCAGGCGCACCGCCGAAAGAGAAAAAGGAGCCAGGCGGGGAAGGGGTGGGGGTGGGGAGAGGGAGAAGTTCCCCATCTCCCCCCCCCACCCCACCCCGCCCCTCGCCCCCTTTCCAGATCCGGCTGCCGGGCTTTCTCGCGCGCTCTCTCTCTCTCGGCCATTAATCCAGGATTGACAACAAGCCCTAATTAATTTAATTAGGCATGGTTCCTGCGCTGGTGTCCCGAGTTAGTTAAACGCCGGGGGGAGGGGGGAGTAAGGGGGCTGGATCTGCAGGGGAGGGGCTGAAATGAGGAGTCGCCCGGGCGGGTGGCTGCCAGAAGGGAAGGAAGAGCGCTTTGGCCAAACGTCTCCCGTGGAAGCGCTCCTGGCCGCTGACAAGCCAGCGAGGGCGCGACTGGCCCACCGTTTGCCAAAGGAAGAACTCGCCGAGCCCGAGACGGACTGACCCTCTCTTGAAACCTGCCTGTCTTGGGTCGGCGCTCTCCCCCATCCCAATGCCCCGATTCGCGGCTCTTGACCTCGGCAAGAGGCAGAAGAGCAGAGCTCGCTGGGGAGAGCTGTCTGTAGGGCAAAGCCCCAAAGCAGTGGCTCCCTTGAGAGCCGTGCCCCGCGGCTTCCAGGCAGCGAGCTTAAGACGGCTGCAACAGTTGTGGCCTCTCGGGCACTCGGAAGGTCGGGGGTGGCGGAGGGAAGCAAACAAAAGAAGCCCATTTTCTGGCAGAAATAGCCTTTTGGAGACACACACACAATTTTGCCCCGTCCACTCATTGATACTCCATCCCTTTACCTGCCACAATAGCAGCTGGGTTCATTCTCCAGTAACTCTTCGGGTTTCCCAGAGTCGTTGACACCCGACTAAGCAAACCCGGTCCCTCTCCAGATCGTCACTGCGCTAGTTTTACTAGGAAAGGAGTTCAGTTTGCCTCTTTTTGATAATAAAGTGTCATCCAAATCAGGCGTGATGCTAGGAGAGGTTGGTGAAGTTTTCTTGGCAAGAGAAGGCAAAGGCAGTCACTGTTTTCCGCCTACCAGCTCCCCTTTTAGCTTATTGCCTCGGGATTCCCTGGTGGTCTTCCATCCAAATATTACTAACCAGATCCCAACTTGCTTGTTGAGGCCTTTTTTTTTTTGGCTACTATTTGATTATGGTACCAAATAGTCTCCAGATTGAAATTGCAAGTGGAGTCTAGATTCTCTATTTTGGGAACTTTTTAACTGGGAGATGTAAGGGGGAAACAGTCATATTTTTGATTTGCCGGTGAGGATAAAGGTTAAAAGGGGAGAAAGTATCATCTCTTATATAGTTGCAACATGAGTTAATGGGATCATCTGAGAGAATCTGGATTTACAATCCATGAATACTCAATCATTAGATGCAAGTCCACCCATGTCCATTTTTTTAGTAAGATCAAGTGCCCCTGACATTTTCTTCGTAAATAAATAGGGAGACGTCCGATTCCAAATACTTCCTATGGGGGAGGCACGAAGGGATGTGAGTTTACTCATGGGAGTAGATTGAAAGGTTCTGGGCAATTATATTGCCCAGATAGGATGGGTTTTTTTTTGCATACTCCAAGAATCCTAGGCACTATTTAAAAGCCAAATTGAAATGCTCATTGCTATTTGGCTCCCCTCCTTTGATTAATATTAGTACCCTTTGTTGTTTAATCCTCGGAATGCAAAGTTTTCTATTTGGATGGAATGATTCCAAATATTTTCTACATTATTTTATATTGAGATATATATTCCCCTCTTTCTCGGATAATTTAATATTATAAGCAACATGTACATTATAGGAAATCAATGTATCTAAATGTGTTTTAGATGTAGGAAGTAAAAGTTAAGCTTTTAAATACTTTATTAGAAAATTGTCAGAATATCTTATACTCTTTTATGGCTTTCAGTTAAATCTGCTCATATTCAAATGAAAGTGGTGATACAGTCTCCTAGAAAACCACAGAATTGTGAGTAACGTGTTTTACAGACTACACAGAAATTGCTTTTCATGTAGAAGTAAAAAGAATAATATGAATATAATTCTAATTGGAAAGTAGAAATATTAACTCTGGAATCTTAAAGGGATCTCTTGAAAATCACCATCTATTCAAGTTGAAAGAAAATTTGAGAAATGAATGGGAGCTTCGGATATCAATTCTTATAAAAGCTTTCTATAGTAAATTCTTTTTAAACTAATCCTATGACAGGATTTAATTCAAGTTTCCTACATCTCCAGATAAGCTCTAGTGTATATTCCTTCACTGTATTAAAAAAAACTAATACATAGAGACAACTTTCCAGTGAAGTGACTCTGACATTGTCATTTAATTACCAAATGAAAATTCTATTTGAAAAACAAAACAAAACAATGAATTAATGTGTTAATTTAAATTTATTTTTAAATACATAAAAAAAGAAATTGTACAAGTTTATGCATTTGACTTGGAAATAAATTGCACTGTGTCCAGTGAATTGAGGAGTCTATACAAAAAATGTACAAGTAGTTCTGACTCGGACATTAAGGTGTAAATTCAGATATCCAATTTAGTAATCAACTGTTCTGTGTTTAGAGAGGGTTACTTTATGGAAGCATGTATACAGGTGTAGCATTACAGTGCAATTTTGGCTATGTTCACCAAAAGTTGACATTTAGTTCCCAGGACTGAGTTATTCCCAGAGAAATGAATACAGGAATGCCACTTGAACCTGAAGCTCTATAACATTTCCTTACTACGTATCATTGATTTAAATACTTTACTTCTGAGCATACCTATGCAGTGTAAATTAACTGTCAAAACAGAGAATTTGCTCTTCTGCAGATAGAAGTCAGTTGAGTGTGAAATGTTCAAACATGGTTAGAATCACCACCAAAATCTGAAAATGGATTTGTGGCTTTCAAATGTTTTAAAGCTGAACCCTTGACATTTGAACATGGATTGGTCTGCATTTAATGTGGATAGTTTATTTCCAGGATCATGATTGGTGGGAGGAGGTAGCAGAGGACCAAAGAGCAGAAAACTAGGACTTCCATTGCCTTCTTGAACAGCATTTTAGCTCCCTGTGAATGAATGAACAGCTCTATCCCACATATCACAAGCCGTGAAGCTACTCAGAGTAAACAGCAAGTACGTGAAACAAAAGCACCTCATTTTATGCCTTTTTAAAAAACAGAAGTGGTCTGCAATATATGTGACAGAAAATAGTGAACTCCTTGAATTGCTCTGGATTTAAATGAAAACCGATCAATTTCATTCTCACCGGGCGTAAAGAAAGGCTATACCGAAAAACCACACTAAAACCATCAACCGATGTATACAAAATAAAAAAAAAAACCGATATTGACATTGATTAAAAATGTGTTCATTTGAATGAGGTTGTTTTTTTGGAGGGGAGGGGGGAACCAAAACAAAAGAAAAAGCAACGCCGCCAAGCAAAAAGCCGCGCCGCCACCAGCGCAGACGCCGGCCTTTCAATCGATAACCTCGGCGCTCCTCGCCTGGGCACGTGGATGGATGAACGCGGGGATGGCTTAGCAAGGTCTGGCTGGCGGTCTGGAGGAGGAAGGCGCTGAGCTCAAACTACGGAAGCCCGGCAGCGCGGAGGCCTTCAGCCGGCTCGCGGCCGCCTGAGGTAAATGGGCTCGGGGTGCGGGTGTCTCTGTGTGTGTGCGGTTTGCAGTGGGGCTCCGGAAAGAGGCGGAGGACTAGCGGAGCTTTAAAAAAAAAAAAGCCGGCATAGCGTTTCATATTCTGGTTTTCGGGCATATAGGAGGCAGAATCCGGTCTAGTAGCCTGGGAAGCTGTATAGTACAGGCAATGCTCGTAGCCTTGGCAGTTTATAGGCCGTTCACTTCTCCTCGAGCGATGGGAACTCTCTGTTTGGTGGGGGGGGGGGGGGGGTTCACATTCCGGCATTTCCTTCGGCTCTTCGTGTTTTTCCTCCGTCAGCTGAGGCGGTGGGGAGAGTTGTTGGGCAGGGAGGATGTTTGCGGTGGCATCTTCTCTCCGAAGCGCTGAGAAAAGCCCTCTGGGTACGAAAGGTGGCCCGGAGCCGCCTTTGCTTTCGAAGCAGTTTCTTAACAGTTTGTCCATCAGTCCCAAAAGAAAGACCGCTGGCTTCAGTTTTCTATTAATCTTTAAAATCCACTGAATCAGTATATGTCCAAAAATCCAAAATTTTCTAGCTTTTTTTTTACTTGTCCGCCAGTTACCGATTATAATATGTATATTTCAATCCTTTCAACCACATGTGTCTCCATTGTTCCATCTGTATATTATAACCAAGCACTTTATTGTACACTCTTTCACTTGTTCTATTTCAAAAGCAAAAGTTTATACATTTTAGCAATTGCATATACTTCATTTACACATAATTCTATTTCATCCTTTTTTTTATTGAAAAACCATAAACTCTTTTGTTTGTTTTAAATCTTTCTAATAATTGTAGATACGAAAAACATTGCCAGCTATTTATTTCTGTCACCAATTCTTCTTGATTGTTTTTTTATCCCCCCCGCCCCCTTGACAAAATTCTAGTACCTCAGTAAGCTACCTATTTGGGGTTGCCTATTATTTTTCTCTTTAAAATGTTTCTTGTACTGACAGCCACAAAGTTGTTTTGGGGCACAACTTGGGTTTATGTCTATTCTGTATTCTCAGTGTGGCATGTCCAGCGATGATGATTTTTAAAATCCACATTAACTTTGACTTTGTCATATCACAAAGATCCATGCCAAATACCAGGTTGTGTTGGTCTGAGTCTAAGAGCTTTCTATTTCTCAGCAGCACAAATCAACCCAAACCACACACCACTACCACACACAACCACCACACATCCCAAAACCCACTCTCAAATCAGGTAGACACAATCCTCTTTCCTTTGTACCTGTAATACCTTATATTCTGACTTGTGAGTTTTTTCCCTTGCCACACAAATTTAGATGTATTTACATATTTCTGTTAATATCCTCAACTTCTGTTTGTTAATCTTAAAATCTACTAATGCACCAAATTCTTTTAGTTTTCCCAGTAATGTTTCTTTTCCTTTTTGTACCTCATAAGGTTTTGCTAGAACTGCATTAACAATTATGTGCTTTCTATGAAATGTAAACGTGACCCGTCAAAACCGCGGTCCACAAAAGCACGGTCGACGAAAGCGCGTATGTGACGTCATCACAGCGCGACGAAAAAGATCGAAAAATTGAAATAAAAATAAAATTACAGCAAGCCGATTCACATAAAGGTAAGGGTTAGGTTTAGGGTTAGGGTTAGGGTTAGGTTAAGGGTTAGGTTTAGGTTTAGAGCGTTAGCGTTACGTTTAGCATTAGGTTAAGGGTTAGCGTTACGTTTTTCGTTAGGTTAAGGGTTAGGTTAAGGGTTAGGTTTAGGGTTAGGTTTAGGGTTAGGTTTGGGGGGGTTAGGGTAAGGTTTTCGCTTTATTTTTACATTTTTCGATCTTTTTCGTCGCGCTGTGATGACATCACATACGCGCTTTCGTCGACCGCGCTTTTGTCTACCGCGCTTTTGTGGTGGAACCAATGTAAATTGGTCTATCCATTTTATAAAGTTCTGTTGAGCTTAATAGGATTTAAGAGTGTACAAACTTATATTTTAAGATCATTTAGTTTATTTCTTTTTTTTAAGGTTACATAAAGCATTGTGTCATCTCCAAAAGTGGAAAAGTTTGCATGATTATATTTTGGAAAACAGTGTTTCTTATATAGTGAGAATAGATAGTAGGTACGATTTTGGTTTCAATTTAAGACCAGTGAGTGGGAATTTGGTAATGATACACTTTTCTATTAATCATACAATACTTTTTAATTTTTAAAGTTTTCTATTTTTTGTAAAAACTAGCTTACTAAAATGGGTCGCCATTCATCAGACACTGAAGAAGAAACTAAAAGCAAAAGAAAAAAGAAACATCGTAGAAGGTCATCTTCAAGCAGTTCCTCAGATAGTAGAAGTTACAGCCATAAAAAGTCAGGAAGAAAAACAAGATCACGGTCTCGAGATGTCCAGTTTCGTTCACATTCGTATGAAAAAAGGTATTACTTCAGTTTTAAAATTGTTGGTAAATGAAAATTTTAAAATATTCATCAGGTATAGTTCAGTATATTAGATTCTATGATGGTAAAATGATGTATAAATTGTAACATTCATATAACTTACTTGGGTCAGTTTATATAATTTGCCTAATTAATTTTTTTTAAACAAATGGCATCTTTTTAGAGAAAGAACTGAATCCATACAGTTTGTCCTTGCTTACCAACCACTCATTCAACGATCATTCAAAATTATGATGTCACTGAATAATAAGATTTAAAATCAGTCCTTGAAGTTTGGCCATTGCAGCATCCCTAGTCACATGATTGTAATATAAGTACTTAGCCTTTTGAAAGCCAGAAAGTGCTGGGACAGAATGAGGTTGGGATGGTTGTTTGCATTGGAGAATGACTAAGGCTTTTGCTTTTGGATAATAATATAGCTTACATCTTACAACAATACCTTTAATTCCATCGAACAATTACATCTCTGTATCCCAGGTCTCTGGGAAGGAATAGATAGATAGATAGATGGATGGATGGATGGATGGATGGATGGATATGTCAAATTTAATCTAAATATCTATTTGACTGTGCAATGAACTCTGCAAAGAAGTTGAAGAAACAATGGGCCACCTAATTAGATACTGCAAGAAGATCACACAGACTGACTACAAACAACAACTTAACAAAGTAGCCACAATGATGCATTGGAAGATCTGCAAGAAATACTATTTGTCCGGAAGCGAGAACTGGTGGGATCATAAAACAGAGGAAGTAATACCATCAAACATCAATATCTTTCTATCCCAGATCCTTGGGAAGGACTTAATAGGAGGAAAGAAATGCCAAATCCAGTTTAAACACCTGATTGACTGTGCAGCCAACTATAATTTATTAAATTTATAATAAATTTAATTATAATAAATATAAGTCAATTGTCAGTGACTTTGGGCTCTGTTAAAACATTTAAAAAGAAAGAACAATGCAAGAACCACCAAAAGCAGCACCCAGAGAAACGATCTTGTGGAGAAAATATGTTATTTATTTTACTCAAATACAGTAAGAAAATATTTATCAACTAATGTTCTCTAATTCCAGAATGATTTTATCAGTAACACAATTTTGACTTTATATCCTAGAGTGGTTTGTTTGTGCCTGTGTGTGTGCAGAGCATATGCATATGTACTGGTTTTTTGTTTTTTTTTGCTACCCAATTTCCTTTGTTTCAAATTTTATCAAAAGTCTATTAATATGCCTCCAGTAGCATACTTCCTTCTATTACATCTCTGATATTCTAGGAGTAAGCAGTACATGTACATACTGACTTTGTTACGCTGTTCCGCAGTCTGAACAGTATATAATATATACTTTGGAGGAACAAGGACGCATGCTGTGAACTAATTTGTCTCTGAAGCCACATTATATTCTCCATAAGAAGCACTGATGAAAGTAGTATGAATCACAGTGGAGAATAGTTTTATGTTATAAAGTGAAAAGAGCTTAAATCTTTACAATGTTCATTGATTCAGTTTTAATTAGATCTAAGTTTTTCAATTTGAAGAAAAGGGTTTAATACGAAGTTTTGACAGTTATTAAACTTTTAATGTCAGGATTTTTTCTAAAAAAATCTAAAAAACTAATATCCATGAAATGTGCATAGTTTTTCCATAGAAGTCCATGTTCAACCTGAAAATTTATCATCTCATTGCCAGTAAGTGTCCAAAAAGATATCTATACAATACAGACAACAGATATTGCAATATGCTATATGATTTTCAAATATATATTTCTTGAGGAAGGATTGATTGATACAATTTATAGATCATGCATATCCTTCAAGCCTGAGATGTATTAAAATAAAAATCTTATATTTGTTTTTGTTTTACTTTTAAGGGTTTTTTATGTTAATTTTGTAGAATAAAATAGCAACACAGGTTAGAATATTTTTAAAAAAATGAGAAAAAGCATCACTTTTGCTCTATTAATATGTACAGCAAAGTCACTGTTTTTTCCACCCTGGGTATTTGCAAAACTCATGGCTTGATTTGCTGAATTAGGTTGTGAGGGGGCATACTCAGAACCCTGCTGCTTTCTCTGGAGAGTATCACACAAAGTTTGATGATTTTGTCTGCTTTTAATAATTTTTGCAAATAAAATATCTCACATTTAGGCCAGTCTGGATACCAGCACTGATAACTTTGAATGGTTAGATTGAGTTACTTTCAGTTTGTGGCACCCAAGGACATACAGAAGCTCATGAAGACAGTGCATTCTGTTGCTTATCTTCTTGATTACCTGCACAAGCTTGAAAGGATTGGCTTGGAACCTTCAGCCCAGAAGTTATAGACAGGCTTACAAGTTGTAGTCAGTCTGATCTGCCTTGCTAGCTAGGAGGGAAGGAAGCTAGAGGGTTGCCACCTCCAGCTGATTAACACGTGCTACAGCCAGCCACATTTCTCCCTTGACTGGATGAGTGACTGTAGAGACCCAGTGGGGCTGGATGGGTGATGAGTGAGCTCTGATCTTTAAGTTGGTCATAAGGGTGAATAAGTGCGGGGTGCTGCAGTAGCCATAACTTTGAGTTTATCATAAGTAGTTTTTAGGGGTTCTATCATACAGCGGTCACTAAGTGACCAGTTGTAAATCAAACACTACTGTAAGCACCTTCTCTGAGTTCATAGCATAACTTTCAATTTTTCTACTAGCTATTATTTTTTTCTATTAAATCCATATGTCATAATTTCATTTATTTGGTGCAAAAAGTCCATAGGGGCTTCCAGTCAGCATTAAAAGTAATCAGTGTCTTTTCTTTAATTAAAGCTATCAATTTTGCCATTGAGCCAACTCCCATTAACTTTACTATTCACTCTTCACTCTTCAAATGTAGGCAATGACAAATCTTTCCAAATCTTGTGCATATGAAAGTCTTGTTGCTGTTATATCTAAAAACTAAGTTTCATGAGTTTTTACAACTACGTGTCCATCACTCCCAAAGGAAAAATCTCTGGTTTCTATTGTATATTATCTTCAACATCATTTAATTAATTTACATATATGAATTTAAAAACTGTAAGCTTTTTTACATGTCCACTCAGCATGATAAATTACATTTCCAACATACATTTAAAGTGCCTTTATACATTTTAAATAATTGTTCCAGTCACCAACATTACATTTTATTAAAAATTATCTTTAGATCGTTTATCATTTTATTTAAAAAGTCTCTTTAAGCTTCTTGAGTTGCCAAAGGTCTTCTAGAACTTGTATATTGTTTTGATAGGTTGGATTTAGCCTAAAAAAAGTTCTAATAACTATTTTTGCTTACTTTATCTACATTTTGGAGTGTACATGTTTTGTTTTGTTTTACTATATTTACTATAAAGATGAACTTATGTAATTATGCAAAAAGAAAAATACGATTCATTTGTAAATGAGTTTTCTGCTGATATCTATTTGAGGCGACGGCATCGATCAAGCAGCAGTTCTTCGTACGGGTCCAAAAGAAAACGGAGTCATAGCCGATCAAGAGCACAAGGAAAGTCATATCGGTCTCAGAGATCAAGATCAAAAAGCAGATCAAGAAGGTAGTTTTGCCCTGGAAGAACAATTGCCCAGATAAAATGTTTTTCACTTTGCACTCCCAAATCTTAAAACCCCTAATTAGTGATTTTATGTTATCTTCAAGATTATAAATGTAACCGCAAAAGATTGAAGTATTTTGACTTTTATATACTTTTTATATTGTGGTTTAACTTGGAGTTCCTTTGTCCTTATGTATTGTTTAGACTTGATATAAGACCAGTTTTGTTACGACATCCATTATACAAAACATGGTGATAGCATATATAGGTAATATCAGGTTTAAAAAGTAATCATGTTGTTGGATATTAATTTCTAGAAAATGTGTTCATTTGAATATTTTGCTTAAGATAAAGTAAAAAGTACTTACCAATGCTCATAAGTAATTTTTATTAAAAAAAATACTTGGAGTTTTATGTGATATCAATAAGAGTTATGAAACTGCAAATATTTTGTGAACCTGATATCCACAATAAATATAGCAAAATAAGAGTACCAAGTAATTTGTATGAAAGCTGAAATTATGAAATAATAATCATATGAAATATTGATGTTTTGCAGAATCATGATCTTCCTTTATATTACAATTATTTCAGAAAAATAGTTAATAATATATAAAAATAGAACACTTTATTTGAAAATATGCATTTTATGCAGTGATTGGAGATCTAATGTTTTATTTTTGTGGCAATACAAATTTATTAAGTACATGCTAAATAAAATAAAGATTATTTTTACTATTAATTACCATGATGGCACGAGGAACCATTTATTGCAAGAGTTCAGTGATAACGAATACTATGAAGTACCTGAAATTATTTTGTATCATAGGATTGATGAGATCTAGCTTTTGTATTCATGACTTCAATATACTGCTTATTCAAAAGTTATCTATAATTTTATGGAGAAGAAAAATCAAAACAGAGTGCATTCAGATCTGCTTTTAGTTTTATCATTTGGATGAAAATATAATCTTATGGAATTCCAATGATTGAAGCAGTTTCAAAACCTCTTCGTTCCTACCCATAGGTATTATGGTAGCTATTTTTATTAGGGTGTTGTCTCTCTTGAGACATTGAAATGTCAAAATTTGCAGTATGCTTTTCTTTGATTACCAGTATATGTTACTCAGTTTCCAAAGACTCGGACGAGCTTTTAAATAAAACAAAACACAAAAATTATTATAAAAATTATTATAAATCAAGAACTTAACAAGTGAAACCATGATGCATAAACATTTGACGTTGGCAAAATATCATTTTTTCCCAAATACTTTTCTGATGGGTGCAGATAATTGACTCAGCATATATTTACAGTGTTGACACATTTACCGTAATACCACTACAGCATTAAAGAGAAGCAATGTTCTCATACATCTGTATTATTATTAGACATTTGCAAATCCTTCAAAAGTGTACTTTATATGTCCTCTAGCATGTTCCAAAGCACTTCTTCAAAAGGTGCATCTTTGATATTTCTGAGCTGAGTGGTAAGAGAGGCACTCATGAGAACTGGGAAGAATGTGAAAAAGGTGTTTTGTAAACCTGATCTAGAATGCCTTAAACTGAATATTGGAGAAATGAAAACAAGAGTTTGGAAAATAGTAACAATGCAAAGTACTGAGAATAAGCCTGGGAGTGAAAACAAATGCAGGAAAAAGTCAGGGTACAAAACTCAAGTATTTTTCTTTGTAAAGCATGCAGGGAAAATAGGAAAAATGAGTCTTAATTCAGAAAGCAAATACAACTTAACAAGTATTATTGATGGGACAAAACTGATGAAGGAACACAAGAATTGAGGGATACAAGTTAATCAAAATCAATAGGCCATTCAACAGAAAAGGAGATACAGGCATTCCCCAGGTTAAGAACATGTTCCGTTCCCTAACTCTGTTTATAAGTTCAATTTGTATTTAAGTCAGAGCTTGGATTGCCTATTACTAAAAATGGTGGACAGCATTGACCTTCCTTGAGCCAATAAAGTGCTGAAGCACAGTGCTTTCAGGAACCCCTGAAAACAGACTGTATATGAAAAACATATGGATTCAGCAGTTTCTGAGAGCACTGTGCAGTTTCAGCACTTTCTCAAAGAAAGGTAACACTCACTTTCTGCCATTTTAGTAATAGGCAGTCTGCTTGTATGTAGGGATTGTCCTTGAGGTAGACATTCATAACCCAGGACTGCCTGAAATTTTGAGGCTGTCTGGCTCTATAGTGACTCTGGGCAGCTTAGATGTAAAAAGTGAAAGAACAGTATGTGTGTATATGTATGTATGCATGTATGCACGCATGCATATGTACGTGTGTGTGTGTGTGTGTGTGTGTGTATATGTATGTATGTATGTACGTACGTACGTACGTACGTACGTACGTACAATTAGAAATCTGGAAACAAAACAATCCAAAGAGCAAAAAAATTAACCAGAGGGGCTCTGGATAATACTGTGGATATTAGAATTTTTAATGAGGAGAGAAAAAGTAATAATGGAAGATTTTTTATTATTTGGTTTTTGGAAAACCAAATCAGCTAGGACTGCAAGAGCCTACAAATTGCTCTGTGGTCTCACTAATAGTTTCATTTTCCAAAAGATTGAAGGAGAGCGAAAGGGATTGACTTTCCTAAATATGATCCTAACCATTAGGGAAGAGCTGGTTGAAGAGGTTGGACAAGAGACGACTCTGGAGAGACATGATAATTCTTCAAATATCAAATGAACTATTTTAAATAGGCAGATTTGTTGAGAGAGGACAAGAAAAAAGTAGACTTAAATTACACTGAAGTACATTGTGGTGAGAGGTCAAGAAAAAAACCTTTGTTATTCATAGCAATTAATTATAGAGTGTATATGCATTTGTGGATTATAAATAGTGGCATATAAGGCGGTTGAATGTTAATAAGTGGTTATTTTTCAGAATGAAAGTACATAATAAATATCAGTAAAATTTATGCTGATGTGGAACAAGGCCCATCTGTAGATGAGGAGTTGAACACAATTATTTGTTTACCAATGTCTTATGTTATTACAAATTGAATAGGTGCATATTTTCAGCAGATACTTTATCTTGTCCACTTGCTATTTTCTATGTCAGTTTTTAATATTATGTGTTTGTTTTTGAAAAATACAGTCTCCAAAGTTGGTGGAGACAGCAGTCATGCACAGGTTAATTCAGCCAGTAACCAATAGAACTGAGTCTACCAAAGTGATGTCATCGCCTCTGAGGAGTGTTCTCCCGCTTTTTTAGACTCAGTTTGATCAGAACTGGCTGTGCTATTTAAAAATACTGAATTGGCTACTCTAATTGCTTTTAATTGGCCTTCCTCGAAAAATTCGGCTTCTAAATTATTGGTGAAGGATGGATCGCTGCTGATAGCTCCTCTCGGAGCCAGGGCTCTCACTTAGCCCAGAGCTACTGAGAGGGACTGCCAGGCTTTCTTTCGAGGCTTGCCTGCGGCTTACAAAGGCTTACCTGGACGCAGCGCTGCCTAGCACTGGCCATTGGAGGCTCTACTCAGCGCTGCCTCCTCTGCTGGCTCACCCATGCTGCCAAACGCCGCCGCCGGGAAACCACCACTGCTGCACGCTGCTGCCACTACTCAGCACTCCCGCCGCCGCTAGACCGCCGCTGCTGCTGCCGCCATCACCTCTGCAGCCTCTCCACTGGGCCATCAACGCCCTCATTTTTTCCACGGCTACCTTGTGGCGTCTGGCCCATAGGCTCCGTAGCCTCAGCGGCCATTTTGTTTTGGCGCAAAGAAGCTCTGGTGGCCATTTTGACTCCCTCCTTTGGACAACAAGTCATGAGTACAAGCCATGGCTTCCTCTCCTGCCCATGAGGCACAAGTGCCTCCACCTGCCTTGGCCCCTGCTCCCATCACCGAGCCCCCTCTATCCGGAACCCATAGGCACAGGCCTGCCCCAGAGACTCCCTTCACTGAGTCCCCTTCCAAGACTCCCAGATCTAGTCACAGGAATACAGCCAATCCACCTTCTCGGGAGGATGGCAATGCGACTCAGGCTTCTCCTAAAAAGGCCAGGGGCAAGACCAAGAACACGGAATCCCATCTGTTTCAGTCCCAGAGGTCTGTTCATCCTAGTCCTCCTCCTGACCTATCTTCTGATTTGGAGGATGATCTCTCCCCTGCTGCATCCATTATCCAACCTGAAGAATCCAGGGGCACGGGCGATCTGGTCTGCAGTGGGTATGAATCTGAGGGTGGCAGGAGCTTCACCCCTTCTATCAGGAGGACATTTCTCCCCCATCCTGCCACCGTTCTTACTCACCTGGCATGTCTGATATCATATCTGAGGCCCTTGAATGAGGCGTAGCAGCAGCACTTAAACCCAGGTCTTCTAATCATTCCACTCCACGCAGGTCTGCTTCTTCTTCTGGTTCCAGGTGCAGGGATGGTGATCTCTCGGCTTTTTTAACGCATGAGTTACCTGGCACGTCAGTCAACCGTTGGTTTTCGGAGAGGAGGAACGCCTGGCAAAAGATTCAGATCTCTTGGAAGACGAGACCCTCCTACCTTTGTCGGTCTCTTTAAACCTGCTGTTTTTTGGTCTCCTCTCTAAGGCCAAGAAGACCGCTGGCATCCCTTCACCCAAGACTCCTCAGAGAAGAGAAGCGGACAAGACTGACCACTGACCCCCTCTTCATCCAGCCTAAGGTGGAAAAGGAGGTGATTCCATCACCCAGACTCTTCATAGATGTGGTCCAGAACCAATGGGCATCACCAAGTACAGCCCCCCTCCCCAATACCTTGTACAAACTCCTGTATAATGTGGGACCAGAACTCACCAAGGCTTTAGAAGTACCATCTATTGACTATAGTTAGCCTCTCCTCTCCTAATGCAGCCTCGGCAGCTCCTGATGAAGCTCTTCGCCCTGAAGACAAGAGAATAGAACAAACTGATCAAGGGACAGAAGTGACTGCTTGGGCAATCTTCTGATCAGGGGACGTCTGGCAACCTTAGCGGATCGTTGGGACGACATCACCAACGATGCGTGGGTCAGATCCACTATCAAATTCGGCCTTCTCTTGGACTTGTTCTCCAACCCTCTGAACCATTTTGTCATGTGCCTTATTTCCAGGGATCCTCACAAGAGGCTCCTAGTAGAACAGGCCATCCATCATCTGCTCTTCATTCAGGCCATTCATCCTGTGTCTCCAGGCCAGTTGGGGTGGAGTTTTTACTCTCGTCTCTATATCATGCCAAAGTCTTCGGAGGGCTGGAGAGCAATCCTCAATCTCAAATTTCTAAATCAATTCATCAGGTACAGAAGATTCAAAATGCACTCTCCTGTCAATCCTAGAGAGAGTGAGCAAACACGATCTCCTTACATCAGTGGACCTCACGGAGGCTTACCTCCATGTGCCCATTCACAAGCAACACAGGCGGTTCCTATGCTTTGTCTATGCTGGTAGTCACTTTCAGTATTGGGTACTCTCCTTCAGGCTGAAGAGTCACGTTGTCCCCACCTCAGGTCTAGTACACTTAGGAGCCCTCATTGATTCCTGTCTTGGGAACGCCAGATCAGCCTGAGACTTGGCCAACGAGGTGCAGAGGAGACAGCTGGTCCCTCTTCTCCAGCTGTCTCAACTGTTGGGGAAGATGGTCTCATGCTTCCCCATCGTTCCTTGGGTGCAGCTTCACAGCCGCTGCCTTCAGTGGTTTCTTATGCCATTCCAGAAAACCAACAGCAGCTGTTCCCTAGTGAAAGTCAGGTTGACTCCAGAGGTAACCCAATCTCTGGACTGGTGGATTTCTCTGGTCATTTCTCAGGGATCCCTCTTCAGGGAACCTCCATGTCTCGTGGTCATGACGGACACGAGCTTAACGGGATGGGATGCTCACCTGGATGATCAAGTGGCTCAGGGTCTCTGGTCCGATTCTGACCTTTCCCACAGTATGAATTGGCTAGAGTTGAGGACCATTCATCTGGCTCTCCATTTCCAATCCTCAGTTTGCAACACACATGTGCTGATTCAGTCAGACAACACAACAGCCAAGGCGCATGTCAACCGTCAAAAGGGGAGGAGGGCAGTATCTCTCATGGAGTCTGCCTTTCACCTAGGAATCTGGGCGGAAGCCAATCTTCTCTCTCTCCACACCAAACACATCTCGGGCACCGACAACACCCGGGCAGACAGTTTGAGCCGCACAACAATCGACTCTGCGGAGTGGAGCCTGAACCGGCGTATCTTCAAACAGGTACGGGATTGTCATCCAGGTACGGGACTCCGGTGCTAGATCTATTCGCAACGGCATCCAACACGCAGCTGCCCAGGTACCTCTCTCTTTACATGACACCAGGCGCGGAAGGGACGGATGCCTTAAGGTGCAGGTGGCTTCACGGTCTCCTGTACGCCTTCCCTTCCTTCCCCCTGATACAGAGGGTGATTCGGAAAATGATAAAGAGGCCAAGTTCATCCTAATCGCCCCTCATTGACCATGACGATCTGGTATGCAGACCTGATCAATCTCTCAGTAGGCCCAACATGGCGCCTTCCAATGATAACGTCCCTTCTTCATCAGGGATCCATTCACCATCCCGACCTGTCCTGGCTCCGCCTAACCGCATGGAGGCTGAGTGGGCGGTCTTGTGGGTGGCTAACTTTTCTGAGACTGTAATTCAAACTATTCAGGCTTCTTGCCGCCCAGACACTAACAGAATCTACGAATCAACATGGCAGACTTTCATTACTTGGTGCCTTTCTCGAGATGCCATTCCCCTGGAGGCTTCAGTTCCCCAGATTTTGGAGTTCTTGCAACAAGGGCTTGATAAAGGGTTCTCGCCAAACACCCTTCGGCGACAGGTGTCAGCTCTCTCTCTGGTTCTCTCTCTTCACTGAGATGAACCCCTCTCCTTGCACCCTCATGTCCGCCGCTTCATTAAGAGCGCATCTAATCTCTGCCCTCCTGTCATACACAGTTTCCCGTCGTGGGATCTAGCCAAAGTACTTGACTTTGTCACTCAACTACCCTTCGAGCTTCTCAGGTCAGCCTCATTGCATCACCTTACACTCAAGACAGCCTTTCTGGGGGCCATCACATTGGCACGGCAGATCTCGGAACTGGCGACTCTTTCCATCCGATCGGACCTGTGTGTATTTAACCTGGACTGTGTGGTCCTTTGCCTTGATCCCACCTTTGTCCCAAAGGTAAATTTGGCCTTTCATCGATCTCTAGACCTCATTCTTCCAAATTTCTGCCCTAATCCTTCTCACAGTCTTGAACGCAAATGGCACAGGTTAGACGCAAGATGTGCTCTTAAGATCTATATCGCCAAGACGGTCATCTTCAGGTGCACCGAAGCTCCCTTCGTGTCTTTCTATCCCACAAATAAGGGACTAAAAGCTTCTCAATCTATGGTTGGGCACTGGATCCGATTTGCCATTTCAAGTGCCTACCTGGCACATCACCTCACTCCTCCATCCAACATCGCGGCACATTCCACATGCAGTGCTGCTACGTCGGCAGCATGGACAAGGCAGGTCTCGGTGGAGGACGGTGCAAGGCGGCCACCTGGACTACTCCTACTCCCTTTATCCGCCATTATAAGGTGGATAGATACACTTCAGTGGATGCGGAATTCAGTTGGCGGGTCCTTCAACAAGTTCTTCCCTCTTCAAGCTCCAACCTAGTCTCATTCCCACCCGGGGACAGGCCTAGCTTTGGTACATCCCATGCATGACCACTGTCTTTGGAGAATGGGGTGTTGGTTCTTACCTGATACTCCCCTTCTCTCGGCAGGTGGAGGCAGCGCTCATCCACACCCTTTAAGGATCTGGCCTAGTTCGCAGAGGGAGTTCTGGAAGAAATGCTGGAGGATCAAGGGATTGAGAGCAACCGAATAGAGCACAGCAGTCTACTTATCTCCTTCGTCAAGAAAGCAGGAGGACACTCCTCAGAGGCAATGACATCACTTTGGTAGACTCAGTTCTATTGGTTACTGGTTGAGTTAACCCGTGCATGACCACTGTCTCCACCTGCCCAGAGAAGGGGCACATCAGGTAAGAACCAACACCTCATTTTAATTTATTTGTTGGAACAAAGCTCTAAATTTATAAAAGCAAAATACATTATACATTTGTCAAAATGATGATATGGTCTTTATAGATTTACTTTTGTTTTGTGCTGTTTTCGGTTAGATAATTTGTCTTCCCATTCTTACATTCAGGTTATATAAATGGCTGGTACATTGATTAACACGTAGTATTAAACACCCAGATATATCTGCATTTTAGCTGTGGTAAATCTAAGAGATTCAGACAGTAGAGAGAACAATTTGAGTGTTCACTGAAAAGCCTTTTCTGATAAGTGTATTGTTTTACTTAGACCTGTCACATTTCTAAAATGTTCCTAATTTTAAAAAAATAAATATTCCCATGTTCGTATTTAGCCATCAAGAATAAAATAAGTTTTTTCTGCTAAAATTAAAAGCTATCTTTCTAAATGGAATTTTACTTTTGAGAGAAGTAAATTTCATATTTAAAGAAAAAATTAAAAATGAATTATGTAGTCTTTCTGTGTTTTCATATCTGGATAGTATTGGCTAAATTTGAGATGGGCAATTTGTGATTCTACAAATGCAGGAAGTTACTTTGTCTTAACGGATTTGGCCAGTTAATGGTTTATTTGTTTCAATACAGCACACCGACTCCAGATTAAAAATTACAAGATTTTTCATTTGATATGTTTTTAAAGAACTATGTACTGCACTGTTTTATTTTTCTTATAGAAATTAGGATTATAAATTAAGACTAGTAAACTAATCTGTTAGGCCAGTAAATCATTATCAGACTGTTAACTCTTAACTATTATCTTCTGTGCTTTAAGTATTTTTCTTTTATCCAAAATGAATATTTGCACTGCAATTTTTTTATTCAATTTTAAATGCAATCTGAATCAAAAATGAGGTTCCCTATAATACTATAGATTTACAATTGTCTTTCAATAAAACAAGGCTTTGCAAATAATGTAAAATCAAAAACCAAAATTCTGGAGAACAACCACATTTACATTTAATTAATAATTTTAAAATAGATTTAGTTTGTTTTACTGGCATTTGCTTAATAACGTTTTGTTGTTTGCAATCTTTTTAAACGCAATAATTCATCTGAGAAATACAGGCACATTGTCAGCAGAAAAATTGAAAGTAACAGCTCACTTTCTGAAACCACAGATATAGTGATATAAAAAAATTTCAGCTCTACAAAATTTAATAAATCATCCTATTTCCTAATTTGATCATATTAGATCTGATGTGGGAGAAGCATTTCAAATGCCATCTCCTCATTAATATACATCAGTCTGGGGAATGGAATAGAATACTTATGTGGAGATGTCACAGTTAGTGTTTCTTAGTTTACTAAGTGGAACAGGTTGATGTGATACTGAGTGCTATTTGTCAATGTCTTGTTAAAATGGTTTGGGTCGAGTTATGGAGTCCAGAAAGACGGTGGCTGATAAATCAAATGTGGATTGAGTGGACAGGAGGCAGTGATTGATACTCTGACAGGATATGAAGAAAGGAATCTTGATACAAGCATGCACAATATTGAATATGAGAAAGAAAATGACCCTAGAGTATGGATATTATTCAAGGAAATGAGATTAATAATATCAGTTTGAAATTATTGCCATGTGAAGATTAGGATGCAGCAGTTCTTTTTATAATGTTATGGATTTCTTGAATAGTATTACAGTTCTATATATATTATAGATGTGTATAGTACTGAATTATTCTTGCTAATGTTTTAATTAACTTGTGTTAATTGTGCAAGTTGCATTCTTCAATTTCCATGTAAGTGTTGCATTATTTAAATCTTTGAATTATCAAGGCTTTATTTGAATTAAAGCAGCAATGTTGGAGCAATATTAATCTTTTTAAACAGGTTAAGCCCCAGTTATTATAACTTGTATTTAATAGCATAATTTATATACAATATGCTAAAGTTAAAACTTATTTTAGAAAATTATATTGAAAATATATCAGTGAAAGCATTTGTTTTAATGTATGCAATGAAATAATGCTTTTTCCTATTCGACTGGTAAAACTTAATGATAATTATGTTATGGGATTGCTAGGATGCAGTACAATATGTTATAAATCTTTTGTATCTAAAACTAGTATGTGTTATTTAGAAGATCAAGAATTGGCATTCTAAACTGTTAAAACATTTTTAAAGACATATGCACAAATATAACATTAAAAATGTCTGTGTGATGGTAACTTATGTAATTATCAATATGTTCATGATATAGGATAGACATATAATTTTGGGATTCATGTTCATCGCATCTTTCATTATACACTGCAGATTTATGGTATATTTGTCAAGTATTAGGTATTCCCCTTCTGATGTATGATATACTCTGAGAAGAATATTAGGAAATGAAAAATGGCAAAAAATTTACCTTCCTTCATTCTGCATATTCATTATTAGTTACATGCTAAAGGCAGCCTAAAATGTTTTAACATGACACAAATAGCATAAATCTATAATTAAATTTTCATGTAACTAAAATAAATGATTTAAATATTTTCCTATATAACTGTAGTAATCTTTTTTCAGTTATACCCCAAACTTTTATGTGACGAGACTGTTGAATTAATTAATGATATTAGATTGCAATTGCCTGCAAATGGTAAACTTGTAGGAGGCGTAAAGCCATTCAGTCATATGTGTAAGATTGGCAACTGACAAAAAACAAACCCTAATTCAGTGTGATAACACACAAAAGCTATTTCCATATTAAGGCTATTATGAGAACATTCCATTATTTTGAAAGGCCTACTATTACTCTAGTTATTTTAGTAAGTATGGATTTAATTTTTGAATATCAGATTGAAAAATATTATTAACATGGCAAAAATAATTTATAAGAGAGGAATCAGAACAATGAAGGGTGAAAAAGTCAAACCATGTGTGCAGCAATTTGTGATTTTGTCAAAATTGATGAGATTCAAACTGTTTTCATTAAGGAATAACGTTGTGAAACAACAATATGACTAGAACTCAGAAGACATACTGCATAGATGTGCATTCCAGCCCATGCATACATACAATATTTTATTTGTTTGTAATGTAATGGTAGCCATATTTCACCTGAATTTAGGAGAGAAGCAATAGGTGCCTGTGCCCCAGGAAGAGTAGGCAGGATGAAAAAAACATGTGCAGTGTCTAGCTTCTCCACCATTTTGAACTTAAAATCAATCCTGCAGATTTTCCCTTCTACAATAATTGAGGGCATGTGATATGTAGGTATATGCATGTTTATGTATGCCATGCAGTATGTACTATATTGTAATACTGAATTGTAAGCTACCCAGAGTCATGGACTGAAATAGGCAGCAACAGAAATTGAATAAGAATGAATGAATGAACATGTATTGAGTCCATTGGAGTTGGGCACTTAATGTAAGAGATTACAACCCAGAGTTAGGACAAAACAGTACATTGTCTGAATTAAAAACTATTGATTAAAATAGTCTATAAAGTAAAGCATCCGCCCCCCAAAATTAACTGACTCTTCCCTTTGCTGACTATTGCTTTCTCCTATACAACCATCTTTATTAATAGAAATTTTCCTTCTAGCGGAAGCAACAAAAACAACAAAAGAAGGGAGGGGAGGAGAGGGGGGGGAAGAAGAGGGACGGGAGGGGGGTAGATAACCGGATAGTCAGTCAGAGTAAGAGAAATGTTACCTAAGTTGGGAAGACAAAAGAGGCAATGAAATTGAACAGAGATCACTTGAGGGAGAGAGGGAAGGAGAGAAGCAATCCGGCAAGAATTAAAGGCAAATATACATGTCTGAGAATAATGTTCCAGGATCCAACTTGGGTCAGTCATTTGGACCAAAGATTTAGTCTTCTGAGCTTTCGGATTCATGCTAGAGCCCATTCTCAGGGAATTTCTCTCTCACCAGATTGAAGTTGATGCAAACTTTGTTTTGGTGCATGAGTCAGATCTTCGAATTCATAAGGAACAAAATTACCATATGCGAGTGTTTTTCAGCCAAACGTAGGAGGACTTGGCATGTGTTTCACACATGCCCAGAAATGTCAACTTTAAAAGATGCCTAGTCTAGACAACTTTAAACAGTCTAGTCACATAACCAGATCTTTGGCCTTTGGATTTCTCAGACCTTTTGGTCTCTAAATACTTAGAAATAAAGGTGGCACAGATCTGTAGACAGGTATACATGTTGCCCATGTGGGGGATTTTGTGCAGCTTGAATATGGTTGCTCCTTAGCTTATGAAGCAGCAGGACAATGTTACTAAACTGGGTATCAAGCTGAGCATCTCAGCTGAACTTCAAACAGGAGTTATCAGAGAGGTGGTAATCTGTAGTTTGCTAACTATCTCTACATTAGTGAACGAAATTGTTACTCTAAATCATGATTACATTGCCATTAACATAATTTGACATGTCACCTAAATTGAGCTAATGATTGAAAAGTGATGTATGTGCATTAGTTAGATTATTGGTAATGCATTTTCTGATATTTCAGAAGTTACCAAATTTCAGAGTAGAATGCAGTTATTCAAATAACATATTTTCATTTAATTATACAAAGTTGCTAAATGCCTCCAATTACATATTAAATGGTAAAATTCACTTGATGGCTTTGGTTGGTTGGTTTTTGTTGTTGTAAACTAAAGATGCCTTACAGCTTATTAAATTCATTTGGTGATTGGCACTTAGAATCTGATTCCTGGGTATATCAAATATATGTTAAAAGTTTGCCTATTAAAACTATTAAGCTTTTTGGTTGCAGATAAGAAAAAAATCCTTATGTAAGCGTCTTGATTTTTTTCCAAATTAGATTTTAAATGCCAATTAAGAAGTTGAATATATTAAAATAAAAGCAAATACATCCAAAATAGCTTCACCTTATGGCTAGTTAGGCCTTTTCTCAAAAGTAGAACCTTTGCTCTGAGCATAGCTTTGAGAAAGATATTCAGCTTAATGAACACATTAATTAAAACCATAACTATTTATAATTAGAAACGTAGCATAGTAAACTGGGCTTTTCCTGTAATTAATCGAGGATTAATTACTGGAGGTAATGAAGTGGTTTTTTAAATGCATTAAGGTGAAGTACAGAGAATCGCAAGGCTTTGTGAGTTGCATAATTATTTCACACTGTTTGAGCATAGCTTATACGAGATCGCTAATAAGCATCATTGCATCATTATGTATGCACTTAAAAAGACTTACCACCAAAATGACTACCTAATTATTTCTAATTGACAGGACTCAATGTTGTCACTGAGCAGTTTGTAGCCATTTTAAGATTCATTTAACCATCCTTTGGGCCATATGATAGATGGAAAAGGCTTCAACTACATGCTGGCCTTGACTGGTGTCGTTAATCAGTTTTGGTGAGCTTCAGTTTGAAATGCTTTTGCTCATACAGAGGTCAAAACCTGAAGTAGTCCAAGCAAACTTTTCCTTTTGAAATCACTTTACTATATTCATTAGCAATTAGTAAAATAATTGTGTCTGTCACTATATTTGGATTTCCATATGAGTTAGTATTCTTTCATCACTGCTTTCTTTTGTGCTGTATTAGTTATTCCAGGTACCAATAATATTATTCCCATAGATCCTTAACAATTTCAGTGTAATGGCATATGTTCCTATAGACTATTTTTATTCATTTGTTAGCTTAAACACTGCAATACATTTCAACACAATTATCTTTGTTCCCAATGGATTGCTGAGTAAAAGTTTCTATCCAAAAACAACATTTTAGGGCTTTCATGAATTAAAAAAATGGCAATTAGACATTAAGACTAGACGTAAAAGGCGGTCATACCGAATTCTGACATTTATTTAAAGATAACTACTTTAATCATATTTATACTTGTTTTCTACATATATGTATGTGTGCTGTTTTGAGTTGTTAATATACACAATTGTTAACACAATTGTTAATTTGAAAAGCTTTGCTAGTGACCTGTTATATAGTTGTTTTATTGTACTTTATTGGATTTAATATGGCAGGCCATTAGGTGAGCATATGTAAAAGTTTTCAGTGTGTGCATTGTCCTGCTTAACATAATTATGACCATCTGTAAAATCTTGTTAAGTTATGTAAGGCACATATTAAGCAGTAAAACACACAGCAGATTAATAAATGAATTCAATATTATCCTTTCTGTTGTAATGCTTTAATGCTTAAATCATAAAATTTAAAGTATATGAATACTTCTAAAGTAAATAGCCAAATTTATAAAGATACATTTATCCCATTTGCTTTGTTACAGATTAAGCACCACAGCAAACCTTTTTTCAGCAAATTCCTTAATTACAGTCTATTTTAATTTAGAGCTTTTATTAGGCTACAAGTCCATCACGTTAATCAATAAGTTCTACACATCTGCAGGCATCAGTTTCAGAAAACTACAAGTTTTATCTTGAGCACACGCTGTGTCTTAAACAAAAGTTATATTATGGTTTGGATTGCAAACTTTATTTCAAAGTATGATTATGTTGGTAATTTTGATTGATTAACAAATTGTAACTAATAACATTATAATCTAATAGTTTTAGATTTATTCAAAATAACTGGTTCACGGGTGTCAAACTCGCGACATCACGTTATCATTGCGACTTTCCCCCCTTTTGCTAAACTGACGGTGGGCGTGGTCAGTGCATGACACATCCTGCCCATGGGCCACGAATTTGACACCCTTGCTCTAGTTTTATTTAAATTGAAACCCATCATTAAGCATTTGTTAGGAGAGCAGCACAATTAAAGAAAATGCCACATCCTAGGGCAATTATGCAACTAATTGAGTTATTTGAGGGACCATCTCTCGTCATATACCTGTCCCATCAGGTCAAGCATGAGGCACATGTTACAAATCTCATCATCCTAGGAATGTCATTTTGTAGAAGTCATGGAGATAATCTTTTTTGCTGTGACACCCACTTTGTGGAACATTATCCTCCATCAGGACAAAATCTGTCCTGATTCTGCTGGCTTTTTGCAAGGCAAAAACATGCTTCAGAGCACTGATGATGTTACTAGTTTGGGTAATAAAACAAGAAAACAAGCAACCTCAGAGAGCATCAAGGACCCCTCATGTCAACCCTGAGGGACAAATATTCTCCTTCATTAGACATGAGCCAAGGTGGCGCAGTGGTTAAATGCAGCACTGCAGGCTACTGCTAGATCAGCAGTTCAGCGGTTCAAATCTCACCGGCTCAGGGTTGACTCAGCCTTCCATCCTTCCGAGGTGGGTAAAATGAGGACCCAGATTGTTGGGGGCAATATGCTGACTCTCTGTAAACCGCTTAGAGAGGGCTGAAAGCCCTATGAAGCGGTATATAAGTCTACTGCTATTGCTTCTTGCCAACAGGCCTGGGGAGACGGTAGTCTGGTGGTACAGTAGTTGTACTGATTGTTTTGATGAATGTGTTTATGAGCTGAATTACAAAGATGAGTTTCATGTATTTTATGATGGTTCTATATATCCTTGTATATTTCTTGTTTCTGAATTGAATAGTCTACACATTTTATTTATTACACTTTGAACAATAAATAATGTGATTTTGAGAAGTTCTAGTAAAATTCCAATAATAGTTGAATGTCAGTTCTTTGGAAACAATCTTAGGTTTGATGGCTGGATTTAAGAAATGTATAAACTAGATGGAATAAAGAATTTATTTATGTAGACTGGGTTGTGTAAAACCTATATACTTCAATAGTGTGATACTGTGTCTTAACAACAGTATTGGTATGGAATATTTTTCAATGAAATATCCATACACAGTTACTATGCTACTTTCCTTTTCTCTAATCCAGTTCAACCCAGATTCCACTGGTATGCTAAGCATGGATTTTAGGGCTGTGGAACCTCTTGAACCAAATTTGAATTCATTCAGTATGATTACTTTCATGTTGAACAATATGAGATAGCTGCAGATACACCACTGAATAAAAAATATGCAATTCTATCAGTTCTTTTCTCTAACTGTTGCTGTCTAATTTTGAACTATTTTGTTATTCATTAGTAAGCTTGTAATTACCATTATTTGAAAACAATGGGATATTAGTTTAGTTTTAATAAGTGTTGCTGGTATTAGACAAAATGTTATTGATTGATTTGATTCTCAAGATATAGCATACTAGCAATTTGGAAAATTTCAGCAATGCAATTAGCTTGGTTTTCTAGTGGGTATAACTTACTTACTTAACCTGTCTTCTATAACAGAGGAGGAAGAAGATCCAGCCATTTTTACCTTTCTGAAAACTATATATGTCAATGATTTTTAAATGCTGGAATTTTTTAAAAAGATTAATGAATGCTTTATTGTATTAGTGTAATATTGTTGGGTGAATATTAAATGACAATGACCACATTCACTTCAGAACAATAAAAATTAGTAGTTTCACTCTTTATTAGGATGATATTGCAGAAGTAGTGTACATTTAATTAAGTGTAGTTTCCTTTTGGTTAGGGAATGCAGATCTGTTTTTTGTCGCAAATTCTTTCTAGTTTTACAGTTTTTCCACATGTTTTCTTTCACCATTTATGATCTTTTTCAAAGCAGCTCTATAGGACTTAAATCACTTTAGTATGCAGCACAGTCCTTACTTGAACAATAAACGCCATTTTAAAAAGTTCTTAGATCTTCTGTTACTTCATAAATACCAATGTATAAAATGTTATGCAGTTGTAATGCCTACCTGCTAATTAGATGCAGATTTTCTCAAACCTGTTTTAAAATCTGTTTTATTTGTTTCAACTTGGTTAGTGTTTGGACTACATAGGGCTCTTGCAAAATCAATTATGCTTATGAGCAGATGTTAAATTTACTGCAAGATATTTTGTTCAATATTTAATATTTTAATTACTTGTGAAGAAATTAAGAAATTAGTTCTTACTATATAACTGGATAGTCCTTTATAGATATTTTCATCCTTTAAAAAAATATGTGTGCAAATTGCTCACAAAATAGAATACTTATGAGTTTAGATGGAGGAATCTTGCTTATATGGTATCAATAGTTAGAGCTGCTAAGTGATGCCAAGCATCTGTGTACTCTATAAGTTAGACACAATAATGTTCTCCATCAAATGAATCATTCCAAATCATCATGCTACTTTTATAGCTAAGTAGTTTGACATTTGATTTTAACAATAATAATTAGGATTTTAAAAATACTAAAAAAAATTCATCCAGAATTTTTGTAACTTAAATCAAGGCAAACATCCCCAGTAATGTCTTTCCCTCTGCATTTGACTTGCCTAGATCAGCTCATAAGCCTGATCAGTTTCTTTGCCTTTTCTTAAATTTGTTTATTTCTTTGTCAAATTTATTTACCACCTATCTCACAGTGAAACTACTCTAGGATGCTTACAACAATAAAAAGAAAGAAATGAAGACAGTGTAAACAAAACCGAAATAAAATAATAGGACAATAAACTGAACACTGAAAAAGAAAATGAGACTACATAATATGATAACAAATATAGGTGGAGACTAGAGAGCAAGGGGGGAGATGGAATTTCCCATCAGTCCAGCAGCCATCTCCAGCGTTGAACTCCATCATTTGAAATTGTTTCAATTAATCTGATTTTTTTTTTTGCAGTATGTGCCCAGAACTGAACACAATGCTGTAGTGATATTTGATCAATGCAATATAAATTCTTATACTTTTGACCACACATGATGGTTAGGATGTAATGAGATACTTTGTTAAATACTTTAAATCAAGAGGTATCTATTTAATGAGATAGATATGTCTCATTATCAGATGAGATGAGGCTAATCTAACCAGATGAGACTTGGTTATCCATCCATCCATCCAATTTACATAGCCATCACAACAAGTTATTGTACAACAAACCAAGTTAAAATAAAATAAAAAACCATTATAAACATCACAAAAGCTAAAATACAGAGTGGTTGAGCAGAGCAACTCAAGTCGCAGGCATAGTCAAGAAAGCAGATCCCTTGGGGCCTCAGCCAGCCCAGAACCAGGTCTTAACGGTCTTACAAAAGACCAGCAGGGTCAAGGTCATCCTGCATAGGTAAAATGTTCCACAAGTTGGGTAACACAGCAGAAATGGCACATCTTCTAGGCCCCACCAAGCAACATTCTTTGATTGGTGGGACCTGAACCATGCTCATCCTTCCTGACTAGATCAGATGGGAAAACAACCATGCTGATGGGCTAAGTAATCTAAAAAATTATGTAGAGGTTTGGTTTCAGTTTCAAAAAAATGCTTTAAAATGAATTTATGGATTATGTTTTTTCTCTGGGATTGCATTGATATACTCTGTACCTTTATGTGATCCAGGAAAGACTATGACTGCTTTCAGGAATTGCAAACCAATGCTACATTCATATTCCCAAACATTTTGAATCACTGCTGAGTGATCAATTCTGAAGTGCTACAATTCTGAAGTTTTTAAGTGGGTGTATACATGAACTCTGCTTTGAACCCTAAATTGCAAAACCTGGACTTGCATTGTTTTACCAAAATATTTCAGATGAGCTGTGATTTGACAGAATAAAAACTTGGTTTATTCCAGCCTTGAGTAAAAACAAAATCTGGTTTATATTAGCGTGGTTTAAATAGCAAGTAGGTGAAAACAGGTGCACAACCTCCCCGCCTCTTATATAGCTTACATACTGGGGTATCAACCCTTCATCTTACCAATACCTTAGTTGCAGCTGATGTTTGACTCATTGTCCCCTTCTCAATTTTTCTATTTCCTTCCTTTCTCTGCGATTTCTCTCAGATGTAGCTGATGTTCAGTCATTGTCCCATCAATCCCATATTCTTGCAAATGTCCATTGCAGTAGTTTGTTTTTTCTTGTAAGATAAGGAAACAGTTGCCTTCTTCCAGTTGTTTGGCACATCTTTTAAGATTTCTGAGTGGTATTAAATGCATATTAAGCTAACAACTGAAACCTTTATATTGTCCTTTAAAGGTAAGTTTGAGTTTGCTCAAAGTAAATATAGATTCCCTGACCATATTTCTATAAATCCCATACTTTTTTCCATTCTTTGAATTGTCTGATGAAAAGCGCATCCTCCTATTAGAGCAAAATAGGAGCTGAGTTAGTTTTTCGTTTTTGTTAGCTATTAGCATTTTATTCCATTTAATGAGAAGCTGGTATATTGATTCCTTTCTTTTTCCTTTATATATTTCAAAACACTTCATTTTCTGTTGTTGTTTTCCAGTCTAGGAAACTAGAAAAAGTTGGTCTTAAAAGAAGACAAGTTATCATCAGTAACCTTCTCAGTAGGGGAAAACTGCAGAGGGGAGTATTGTCCCAAACTAAATACAGTTTTATTTTTGTGTATTTACTGGATATCCCATATAATTCAAGATTAGCTTTTACTCATCCAGACAGGATTCAGAAGGACTATAGATACTGTAAAAGGACAAAAAAAAAGGATGATAATTTTCCCCATTATTAACTAAGGTAGGAATTTTCAGACATTTTCAAGCTGCCTTAGTTTTAAAACAAAATTTCCTAGAACCTCTGTTCAAAAGGTAAAGCTTGGGTGATAGAAAATGGGCTATGTTTAAAAGTTTCCTCTTTTTTTCCTTTTGTGGCACTTCCTCTCTGACAGAACCATAGGGTTCCCTGGACATGTTTTGAAAAATCTTGAATTAAGGATACTGTCAAAATATTTTTGTGCTTGGGTGCTTTTTTGTTCTTTTATGAACAATATTCTTTTAAAACTAGTTCATGTGGCTCTTCTGGAGCTTCCTTTCATATGAGAATCTGCTATGGTTTCCTGTTCTTGTTTCTCCCTGTTCTGAAGGAAATGATGAATCCCCACTTTTGATATACTTGGCCCCTCGTGTTTATAATTAATCTCTTTTATGTTTGTTTTTACATACTTAATTTTATCTGCATCTTTTGAAAAATACATATTTGTGAACAAACTAAGTTTAAGAATAAGTGAATATCAGTATTAAAATTATTGTAATTGTTTTTTGTAGTTGTTAACTTTACATGGTTTTTGTTGATTTTTCTAATTGTAGATCACATTCCAGACCCCAACAACGATCATACAGTCGCAGCAGTGAAAGAACTAGTCGCAGGAGAACCCGTAGTGGGTCTCGTGAGAAAGAAAGACGTAAAGGCAGAGATAAAGAAAAAGCAAGGGAGAAGGAAAGATCCAGAGGAAAAGACAAAGAGCAGCATTACAACAAAAGTGGGTAGGTAACACGGGAAACATGTTAAATAAGCTATTTTGAATGTTGTTGTATAATATTTCATGTTATGGGCTTTTCATAGAAATTTAATTGGCTCTTATAAGAAAATGGATGCGGAACTGCATGGTTACCCTTTGATTTAATTCAGCAGTGCTTTTTTAATGTTCTTACTGAGGCTTTTCTACTACTGTTCCTCTTCATGCCTCACATGAGTGGAGGCCCCTTGCAAATGGATATGATAAGGAGCTTGCAGACAGAGGGGGAACTGGAGTAAATGGAAGATCACCTTTTAGGCCACAATCTTATCTTTAAGTAGAAAATACAAGATGCAAAGTCGGAATATGATAAAACAGTATGTTAATATATCAAATAAAAGCAGATGAAACAGTAGCTTATTTACCAACAAAATAGCTATATAAAGCAAAGGAATTGTAAAATAAAATTATATAGCATCCATCCCCAAAGGCATAGAAACAGAACAGATTTTGATTGATATTTTCCCATAATATAAAATTAAAACAGACATATTTGTAAAAGATTTTCTGAGTTGTGTAAAAATATTTACTCCATTAGATATTATGAACTATTTTTTCATGAAAAACTATATTTTTATGAAAGAAAAACTAAGAAGAGGAAAATTGTTTCAATTTTTTGGAAATATTTTCAAAATTTAGCAAATGTTTTTGTGGATTCATAAAGGGATCTTCTTTCTAAAAGAAACACTGATCCTGAGGAATACCGTCAAAGAACACCCTAGCTGATTTCAAGTGAAAGCCTGTGTCTGAGAAATAGTATCTTTTCTATGGGTTTATTTTATTTTATTTTTTTACCTGATTGATTATTGGGCCTCCCTCTCAATGTCATTGCTTTATATAAGCCAGCTTTTATTTTATATAGCTGCCCATTTCAATCTGGGCAGTGAACAATTCTAAAACAATTAAAAACAGTATAAAATAAATATATGCAGCAGGCTGAAAAAGTACATATGAATTTTCTTAGTGATTTCAGTAGAAACATATTTACAGTAAAAAAAGATTAAAACAATTATGAATATGAACTATAGGAAAACCTCTTCTAGGAAGCATGGCAAACTCAGGACAACTCTGCAGAAATGAGGATGTGGCGGAAAGAGCAGTTCATGAATTGGCTCCCCAAAATCCTCTCTGGATTAAGGAGAAGATCTGGGATCACCCAGAATGCATCATATATATGTGCTCCCCTTAAAGCAGCATCTTTGATGGATAGCTTTGTGAGCTAGGAGGGTCACCTTTGCCCAAGCAGTGGTTAGAAGCCTTCAAAAGAGCTACTGAGTTCGTCAACTTCCTTTCTTACTCACTTTCACTGGATATCGTTTGTAAATTGTTTTTGGGAATTAAGAATCTTCAGAAGGTCAGTTTTATTACACTGGATTATTTTTCTTCAATCCTTAGCAAAATAGGTTTAATGTAAGTTGAAGAACATCACCTGCTTTTTATTTGGAAATAATTAGCAAAAGGGTGATTAGAATGTTGATTTTGGAAAAAAAATTAAACAGACTAAGCAGGGATGACACCCCCTTGTGTCATCACAGGGGTGTCACGTGACAATCATGACTTTTTCCCCTTCGCTAAACTGGGCGTGGGTGTGGCCCAGGGGTGGATCTTTGCCCATAAATGCAATTACAATTGTTCTGCCCATGCACAGAACTGAAAACAAGATGGTGCTGCCGCTCGCACTGCCAGGAAATCGGCTTGGGGGTGTGGCTGGCCTGGGTCACTTGGGTTCCAGCGATCCAGGCCGCCAAACTACTACTGGTTCGGCCGAACCAGTCCAAATTGGTAGGAACCTACCACTGGTGTGGCCAGTACATGACGCATCAGGCCACGGGCCACACGTTTGACAGCCCTGGACTAAGGGATTCACTAGAAGCAAAATAATGAAATAATTATAAGAATATATTGTGATTTGTTTCAAATTTCATCAAAATATATGAGTTTTAAGTTAAACCATTTCCTGGGAAAATGTGGATTAGAGAAAAATGTGGTGATACTTTAAAGACTAGTTATTAGAAGCAACTAGAAAGATTACAATTAAAGGAGAAGTCCCACTAATAGAGAACAGAGAAAAATATTTTAACTCTGGAAAATTCAAGGATTTTTGGCAACAGTATACTCAGAACTTTCTGTTTCTGTAAAGATGGACTCAAAAGAGAAGAGGATAAAACAGAATTATGCTGTTTTGGATATATATTTAAAATTGACAGGCTACAAGAATGATATTGACAAAGATGTTATATGAATTTAAAAATGAAACCAGTTGCTGCTTTAATACTTAAAAGGGATACACAAATAATAAATCAGAAAAATGACTTGGTAGTATGGATTTCAATTTTCTGGATTAAGATTGAATAATGAAGCTTCATTTTTGGCTAATAAATGAAAGATGAAAAATGACATTAAGAGATTTTAGGTTAAAATATTAGAGAAGGTGATAAATTATGGAAATTTTACTTATCTTGATGAAGGAAGAAGTCATTACATTATAAAATTTTCTTTTTTAACAATTTTTTTCTTCTTTTTTCTTTCTTCTTGCACTTTTTATTTTTCATATTTTTATTAGTTTGTATTAGTTTTTTTAATCTTTAAATTTCAATAAAAGTATTATTTAAATTAAGGGGAAAACTTCATTGGGATAATGTGAGCTGTAGAAAAAAAATCACAAACCATTTAGGTTTTTAAAACTAATAACCAGCACTTTGTAATTCAGCCAAAAGGAAATTGGCAGCTGGTGTGCTTTTAAGCACAGTCATAATGTGGCTGTTTTGAGTTTTTCCAGAAACTAACCTGGGTGCTGAGTTTTGTATCCTTAAGTTTTGTGACTAGATGCAAAGGCATGTAGAGTTTATAACAATCCATCCTAGAGATCACTAACATTTTAAAGGTTGCTTTCTTCTAGAAAGGGACAGGGTATGTCAATTAAAGTTAGTCATAGCTAAGGTCTCAAGATATAAAACCTGAGAAAAAAAATTGTTTCAGGAAAAACCCTTCTTCCAACTTCATATCTGTACTTTCTGGTGAATGTGACCTCATTTGGATTTGGAACAGCTACTACCTCTTTAAACTATAAGTCCCCACTTTATCTGCTTTGATTTACCCTTCTTCATTAAGTTATTATTGACTGGAAGAAAGTATTCTGAATAACCATTATATACAATTGAATTGAACTGTTTGAAAGAGAAAATGCTAATATTTATCATACCATCCAACTCTAATGAACAATGGGTGGCATATAGAACCAAAAAATCCATAAAAGTATTAAACCATACAGAAAGTGTGGACTAAAAATGAAAAGCAATGCAAGTCAAAAACAAAATAGCCCCCCTTCTCTAATATGTGATATGCATGTTATTAGCAGACTGATAACTATTGAAAGAATTGAAGACAGATTTATTGGGACAGAGTAGATTGGTAACAATGATGATGTTACCTTGTTGGGTAATTAAATGTCTGCAAGAAAACAACTAAGCTCAGTGGGCACCAAGGACCTCTTAGATTGGGAAAGGAGCATTTGTCTTAAAATGACATGAGTAGAAATCTTCCCAAGATCAGAAACCTCTCATATAAAATATGAACAGTGGATACAGAATATACATGTTCTAATACAGAGATGTCAAACTCAAGGCCCGGGGGCCAGATCAGGGGCTGCCCTAGAAATAGCAAAGGACTGGCCCGTGGTGCCTTTGGAGGCCGTTGCAGCCAAAAATGGAACTCATGGGCGCCACATGTGGGTTGCTCCCGGTTCGGCTGAAGCAGTAATAGCGGCAGCACGCGCAAAAGCGTTGTGCGCGCGCCTGAACTGGTAAAAATATTTGCAACCCACCACTGCTGTGGCCCTCTCAAGCTCTGTTTTCGTTGACAAAGGGTTGCAGGAGGCCGTTGCAATTGAAAATGGAGCTCAGGAGCTCGTTTTTTTCTGGCAGAGCACTCAGGTCACCACAGCACCCCTGTGATGTCGAGCTGGCGAGTGATGCTAAGCTGGGCACAACCATCCTGGCCATGCCATCCCGCCGAGGTCAAACACAACCCTGATGCCACCCTCAATGAAATCGAGTTTGACACCCCTGTTCTAATAGATACGCAGCAATAGGCAACAGTGGGAATTACTTTGAAAGAAGAACATTAAGTTTACACTGCATATTATACTTACAGAAAACTGGTATTTTACATAGTATTTCTTTATTTATCAAATCTATTGTATTATACTAGACCGCCCATTTTGCCTAGTATAATACTCCCAATCATGTTTGCTAAAATTGATAGGACATTTTTTTAAAACGGTTAGAAATTTGATGATCAGATTGGATCATTCCTTCTTTTCATGTTTGCAGCATTATAAGTTCAGTATTTTTATATACTATGTACTATTTTATATACAATTAGCATACAAAAATAAGAGCTCCCTTCTAGAATTATTGATGTTATCTAATTTGGCAATGAAACATCTGAATGAAAACTACCAAGCTCAGAGAGTACCAAGGACCCCAAAATTCAGTAATTCTGGCAAATGATTTATACTGGATTATTTTGCTATAGATCATTTTCTTTCCATTTAATCAAATAATAAGCTCAAATGTTATCTATTTAATTTTCTTTTTAAAATGCTTAAATATTAAAAATGTTACATTCAGTGGAAAGTTACTATTTTTTCTTATATTGTTTATAAAGTGTCATTTTTGCTTCTTAAGATAATCGGTTTATATGACATGGTGATGCTAGGTTTAAATGCATAATTGGAACATCAGCATTATGATTTATTGAAGAAAGGAGTATTT
The DNA here is from genome assembly GCF_009769535.1 of Thamnophis elegans. Classification (NCBI taxonomy): domain Eukaryota; kingdom Metazoa; phylum Chordata; class Lepidosauria; order Squamata; family Natricidae; genus Thamnophis; species Thamnophis elegans. Next base: position 48,089,378 of record NC_045550.1, read on the forward strand.
ATTGCATGACCATAATTTAACCAGATGTTTTTCATTGGCAAAAACCCTGAAAGATCAGTTTAATAGTTCTCTTTGTGAGTTGTCGTTCAGTGAAACCTTTTATTCTAATAAAAGTCATCTATCATATTTCCAAAAATGACTATACTGTGTTAGGTACTTCTTTATTTTTATGGTATTTCATGTCTAGAGGTAAGTAAATGCATTTCTATAATGTTATACTTAAGTTACTCTCCTGATACTAATATTGTCAAAATGTGCATAAGTCTGAAGCAAATTAATTTAAATCTAGTGCTTACATCTGTCTCTGATTTATTACTTTATATATACACATGAGCATGTGGGCACATCTATGCTTTTGAGCTTTCTCTCTGATTCAGCTTCTCTGAAGAAATGAATTGCTTCCAGGTTGTATCTACATGTGATGATTGCAATCTTAACTTTGCTAAGGATTACGTCCTGAGCAAGTTTTTTTTAATGGTGATATGTAGAAATTTTAATAAATTTAATGTTATTACAAAAAGCATCATATTGTGTTAAAATAATTTGTAATGATGTACTCTCTTGCAAAAAAACAAACTTCTAGATGCCATCCTAGTCTATTTCTGAGCATCATTTAGTAGTTGTTTTTGTCCCAAAAATATTATTTGGCAGTTTATTAAATATGTAAATAAATTAAATAGCTTCTATTAATAAGGTTTTACTTTTTCTTTTTATACTCTAGAAAGGTCTTTCCAATAATTTTGGAGAAACAAGATTGTTAACTAGGTAAAACATACTTTTAATCCCTAAATTGCTTCTACTCTAAATACTTTAATGTGACTTTTCTTGAAACAAAACAACACCCAGGTTGTTTAGAAACCACATATTATGATAGGTTAAAATAATTATTTCAATAGTTAATGAAATATTTTCTTGACTGATTTTATTCTGTGTAATATTCATAATTATTATATAATTAAAATTACAGTATTTTTGTTCTCAGTGATCAACTAATATAAGATCATTGAAATCAAGGATTTCATACAAGTTAGGAGCAAATGCTAATAGGCTTTTGAATGAAAATTGAAAGAATGTTCTTGATGTAATTAATTCCTTATATACCTTTTAAGTGGGATTGAATTTTCATTTAATCAGACAGGGATCAAAAAAATATCTGTGTTGGGAATATGGATCTAAGAAACTTTTCTCTTTACAAGCTATATGTCATTTTGAAGAGTTATTTAGTGCAACTTGAATAAGAACAGGACAAAGGAGAAAGATTTTGCACAGAACAAATGCATGTACATATTAAACCAATGAGTTGATGTTCTGAGTTAGGTGCTACCCATCATGAGAAAACAGTTTAATTGAAAGTTATGCTTTGAACCTCATTGTTCCATTCCTAAAGTAATTCTAAATTTAGAATATTATACATTTTAAATGCTTTTCCTTTTCAAAATTAAAAATGCAGAATAAATGAGAATCTTTTGTTTTGTTTTGTTCTGTTGAAGAAGTAATTTTGGGCCATTTTTCAAATCTTTCAGTAATAAATAAAATTTATAATTCGTGTTTCATGAGGCCCACTAAACTAACAAAACATAATTTCAGGTTCTCCATTTCAACAGAATTTTTAGCAAGAGCAAAAAGCAATGAATGGACAAAAAGTTGGATGTTCAAAGCTTTCATACTCTATAGTGGTCATTTAAATTTGCCTAACTACTGGAAATGATAATGCAGAATTCCTGTAATATGTTAAAGCCATCAAAGCATCCTAATTGAATAATAAGGTAGGAAAATAATGGTAATAAATTGAAATTATCATGAGTATTCTCAGATGAGTTTTAGGAATACTTTTAGCATAACTGGAGGTATGAAATAATTTATTTCTTAGTCCGAGTTCCTTCTGTACCTAGTCTATTGGACTTTCTCCCCCTTTGCCTTTTTACTAGTTTTCTAAATAAGGTTGTTTTCCTGTGATAATTTCGCTTTGCTCACTCAAAGCTTTGCAGTCAATAATCCATTTAGAATAGGAAGTTTAGATAGGAAGTAGTGATCTGGAATTGTAGTGAAGCCAAGATATTCCTTCTTTATCGCAGATAAAGAAGGAGACCGCCTTGAGAGACCGCCTACTGCCAATCACCTCCACTTGACCAATTAGATCCCACAGATTAGGCCTCCTCCGAGTTCCATCAGCCAGTCAATGTCGACTGGCAACCACGCGGAGGAGAGCCTTCTCTGTGGCAGCTCCGACCCTATGGAACGAACTCCCCGTGGAGATTCGTACCCTCACCACCCTCCAGACCTTCCGCATAGCCCTTAAAACCTGGCTGTCCCGACAGGCCTGGGGCTAAAGACCTTAACCCTGCCCGAATAGTATGAATGTTGTGCTTTTAATGATGTATTGTCTTATATGTAACTTGGTTTGTCCTCCCCTCCCCCTGAACTGTGAGCCGCCCTGAGTCCCCCCAGGGAAAAGGGCGGCATACAAATAAAGTATCTTATCTTATCTTATTACAGTAATTTAAAACTAAAAAAAAATTAGTGTAAGACAACTATTAAATTAAAAGGAAAATATTTTTTGATCGATATAACAGATTATCCTGTTTTATTAAAACAAGGGTAAGAGATCAACAATTTGTGTCATAAAGATCTGTTAAATTGTATTAAATCACATTTTCCCTTTTATTTAAAAAGCTTTTCTCTTTTGTAGAAAATCAGATTTTCATATGGCATTACTTAGGATCATTATCTAGAGTCATTATTTAACACATTTAAATATTGGGTTTAATTGTGTGCATGATTGAATAGGTAAACTTCAGTCTTTTGAAAGATTTCTATCTAGAATTTTTCAAAGAGCAGAAATTTAGATTCACTATCTTCGAAGCTGTTATTAATGAAAAGTTTTTTTTTTTTAAAGATTTCTCATTCTAGAATATGTATATTATAATATCTCATTGGGAAATACAAAGGTAATGTACATTTTCCTTTACTGGAAAGCAATTTATTCTTAAGTAAACTCAAACATTCATCTTTTGCTTATACCATGTTTGTAACACGGACTCATATTCCATACATTTCATAACATTTAAAAAACAGTACTATCCTTACTGGTAATCGTTTAAAGTAACTTCCTAGGAAAATGTTTACTAGTGTTTTTCATTTTAAATTAACTCATTATTATAGTTCTTTTCATAGCTAGTGGATATAATTCCTTTGTCAATAATTTGTATTGATACATTTATAGTACATGGCTGATGTTCAAAATAAACAAAAACTGTTTGAGTGTCCTGAATTTGACAGCAATCATAGATTATTGGAACTTGCCTTTTTTCTTTACCTCATAGTACTTTATGCAGCAGGGAGTCATTTATGCTAATTTTGCCTAATTTGCATACAGGTTATAAAAGTTCTGTAGTATATACCATGCTCAGAACTCTTTTAAAGTGCCTGTTTAGATCAAAGTGGGTCTGTGTGATAGCTGTTGTCTGACATCAAGCTGTGTGGTGTTGTTTTCATTAAACATTTATCATGCTTCCAATGTGACAGCAGGCAACTCTGTGTTTGAGAAACATGTTTCTATGCAAAATTTATTGAAAAAGATGAGACATTTTAAAGAGGTCTTGTCATCTTTCAGGATTAACAAATGCTAAATGTTTGATTGGATGTACATCTGTAAAATAATTCAAAGCTTTTCCATAGAATAAATAGCAGCATTGTTTGTTCAGTTATGTTTATTATTGAATTGATTTATTTTTTCTAACACAGTTTGCATAGCCTACCTTTTCTATTTTAAGTGAATTTGGATTGATGCCTCATTTAAATATTTGTGCTATTTGATACCTATGCAGGATTAATTTAATCAACATATTGAACATCTCAATCAAATACCCTGATGACAATAAAACTCTTCTTGAGTAACAAAACTGGTAATCGGTTGTCATAAATTTACTGGGTGAAGGCTTCCTCTTAAGCTGCATATCTGCTGTATTAGTTGTAAGTTATTTTGAATCACTGTATTTAGTAAAAGAAGCAAACACAATATTCAAAATATTATATGGAATTTTAATTTTGTCCTGCACATTTTATCCCAAATGCCTATTAATCTACAAGTCTCTTAAGATCCTGCCCCAATATCTTCATTGTCAGTTCTGGTTAGTTTGGTCTTCATATTTAACCACAGCCCTATTTTTCGTAGTCCTATTATTTCTATTACTAGAATTTGCAGAACATTTGCATTTAGTTATCCTAATGGAATCATTAGCATAGTGCAGAGTATTGATGTTTCTGCTTCCAGTTTTAAATCCATACTCATATAGGTTGAATACCTAAAGAGAAAATATACAGACTTGCCTCAATCTTTTGCAAATCTCGTGCTGCTCTCCTTTGCCACGATCCATTTGGACAATGGATTCCTATTCTATGTATTGTTTTTGCACAACCTGTTCTGGAATCCCATTTTCCTTAGGATATTTCACACAGTCAAAACAGTAATGAGTTTTCTATAACCAGTACAGTATGGTTTTTTAAAATGTACCTTGACTTTCTCAATTATATGCATCTGCAATAATACCTCTTATTCCTCAGCCCTTCAGCCTTTCTCAAAGCCAGCTATCAATATTTCTAAGGAAGGGAAGTCATTCAGTTGATTTTATTCATATTTTAAGTACCACACACAAGTAGAATTTGCAGAGTCTGTAAAATAATCTGGTATTCTGTACAAAATACTGGTACAATGGAATTATTCATGATTTTTGTTCTAAAAATTTGTATTTCCATACATTGTGTGGGAGTGAAAGCTATTCAGTTATTTAAAATAAGGAACTGCTGATTATCTGATAAACGTATGAAGTTTTCCCCTTAATTTAAATAATACTTTTATTGAAGACAGAGTTACAAGTTTCTTTGCCTGTGAGGCAGATTGGGCTGAAAGAAAGTGACTGGCCCAAAGTTACCCAGATGGCTTTCATGGCTAAGAGAGGTTAGAACTACAGTTTCGTGGTTTCTAAGTTAACACTATAACCACTTAATCAAACTAGTTCTGATATCAGTTGGATGTTTTCAGACAAGTAAGGATTTATATCAATTACCTGACTGGATCTGAAATTCATGTGTAATACCCAAAATCCTGAAGAGAAAAGATAGCACTAAGATAAAGTTGAGAGGGAAATTATATAGAGGAGTGTCGTCGGCCTGTTATTTCTTTTTAGTGTACCTTTGCTCCCTGAAAATTCATATTCTCTATCCTTCTATCTCTTTTCTTGTTCTGACTTTAATATACTGATCTTCATGTGATTTTGTACACTCAAACTGTTTTCATAAGTACTTTTTGCTTTTATTAAAATAAAAATTAATTATTCTTTCGTACTCTTTGTTTATACAAACTATGAAGTGTAAAATATGTTGGGTCTTTTAACCCTGGTTAAAAAAAATAACATTTATTCTTTAACGTTAGTTATATGGAAGGGAGAATCTCTTGTTCTGTCCCCTCCAGGAATAAGAACATTGCTCCATCAAAAACAGGTAATATCAGGGAAAGATACAGCTCCTTTTAGAAATTGCATAAACGTGTTTATGAATGCTCCTGTTGCCACTAAAGTGTTGCTTTTTCCTTCAGACATTAAGCTTATACGACTTATACACCACTAATAAATAACCTGCAACTTTAACTTTTAACTTTTAACTGTAACTTTTGCATGCAGGTGAGTAGTGATACTCAGATATACAAAACCTAAGTAGGAAGTTAGGAGGGTGTAAAGCCCATAAGGAGATCTAGGAGGCTTGTGTATTACATAATACACATATAATAGACAAACTGGAATGGTTTCAGAAGACAACAGCTGTCATGACCTGAGGATATGATTTCCCACTTTGTGAGGGTAAAGCTGGGAATTTGCATAGAAGATTGTTTGCAGAACTAATCTGAACCCCTGACACTTTCAAAAATGTGCATTCAAGAAAAACCTACTAAATACATTTCGCTTCAGCCTGAGCATATTTTTTGGTAGCACATCATTCTGCAGTATATCATAGTAGTAATGTTATAAGAATTTTCTAATGAATTAGAAAATGACCATGAATTAATTTATATAATCAATAGTAATAAAACATGCTTATAAAAATCAGGCAATACATTTATATCAAAATCAACTGATTTGTTTTTCCTACAATTGAAAATAAAATATTTTGGATAGTTAAAAAACCTTAGCTGGTTAAACTGATTCTTATGTGATGAGATGTATAAATTTTCTATCAGAATATTCTAAATATATGTAGCATTATTTAGAAGAGTATTGTTTAAAAGAGATAAGGTAACGGTTGGATTTATATCATGCCTTATCACATCAAGAAAATGTACCTTTTATTTTCTCTTCAAATGTTGTAATTTGTATCTTTTTAAATATTCTTTCCACCCCTTTGTTCTCAAGCAACAAACCTTTGATGTAAAGATTTACTAACTTATTTGAAACTCTTTTTTATACCTACCCCATTCAATAGAGTAGTTGCAATATGTTTTTTAGAGATGTGTTGTTTGAAACAATGTATAGATTTGGCAATTAAGAGCACTTATACTTTCCAACAGTACTGCTTTTAAAACAGTACTAAAGTTGGTAATATCTTTTAGCTTCTATTTGATTTTGTTGTCAAGAAATGTTTTTAAACCTAAAGAAACATTTTTCAGACTCCAAGTGTCTTGCATTGTTGAAGCAACTGGCTCTTGTTTGGCTGGACCCTGTTAATATGTGTATGAACAATTGAAACAGAGTGATTGGGAACTGTGAAAATCCAGTTAATGTGAGCTGTAATCTCTTTACTGATTTTAAATAGTTAGAGTACCATTCAGAACTACTAAACTTCACTCATTCCTCCCCCCTGCCCCAACATCAGAGATGCAGTAATCATCTAAATATGTATCTCGTAGTTTGCTGCCAGGCAATCAAAGCAGGAAAGTCTCTAACAATCATTCACTGGAAATAGTGACCTTTTTGTTATAAGTTACACTATATTGTATATGTATTATATCTTATAATGCAGCACTAAAACAAGATTAGAAATTTGATTCTAAAAACTTGTGATTATACTTCAGTTTTGCTAATCATCTATTCTAGAAGTTTTAGAAGATATTTTTAAGAAAAACCCAAGCATATGTCTTTCATAAAATATTTTGTTTTTGGTAATTAAAGTTTTTATTTTTCTGTGGAAGTGTAATGTTTAAATAAATGAAAAAGTATGTGCATGCACATGCTTACACACTCACACACACACACACTCACACACACAAACACACATTTTTTGAAGTATAAGTTGAATTGAAAAATTTCAGAAGTCAGGTAATGCATTGACCTTTATACGTGATTTTGCAAAAAGAAAATATTTTATTGTTTATGAGTAATACATTGATGTATTTGTGGCAATATATTTTTATATATTAAATAGAAATAAAATGGTAAAATAATTACAGAATTTGGGTGCACAGTATTAACCTGTCTGTAGCATATATATAGTAAACTGCATCATCTTGATGGCCCATTACTTATGCGGGCCTTCTGTAAGTTAATAAACGTATTAGCAGACAGTTAATTCACAAAATGATTTATACCATATTGACTGTTTTCTCTTATTCTGTTCAATTGTGTCTGATTCTTGAAGACTGCCTAAACACATCCCTGCAGTTTGGTTGGCATGTTGTTTCAGAAGTGTAGGTTTTCCTGGAGAAAGTGGCTTGCCAAGATCACCCAGCTGGCTTTGTTTCCATGAAGGGATCAGAACTCAAAGTCTCTTGGTTTCTACCTTATCTCTTAACCACTACAATAAATTGCTTCTCCACATTTTCTTGTTAATAACTCCAAACTTACAATTTAGTAAGTTTTAGGTAGGCTATATAAAAGTAGTTTATCCCTCATGTCAATGAATGATGAAGTACATAAAGCTTCATTTCAGTGAAATATTCATATTCAAAACAGAGCAAGAAGTAATGTGGCTTCTTTTGATTACAATCTTTTCATAATAGAAGAAAACTGAAGAAAATCATACTGCAATACAAATTAACCCTGCATGTTGGGTTTCAGGTCTTCTGCAAAGAGATTGATTTGTATATCTTTATAAATGCCAAAATATTTTTTATGGTATTAAAACACTGGAACCTGGTATGCTACATTTTATTTCTGAGTTTGTATTTTTGGCAAGGGGTTCGTTATTAGTGCAACTCATCACCATGCTGCATTCACCCAGCTTTAATTCACACACCCCACATTCCACCACCTCTGCTCTTTTGCCCACCTTGCACTTGGCTTCCTTCTGCCCCCCCCCCCCCCCAGCTGACCTTTGCCTCTTCCTCTCTCTGCTGGTGAGGCACACCTGATATGGCCCTTCGTGAGACAGCTGCTGGCTGCACAAGGCCATGGAAAGGCTGTGCAAGACTTCAGGGTTAGGGTTAATACAGCCAGCAGCTACCTCATGATCATTCAGGTTATAAAGTGTTGTCGCCTTAGCTAAGTTCTGTATACTGAATTACGGCTCACTAAACATAAAGAAAAATGAAATGATAACTTTCTAATTCTGTATTTAGTACATTCATCCTGAGGAGGACTTATGGAACAGTGCCTTCTTCTACCAGGAGAAAAAGGATTCCTCAGTTTCAAGAAGCATAGTATGTTAATTCTTAGACGGAGAAAAAACCTAATGGTGAATTTATTGAAATCAGCATCTGATTGCACCAGATAATTATTTACTTCTAAAACAAAGTATATTGAATCACTAAAGAAGGACTCTGGTAGGCTTTTGTTCCTGAAGCAAGAGGATCTTTATCATACCGAATCACTCTTTGGTCCTCTGAAACACATCTTGAATCAGTTGCTGTTTGAGATAAGCACATGTGCTCAGAAACAAAGCATTGCTGATTGCTGTAGGAGATGCTGAGAAAAGAGGGACTGGGGCTTATAGAGAAGAATGTGGTTGAAGAAAAAGGAGAAAGAATTAGTGGCAGAGTGAGGAACTCCTGTAGGATAATGATGATCCAAAGCTAGCATTGAAATTAAGGAACAAGGAGGACTGTCACACAATTTTATATGAAATTAAATGAAATGAAAAAAATGGTCATAACTTTCATGATCTTACTGAGCAAAGCATTTCTAAACTGATTTTTCTTTTTATGTATTCAGTTTTGTATGCCTGAATTTCCCAGCATGATTGAAGTTTAGTCACTGAGGCTCAGTTTCTGTAATTGCTTTATGGAGAGCCAAAACATATACCGTATTTTGGAGTATAAGACGCACCTTTTTTCCTCAAAAAAGAGGCTGAAAATCTGGATGCGTCTTATACATTGAATACAGCATTTTTTGCCTCCCAAAGCCCCACCCCTTCACCAAAATAGTTGTGCATAACTTTATGGAGGCTTTCAGACAGCTCTTGGGGGCTGGGAGGGCAGAAATGAGCAAAAAACAGGCCACCCCCCCCCCCAACCACCAGCAGCACTCTATAAGCCTCCATAAGGCTATGCATGCAATTTTTTGACAAAAAACGGGGCCGTTTTTTGCTAGTTTTTGCCCCGCCCCAACCCTTCAGGAGCACTCTGCAAGTCCCCCCAAGGCTATTCATGCCTCTTTTTTTAAAAAAAAAATGGGACTGTTTTTGTGAGGTTTGCATAGTGGATAAACATTTTTTTCCCTTTCGGAAAGCTCTTTAACTGATTGATGAGAATTACATTGATCAAGTACTATGCCAGCGAAACAAAGTCTTAGGTGCTGCAGATTGTCAGCAATTTCCTTTTCCAGCACATGGCTAAATACACCTGGAAACATCTACCTACCTACTCACTCTCTCTCCTTACCTACCCACTGTATTTCTCCCTCCCTCCCTCCCTCCCTCCCTCTCTCTCTCTCTCTCTCTCTCTCTCCCTCCCTCTCTCCCTCCCTCCCTCCCTCCCTCCCTCTCTCTCCTTCTAACTACCTACCTATCCTCTCTCTCCCTACCTATATACTGTATTTCACTCTCTCTCTCCCCCTCCTATCTACCTATGTACCTACCTACTCTCTCCCTACCTATCTACTGTATTTCTCTCTCTATCCCTCTGCCTATCAACCTACCTACTCTCTCTCCCTACCTATCTATTGTATTTCTCTCTCTCTCTATTTCTCTCTCTCCCTACCTACCTACTGTATTTCTCTCCCTCTCTATCTCTCCATCTACTTACCTACTTTTTAAAAAAAAATTGCCTCTTCAAAACCTTGGTGCGTCTTATACTCCAAAAAATCCGGTAGTCGTGTGTCATTAACGTGAAGTTTGTTTTATTATACTGTCCATATTGAAATTTATGTTTAATAATGTGTATAGTTGAATCAAAATACTACATTATGGAAGCAAGACAACAGGGATTCATTTTAATGTGATTCAGAGAAACTATTCTATGGATCTCCACCGTGTTAATGTGTTTATAAGTAAATTATAGCTTTAATGTTTTAAAAGCTTAAACATAAAAGTTTAAGCTTTTAACAAATAGATATCTTCCTAGTTTCTAAATAATGCTGGTCTGCATTCTATTTTTGAATATTACTGAAGTAAATTCATGAAAGATACTAAAAATACTCACCAAAAATAAAAGGTGTATATAAAATATTTCAAATTTGCTAAATCTATTATGCAATTGTGTATTGAATTTAGTTGCAAATATAGGTTAGCCCTTTTGCTGCTTCATGGCAGTCAAACCAAAGATTCAATTATACATCCTCCACCTGTGACGAGATGTACAATTATTTCCCTATATGACTTTATATTTCACTGTAATAAAAATGGTTGAATTAGACCAAACGTTTTCCAAATTGATAAAGCACAGGATACTGCAGGACGCATAATACTCAATATTAATTCTGCCACAGTTTTCTTACTCTTATTTGGTTCTTTTCCTTAACATAACTGTCTAAATAACCCAAATGCAATAATATGTCACATATTCTTCATTGTTGCTTCCTAGTCTTCCAGAAATGAAGATCCACTTTTTTTCAAATTAACCGAGCATTGTTTCATTGGTTGTGACAAGAATTGACCAAATCACCCAGCTGGCTTTTATGCCTAAACTGGGCCTAGAACTCATAATTTCCTGATTTCTAGCCTGGTGCCACTAAGACTAAACGGGTTCTCAATCATTCAGTCTTGGATTAATGCTCCAAATAAGACAATATTGTAAACCCTGGACCTTGTTAATGATTTCTTTTAGAAAATGTTTATTTCTTTAATAAAGCAGGATCTAAGGTTGATGAGATATGCTAAACCAGGGGCAGGTGCCAAGGAGACCTAGGCACTAACAAAATAACTTAACTTTACTTAGAACCTTTAAAAAACTAATTGGTGCTGTTTATGGACCAGAACTCCCCCCTCAAAGCATCTGTCTCCAAATTTCTAGTAACATCTTTCCTACTTCTGCCACGTAGCCTGGAAATTCAAAATTAGAGTATTTCCTGCTAGAAAGCAAGCTGACAACTGAATAGCTAAAAATGGATGAATCCATACTGGGTATTTAAATTTCAGCTACTCAAAAGCTGTTGCTTCATCCCAGTATCCTGGTGGAATATATAACAGGGAATAGTATCTTCAGCTTCTCATTAGGAAGGTTTTACCATTGTAAATGGAATAGTACTTAAAACTTGAGAATCCACCTATTCCTATAAAATTAAGTGCCTTTTTATTATTTCACATAAATTTGCATACCTCTTTTTAAAAAGTAGATTCATGTTCATGTCAATTTTAGGAAGCCGAATAATATTGTGGATAAATAAAATTATGAATAGATTTGTCGATGAGATAAGAAAGATCAAAGGACACTGGAAGACTAACATATATTTTTAAATGGCATAAATCAGAATGAAACCAGATCTTACTTCACAAAAGACCAAGGTTTATGCCATTTTCTCATAAACACTACACTAGAACACTATTGGCACTATACTGTTATACGATGTTTCATCCCATGCATGACAGCCATTGCTGTCACCTCAAGCTGAAGCTGCTCCTTTCGATCAAGCCCTGGCTAAGGGATAAGGGATTAGGGGATAAGCCACATCTCTATAGTAGTTGAAGGAAGGAGAGATTGAGCCTTAAGGGTACACTACACTTCAATTGCACTGCTTCACATAGGCATCACATTGCCAAGCTACATATTTAACAGATTGTTTCTCAGCAATAGAAAGAGCTACATGCAGTGTTTATGTCACCATGCAGCTTATTTATATTAAGGCAACATTTTCCAAAAGACTAATCCATACAGCATGGTTTACAAACCAGAGTGATTGGATTCATGCAACATACTAAATCTAAACCAATTGAACCGTATCGTGGTTTAGCACAATGTGTAAATCCAACTAGTGCATTGAATTATTTTTGACACCATTTTAGCAGGCATTCTGAAACAAGCTAGCATTTATTGCAGTTATATGCTTGCTATAAAGAGATCTCCATTGGCCTCTTATGCTTTATCTATGTAGCCTGTCTAACTGAAGATACGGAAATATTATTGCTGAAATGCATCCCAAATTTTGCAAATGCAACACTTGAAATGGAAGTTTATTTACATCAGTTTTAATACTCAAAATTTTATAAAAGATCATTGATCATAAACATTAGTGTATCAATGTTTCTAATCAATGATATTTTATATAATTTGAATATTAAAGTTGATACAATCAAATTATAAATAATTCTCTTTTAATATATAGTGGTTTATGTGAGATTTGATTCCTCAGCCATTCATAAATTCAATAAGTAAATCTTTAAACATGGGCTAACGTTTAATGCAAAATATGCAATAACTAAATACAAAATATGCAATAAGTAAATACATCTTTAACTATATGGACTAACATTTAATGCAAAATATGATATCAGAGGATAAATATTCATCTTCCATGCAGCTAAATGTAATTGGCATTTCCTTTAATTTAATGTAATTTCATATAATTTAAAACAGATATGAACAGTATGGTTATACTTTTTTATCTTAATAATTTAGTTCTGAACACTTAAGCTTCTGTTTAAATATTGATATTTGTTTAAGTTATGTTTGAGATTAATATAGTATATTAAATGTAATTTTATTTGTAGTATAAACATAAATGTTTCCTATTTATGCTGCTTTATTTATACAATTTTAGTGCTATTAGTATTACTTATTTTTTTAAAAAATTTAAAAAAATATTGTAACCATGAATTCAAATTAATGAAAAATAATCGAGTGAAAACCTTTTCATACTAATCTGAGTAAGGAGGCAACTGACTGATACTTCCTTGTGAAACTCAATTTGCATTAGGCATATAATTTGGCTGACATCACCTTGAATTTCCTTCTGTGTTGCCCTGATGTTTTAAGCATCCTTCATGTACCTACTGCTCTAGGCTATTTTCACTTTGCACATAAGGAGGCTGTGACTATCTCAAACTGTAGATGATATGAATAACAATTGTTTGAAGATCTTTTCCCCTATCTCCCTGGATAACCTACCCGCTGCAAAGGATAAATAAGTGGCAAATAGCTTTTGTCATCTGTTATCCAAGCTGTACACTTGTAAGGAAGAGCAGGGATAATCACCTAAATCTAATTATGGGTTAAAAGAGGCCATGACTGTGATGTGGCAGTGAGACACCTTACTGTATCAATCCTGTTTGCATTAGAAAAATAAGGTTGTCATATTGATTATTCAAATTAGCTTGTATTGGCCATGGCTCAGTTGTTTATATCGCAGCTGAAGCATTTGAAGAGCTCAGCTTTTCAGAGCAAGCCCATGCCTATAGCATATATTATGTGGCATCTTGTTTGCTAATTTAGGTGTTTAAAACTAAGAATGAGAGTTTTTATTTTCAAAATTAAGGATTTAATTGACCTTCAGAACCTGCTCGTTCTTAATTTAATAACAAAAATGTTTGACAAAACAAGGCTGTAACCCCCCCCCCACACACACACTAAATGTAATAATTCTTAAATCTTCATATAGTCTATAGTAAATTCTTTAAAATAGTAGTAAATGTTAACATATATATTATTTTGGCAAAGCAAATATTGAAAGTTATTACTGTCAAGCCCAGATCATCTCTGATTCAGATGAACATCTATATAATGATGCTTCAAGCCTTGATTGGTCTATTTCATTGCAAAACTGAGTAACATAAAGTTCAGGTAGAGACCCTGCCGGACATCACTTCAGTAGCAAAATTCATATTTTTAAAAATAATATTACAATTTTTATTCTGCCACCCTGCCACCACCACCCCCAAATTTGTGCAGCAAAATCATCTAGCTCTGCATATTTAAATGATTTAATCTATTAATCCAAATTTCATATCTATTGTGATATAATTGAATATTGTCAACATTATTAAAGACCACTAGTTTCAAACTTTTTCAAGTATAGTAACAAAATTCTCAGTGGTACCAGACATGCTAAATGTTATTTTGAATCCAGCCTTTGTTGGTCAGAAGCTGTCTGAGAAAGTCACAAATGGCTATTATGTGACCCCAGGATGCTACAGATGTCATAAATATATGTCAGTTACCAAATGCCCAAACTTGATCATGTGACCATGAGGATGCTGTTGTGGTTGTAAGTGCAAAGATTGGTTCTAAGTCACTTTTCAGTGCCATTGTAATTTTAAATAATCACTAAATTCATGGTTGCAAGTTGAGGATTACATGTAGTACAATTTTTTAAAAAAAGAATAAATAAACAATAAAAACCATCCAAAATGAATATACCCCAACTGAGATACTTGACCAGTTAACAATAAAACCAAGAAAATGCATTTAGAGGCCCAGGATCAGGAATACAGTCAAGTTTTAACAATCTTATGAAAGAGCAACAGGTTTTATTAATTAATACATTAGCACCATCTAATTTAGAAAAAAGCTTTATTTTTATTTCATCTTTCAAGTGTAAACTCTTAAAGTTTAAAAGAACTACCTTTATGTACCATTTTTTTCTCATCAACACTGCAATATTCAAATACCAGCTTTTAATAGATAGAGGGAAAACTGCCAGGGAACAGGCATCATTTTGAGGGGAAAGGACATAAAAGGAAGGAAATGAATACAGCTAATTTAAAGAAGATAATAACCTATTAATTTTATATTTTGGTCTATTGGCAAACCTACCACCATGAATTTTCACTGAATGCATGTCATAGAAATTTGTATGACATTTTTCCATTGGTCTGTAGTAACTGCAACACAGTTTTCTCATGTAAGCCTCTTTGCCCTTTATCAGATTATTTGTGTTTCCCTCATTCTTTTTCATCCTTGCTACTATTTTGTACACCAGAAATATTATTCCTTTGGGTTCATCTAAATCATGATTGTATCATTTTATGCCTTCAACAATCTATTGCTAGTCCTTAGGTATTTTTCATGATAGTTTCCCATCCTCCAAATTCTACCTCTTCTAACTTTTTTTTATGGTGGCATAGTGATTAGAATGCAGTACTGCAGGCTACCTCTGCTGACTGCCGGCTAACTGCAGTTCAACAATTCGATTCTCACCAGCTGAAGGTTTATTCAGTCTTCCATCCTTCCGAGGTCGGTAAAATGAGGACCTAGATTGTTGTTATGGGCAATATGCTGATTCTGTAAACTGCTTAGAGAAGACTATAAAACACTGTGAAGCGATATGTAAATCTTAAGTGTTTTACAGAACCAAATGTTTACTTGAGCAGTTGAAGATATTTTACTATACAAAAATAGTATGCTAATTATAATAATAATTATATAATATAATTATAATATAATTATAATATATTATTATTATTATTATATTATATTGGATTATAAATACACACACACACACACACACACACACACACACACACACACTATATTGCCCAAAGTATTCACTCACCTATCCACATAATCAAACTCAGTTGTGAGCGAATACTTTTTGCAATATAGTGTATATATATATGCTGGTCTTGTTGTATTCGGGTCTTCTCCCGTGTAAGATTGAGATTGTCTTGGCAACATTTCAGCGGGGTCTCACTCGCCAACTTCAGGCTGGAGTTTTCGGCTTAAAATGTGGTCGGCGCTACCATCTTTCTATAAATCTTGGTGTGTGTGTCTGTGGAGTGCTGGCATTGTTTCAGTAAGTGGATTGATTGGCTATGTGGCTGTATCATGATTGCTAGATTGGTGCTGATTGGTGCTGGCTGAGTATCCATTGTTTTAATCCAAAGGGAGACTCCCCCCAAAAGGACAGTGGCATCGGCCTCCTCCCTTACATCAAAGGCACCACAGATAAAATCAGCATACTTCTCCACAAACACAATATCAAGACAGTCTTCAACACTGACCAAAAAATAGCCAACATCTTAAGGAACCACAAAGACAAGATCCAGCTAGAAAACCAAGGAGTCCTATGAAATACCATGCAAAATCTGCCCTGCAACATACATAGGACAAATGAACAGGAGAATAAATGCACGCATCGCAGAACATAAGAACGCAGTAAGAAAAAAAAGAAAAAACTTCCTTTTCCAGCACTTTAAAGCTACAGGACATGAAATCAATTTTGAAGGAACCAAATTAATCTCCAAAACTGAACACTTCAACAAGAGAATAATTATAGAAGCCATCGAAATAAAGAAACACCCCCACAACATGAATAAACGTGATGATGCCTCCCGCCTGCCAGACATCTGGAAACCAGCCCTGGTAAACAAACGAGCCCCACCCACCACCCAGGCCATTACAACACAAACCAACAGACACTCAGCCAGCACCAATCAACCAATCATGATACAGCCATACAGCCAATCCATCCACTTACTGAAACAACATCAGCACTCCACATACCCCCACCAAGATTTATAGAAAGACGGCAGCTCCGACCACACTTTAAGCCAAAAACTCCAGCCTGAAGCCAAAACGTTGCCAAGACAATTGCAATCTTACACGGGAAAAGACCCAAATACAACAAGACCAGCATACCTACACCCGTGAAAATCTATCTTCAGGCTTTTTATATATTCATATACAGCATATAATACACACACACACAATATCTGTTACTTCCTAGTTCATCCTCCTCATGACTTCCTAGTCCACTGTGTCCCTGTAAGCCCCTCCTGTTGGTTGACAAAACTTTTGAAATAACACCGAGGGCAGCAAGAATTTCAAGATTCAGTAATCTAGGAATTTTTATCCAATATTTAAGGAATTTGATTTCAGTAAGTGTTTATCTGAATGAATTTTCAAGCACTTGAAAATTCTTAGTTTCTAAGTAATCTAGACAGTAAACTTACTAAAATACCTAAGTAATGCTTCAAATGTGAATGACTACACCAAGGACTAACAAGTAGAAAAGTAATGTAACTAATGTACTTCTTCCATAAGGATAACATAGTAGTTCTTCCTAATATTGTTATTTCTTGTGTTTTATAAATTATGTTGATATACATTATACATTTTTTAATTTTCTTGATGATTGTCATGACTGTACTTTATTTAAAATTTTAGGAAGGATCTATTTCTTTAGATATTTCATTGCTTTATGAGGTAGCTAGATAAAGTTTTCTAGATATATTTGTCTAATACATTTTTTAAAATGCCTTGTTCATCCTTCTGTGCCAAATACTTTTAAAACAACAGACTGAGGACCTGAAGGAATATAAGAAATGAATGGACACCAATGTGTCCAAATATCTTATTTTGCTTAAAAGGAAATGCTGGCAAATATATGCTCAGAAAGGGATTTTTTTTCCTAAGCCCTGTGGATTTTTTTTGTTTCTGGCAAGTTTTTGTGCAGGTTAGAAATGAAAACCATTCATCTGGTGCCCCAAAGAACAGCCTTATTGAATGGAGTAACAGTGTAATGTACCATTGAAAGCAGGATTGAAAGTGATTATCTTGTTAACTCTTGACAGTTACCGCCAGCTTGAAATAGAACTGGCAGGATTGATTTGCAAATGAATTACAGCTTTTTCATTTTGTGCCAGGATCATCTTTTTATATTCTGATATGACAGATGCTGGGTTCCCTGCTTTTGTTTCTTTTCAGTTCTATGCTTGCAAATAAAAAACAAAAGATGATGACAGTAATTTTATTTGCATCTTTTTCTTTAGGAGTTTATTCTTTGTAGAGAAGTTTTTAATTTTATGTTTTTACTTACTGCTACTTTTAGAATGAAGTCTCATTAATTTAACTAGTTTTTATATTTATAATATAAATGTAAATATAAAAGGAAAATGGGAAAATGTAGAATAAATAAATCATTTCTTTACCCTAAATAGTCAGTTTTGAATGAAGACCACTAATGATAGTGTGTGTACTATTTATGTCTGATAGTAGCCAGACCATGATTCCCAGCCCAGTCCTAATTTGACAATAGAAAGCCGGTTATTTTTTACAGCTCTTTTGTTTATAGACATTATTTGACTATGAACATATATTGTGTTTTGTGGAGTAAAATGATTGCTAGTCACATGTATTAAAGTGTTCTAATTCACATAATCCTGCCAGTAACTATAATAAATAAGACAAGTAATTGTTTTTACACAAATTTAAGTTTTATTAATTGTATATAAAACCTTTGTTACATATTTACATTATATTGAGGATAAAACATTTTCTTTTTTAAAATGATCCTTTAAACTTGGTAGATTTAGCATTTTAACAATTTGATTCCAATAAATAATTTTATATTATAATTAAGTGAACTTCAGAAACACTCTTTACAACATTGAAATTTTTAGAAATAAAGAATTAAAGGAGTGCTTCCTAAGGCTTAGTGATATTCAAAGCAGTCTAATTGTAATAAACTTTTTTATTCACAAACCTCTACATTTACCACAATACCATCAGATTGTCCAGAATTTGAGGTTTGGAGTTTGATATGGAAAATAATAATCCTTCCTTAAATAGTTAGGTTACGTGGTGGAAGCAATGTGTGAGAACATTGCTTGTCTGCAATGTTCTGCAGAGTTGTATGTATGTATTGATTGATTGTGCTTTCATAGTGGCCAATAACAGGGCTTAACAGGTCTCTTTTACCAGTTGAAATATTAGTATGAATAATAAAATAGTACAAAATACCATAAAACAATATACATATATATTGAGACACCAGCAGAAAGTTCAGAAACACTAGCTCAGGGGTAGTCAACCTTTTTATACCTACCGCCCACTTTTGTATCTCTGTTAGTAGTAAAACTTTCTAACCGCCCACCAGTTCCACAGTAATAGTGATTTATAAAGTAGGGAAGTTACTTTATAAAATTTATAAAGCAGAGTTACAGCAAACCCCTCCCGCCCACCATAAAAGCTGGAACGCCCACTAGTGGGTGGTAGGGACCAGGTTGACTACCACTGCAGTAGCTAATGGCAAAGAGAAATGGTTAACCTATCCAGATTTCCTTGTTCAGGAACATGGAGAATTTAAAATGAAATGTTTGTTGAATTAATAAATGAATTATGGAAGAAAATAATTAACTTTAGAGAGATTTATTTCTCAAAATTTAAAATTTCATAATTAATAGAGAAATTTAACATAGATAAAGAAGTAATTGGAATTGAAAAATATAAAATGGAATTAAAAATTTAATTGTGATGAACATGTGTTTCTAAAACACAAACGTTTGCTCAGATTTGAAATGAAAGGACCATTCCCAATGGTAGCTTGTCACAGAAAAGTATACATATTCTAATGAGATTCTCAATAAAAAGAATAGAAAATGAAGATAGAAATGATGAAATTAGTACAGAATGTAATTGTTTCAGAAATGATATATAATGCAGTTTCAAATATCAAATATTTTACTATGAAAATTATTTGATGGAGCATCTAAGCAACATGCTTGAGTGTAGAATAAGTGTATGTAGCTGACACTGACATCATAATTATCTAGATTATATTCCTGTCTCCTATTTGCTCCACAACAGCAACCCTCTAGAAGTTGTCAGCAGCTAGAAAGAAATAGATAAAATTGACATGAATAATGAAAAATGAACTTTCCTTCCATACTTTTCAAGACTAATTCTGACAACAACCTTTCAGAATAAATTCTCAAAACAAAATTTTGCCTTATCCTTTACAGCCTGAGATCCTATGGCATGTCCCTTCAGAGTCTCTTGATCTGCCCTCTATTTAGCTGTGGGCTGTACATTCTTTTAATTTGTTTCCAAACCAGCATGTCTTTGCCCAATCTGACATCATACCATCTCCTAAGATTTTCTCACATACCATTACCTGCTGCCTCCTCCCCGGTTGACTCAACAAACTCCTTCAGGAGACAAGGGTCTGCAACCATGCTGCACTCACCTCTGCTTCAACTCGCCCCTGCCCCCAAGGGTAGCAGTTGCCTTGGCAAGGCACACCTCATCAGCAGTAGAAGGAAGAAGACAGTGAAGGTCAGCAGGGAGATAGAGGTAGGGAGGTAGCAGAGTGCAGAGTGGCCCAAAGGGCAGAGTTGGGAGAGAAAGGCAGGTGGAGAGAGTTGAAACACATGTAGTCATGAATGCAGGTGGGCTGCCAAGCCTCAAGAATTTGATCATGTAACAGCCATAACTTCAAGGACCAGTCATAACTGCCATTCGTTCAACACTGTTGTAACTTTGAATGGTTGCTTAACTAATAGTCCTTAAGCAAGGATTACCTGTACTAATTCACCAACTGCAGAAAAATATTTTTTTCCACTATTGAATAATGGTAATTATATTATTGACATAAGTTATTTATTATGTATAATTCCAGTTTGGTAAATGGAGCCCTTTTTCTTATAGTTATTATTAGCGAGTTGATTCTTTCACTCAATTGTATTTTAAATAAAATGATAAATTACTGCCGGGGGTGGTGGCAGCCATTATAATTTCAAATCTGGGTTATAAGTATCTTTTTGGGGTCAGTTGTAACTTGGGGTAATTGCTAAGTGATCAGTCATAAAATAAGGAATACTTGTATCACAAGATCTTACTCCGTGATAAATCCAGAGTTGAAAGAAAATTGGACTGAAAATCCTGAGTGCCATAAAGTAGTTAGATTTAGGATTTTATAAACATTTTTAATCCCACCTTTATAATTTTTTATAAATAACCCAAGGTGACAAACAATACTTTTTTCTGTGCATAATCCCCACAACAACAATCCTTTGAGGTGAGTTTGGCTGACATAGAATAATTGGTCCATAGTCATTACTAATTTCCTAATGTTTGCCTTATATACAGTATGTTCAGCTAGAGCACTTCCTGCTTCAGAACCTTCTGTTATTCCAATATTACTATCTGTGCTCCTTCAACTACAAATTGGATGAACAGACAGTGACACTTTTTCAATATTATTACATTAAACCAAGTGGATTTTGATTGATAACCTAATATTCAACTAATGCAAAACATCAATCATTGCAAGTATATTAATTATTTAATATTGCAGTCTAATTCAGAAATCAATGTGCTGAATGAGGGAAAGAAAAACTCACTGTTCCCAGAAGACTTAAAGACAGGGAATGATGTTTTTTTCAAAAAAATCTTCTATACTCTCATGTGTTAGTTCAATACGGATCTTTATTCATTTGCCAATAATATCTTTCCCGTTTCCACTTCAGGACCATTTTATCAGTTTTAAGATCTATAATTGAATTAAGTCTGCTTTCAGCACAGAGCAAAAACAGTTGTGCAAATATTGATGAAGTTGTGACAAGCACAGCATAGGAGACAGACCACTAAAGAGAACAAATTTGATACCATTAGCAAGAAGCTTTGTGTGTCAGTGACCTGGGTTCTGCTTCCTAGCAATTAAGTTCATTATGACCTTCAGCTCCAATATAAATAGAGGACTTCAGTTTTCTGTTAATAATGCATGATGTGGTATAGCAAATTTTGATTATTATTCTACATGTTTCATGAGGCTAATTTTTCTATGCAGATTTTTTTAAAAAACATAACAGTAACAGATGTTTGTAGCACATTTTAAATCTGAAAAATATGAATAAGGTATATATGGAAATGATTGAAAATAGATTTTCAATGATTTGAGCAATTAATATTTACAGATGCTGTATATAATTAGTCTTATAATTGCTGTTAGTAATGGGAACAATGAAAATAGTCAGATGCAAGAATTTTGTTATGATAATTTACTGTAGCTATAAATCCCTGAATACTCTGTCAAAATCTAGTTGCTCATCATTTTACAAGCAAAGTAAAATAAATAGTTCAATGCTATCTCTGGAAATTCTTCCTACTGTAATACAACTTTTATATAGAAATTCTTCGTTTTTATAGCTTTTACTCAGAATTGTCCCTTGACAGCATCCAAAACTTATTTACTTGATACATGGATAGACCAAATTATCACTCAGAGACAGATATCTATTAAACTAGTTGAGCATCTGGTAAGTTACTTTAGGTCAGTTATTGATTCAATTAGTATATTTATATTGGCTGTATAATTCTCTAGATAGATAACAATAAAAATAAGAAATACAATCTTATAAACAACATGAAAAGAATTGCAGTGTATGCATTTTAATATAGTTAAGTATATTTTAATGTATATAGTTTTTAAATTGATCTAACCAATATATAATTTCTGAATTTCCTTCATTTTGTAATACATCTTTAAGAAAGGCTTATATTAAGTAACCTAGATTATAGTTTGTTTATAATAGAAAAATTCAAAAAAGAATGTCATGTTTTTAAAAAATCTGAATAGTAAGGAAATAATATAGAAAAGCTGCATTCCGATAATATTCTCTTTAAAAAATCACAAACCAATTTTAAAAATAAGAAAAAGACAGGTTTATGTTTATTTTCATTGCATGGAAAATAATTTTAAATTCTTAAATTTACTTAAATTCTAAAGTAATTTGACACCTGGTTTCATTGAATGGCTAAAATGTTTAATGCATGTGTTGTTAGAGAAATAAAAACTCTGGTTTATCATGTTTATTTTTATTGCCAAAAATACAAATGAATTTTTGCTTAAGATAAAAAGCAAGGATTCCTGGCAGCATATGAATTCTGTGTTATGAATTTATTCATGAACATTGTGATCCTGAAGAGAATGCTGTTTAGCAGGGTGGTAAGAGAAAGATATAAAACAGTGGAGAAAGTTAGCAATAATTTAGGTTATCAATTATTTATGTTGGATCTACTGTTACAAAATCTGAGTTACCTTGTTCCTTCTTTATAGAATTCATCAAAGAATATTGAAAAAATTGACACAACTCAAATTTTTATTTTTGTTTGTTGTGTACTATACATTGATTCTCCTAAACCCGCATCATTCTGAAGTCAGACGAATCAGCTAAATTTTTAAATCATGTGCTATTAAGTCAACTTTGTTTAGATGTTAAGATCATACAGTTTTACATAGAAATATTTTTTTTATTCCTGGGAGAATAAACAGTTGAATATTTCACAATTGCATAATTTAAGCTTTGCACATAATTGAAAACATTTCTTTTTATAAATGGTATATACATTCTGGTTCTAATAAAGGGATTTAAAATTTCCAAGTATCAGCAATCATATGCATTCACTTATTACGTTATATATTTGTATTATGTTTTAGATTTTATGGTAAAGACATTTTGGAATTATAGGATCCATTTAAGTTTTATTCAATAATATAGCTTCAGACATTAAAACAAAGTAAACAAAAGCACAGATCATTATAACTTTTGAAGTTCAACATAAATAATTGTATACCAATGATTAATAATTGTTTATATTGTTTGTTCTTCTATTTCAGAGATGCTGGAAACATCAAAACTGGTTTAGAACATCTGGTAAGTTCTAATTTTCTCTTGAATATTTGCATCATCTTTGATATCTGCATTCTAAATGAACAGTTTTGAATGAGCTTTGAATCGCTTGAATTGAGAAAGTCAACTATTTCCCAAAGGGTCAGCTTACTGTTATTATGTGTGAAGCACTTACATTTTCATTTATCTTATGTTTCAAGGGATTTTAATTTTTTTAATTTTTTGATGTGGAGATGAAATAAAATGGGCTATAATCCTTGGATTGATGATTGCCTTAATTATAAACTAAAAGTTGTTCTTCATTGGGGTTTTGGTGGGTTTTTTTTGCATATCTAGATATGAAAATAACAAACTTCTGTTTTGAAACACACATTCATATATTGCTTATGCATTTCGTTAATTTCATTTTTAAATGCAATATGAGCTTTCTCAATATAGCATGAATTACTCATTTAAATGATATGTTGTTATTAAATAAAAGTGCAGTTTTAATGAAAACATTAAATGCTTAAAAGTTAACACAGTGATGTCAGGTTCATAGATTTGATCAATTAGAATACAAATAACTTCACTCAGAGTTCCATTTATGAAACAAGCTAGGTAAGGCAGGTGGGTCAGTGTGGATGTTCTGGACACACAGTAGGGAAACCAGATCTGACCCTTTCCAGAAATGTGAGGTAACTGGTTTACATTAAGTATGTATTGCATCCAACTTCTATGTCTTTCTGAGATAAAAAGGCAAGAGTATTAGATATGTTTGCTGTCATGAGTTGACCAAAATAAAAAAACAGCAATGGCAATAACAATTTATGTCTTCCGTGCATGCACACCTTCTTACCTCTGAATATACATATGCAATGCTCCTTGTAAGTATTAGGACAGTCTTCCCAGTATCTTGGAGCATCACTCACAACTCTTTTTTTTAGCAGTTTGAGTCTGTCAGTCAGCTCCATTCTCCAGGGAAGCTGGCTAAATCAGCTTTAAGATTTCTTGATAATATCTCTGTTAGATTAGCTTCTAATACTTTGGCCAATACATTGAATCTAGTATTGATTTGCGCACATAACTGAGTTCTCAAAAGATGTAGAAATTTTGATTTACTTTCTCTTGATGGGAACTTCTCAAGTAGGCTTCTTCAATCTACAAAAATAGTCAACAATATGGCAGTTGATCAATAATATATCTGGGTTTGATGATTATTCATTTTTTTGGAGGTGGTTATGAATACAGTTAGTCCTTGACTTAAAACAGCAATATGGAATTTCTATCACCAAGCAATGTTTTCATAATGATGGCAATACTTGCAATCCCAGTTGCCATTGATAACTGAATACCATGGTTGTTAGGTGAGGCAACTTTCTGCTAACTTTCCACAAGTCAGTGGAGAAGCTGGCAGGAAGTTGAATATCCTTGGTTGGCAAGCATGTAAATTAGCTGCTGTCAAATAGGCAGGGGAGCCAAGGAGACATGTAGTGAGGATTTGTGAGGAGGTGCACAATAAGAACCATATGAGGAGGGTATGTGAGGATGCATGAGTGAAGTGGCATGGGTCGAAAAGTGCTTGAAGTTGCAATTTTGGTTGGGGGGGATGCATAGGGCTGCATGAGTGACTGGCAAAGTGTAAATACTGTGCGACTAGAGAAAAATATGTAATTGGTGGTGACTTACTCAGCAACTTACAATCTTACAATAGCTTCCCCATTGATTTTCTGGGAAAGCCAGCAGGAAGGTTGCAAATAGCGATCATGTGACACTGGGCATTGCAGTCAATCTTAAGTGCAAACCAGTTGCCAAGCATCCAGATCATGATTATCTGCCCATGGGGTTTCTGGGACAAATAAAACTCTGAGAACTGATTGTAATCACCACTCGTACTTTCCATGATAACCTCAAATTGTCATAGATGAACAGTACACTGCTTGTACTGTTCTGTATGTTCCCACCAATTTATTTCATTGCAACAATTCTTGCAATAATATCTTGCACTTACTTGGTGCTGTGGCAGCTACAGTTCATAAATTTGATTCATTTCTTTCTTGGATGGTTTCATTGCTTGCCATGATAACAACAGTAGATCTGCTGTCTCAGTCTATTGCATCTGGAGATAGACACATTCCTACCGATCACCTGAGGAGTTTGATAAAGATTTCTCTAATAGTTCAGGAGGTGCTTTATCCATCCAGAAAGCTGTTAACATTATGTTCATATTGTAAGAGGACAATTTTTTAATAACTTCTTCCGAATTTTTAACCTGAGTATCTATTCTTTACTCTGGGGTCCTCTTATTCCTGCTGATTTGGAAAAAAAAAGTACTGTCTTCCTTAAAGTTTTATTTGACTGCTATTTCTTCCTTTCATGTTTCTATTCAGGTACTTCTTTTTTCATATCTAGCTTTAAAAATATACTGTAGTGGGCAAATTCATTCATTCAGTTTGTTTCGATCAGGCTCAGTTAACCTTTGGTATAGCTTCTCTGTGGTATTAATTTAATTCTTCTGTAGGCTGCTTCAACCTACTGGCTATTGTGTCTAGAGTTACTCTCCATGAAGCTTGCATTTCTGGTTGCAGTCATGACAGTTACTTGAAAAGATTAACTTTTATCTCACAAATAATTTATTTTAAAAGAAATCATCTTAGGTTTGCTGAGAATACATTAATAGAATAAATTAGTTAGACTATAATTCAACCACAGTAAAATTGGGTGTGTTATGAGCCAAGACTTTATCAGTCTGTATTTGGAAATATCACAATATTTTAACTCCTCATTTTCGATTACTTCTTCAACTCTATATTCCCACCAATTTTTCATTATTGGCACATAATAATTTTTTTTGCAAGTATTCCAGTGAATCATTTAGGTGATTGTGTTATGTTGTTGTTTATTATCTGCGTAATCATCTCCTGTTGATTTATAATGTGAAATAAAGTATTCGTAGGAGCAGTATTGGAAGAATTCAAAGGTCCACCCAGAGCAAAGAAATCAAAATCTTGCCAGAAATAATTCAGACTGTGGAGGCAAGGCATAAATAGTAAGCAGCAGCCTAGCTATTGAATTTTTTTTCATTCTCAAACCAGGTATCCTCTCGTCTGCCTTTTCCTCAGAAAAAAACAAAGTTCCCTAACTAAAAAAGTAGAATAATTGAAACAAAGAATCTTTGAGCATGTAATACAGCATAAAAACAACAGAATAAACTTTCCAGCATTGAAACTTGCGCCAAAGAAACAGCTAGCACAAGTATTAAAAGAATCAATACTATAATGTCAAATATAAGTATCAGATCACTGCAAGAAACAAACCAACTATAGATAGTCTTTGATTTACAACCACAATTAAGCTGAGAATTTCTGCTGCTCTGTTAAGTGAGTCTTTGCTCCATTTTATGACCTTTCTTGCCACAGTTGTTAAATGAATCAATGCAGTTAAGTTAGTAACGTTGTTAAAGTGAATCTGGTTTTGCCATTGACTTTGCTTGTCAGAAGGTTGCAAAAGATTATCATATGACCCTGCGACACTGCAACCATCATAAACACATGCCAGCTGCCAAGCACCTGTTTATTGTGTATTTTTGGCTGTCCATAGATGTGTGGAAAGATGGGTCCACTGCTTTCATCCAGTACTTTTTTTTAAGCTTTCTTTCTAGGTTGTTAAAGGTTCTCTTGATTGAATTATCTAGTTTCTACATTAGGTTGGTTCAACCTTTATCTGCTGGGATGATGATGATGGTTTGATCCTTATTATGTTTTCAAGAGTTACTCTCTTCTGTGAGTTACAGGTAGTCTTCAATTTATGATCACAATTGGCACAGAATCTTGGTTGTTGAGCAAAATGTCATTAAGCGAAATGCCCAGGTGATCACCACAATTCCAGATCTCCCAGTTGCAGTCATTACCATATTTTTTGGAGTATAAGACATACCTTTCCCCCCCAAAAAGAGGGTGAAAATTTGGGTGCATCTTATAGACCAAATGTAGCCCCACCCACCTCCACCAGAGGCCAAAAATGTGAGGCATGGAAGCAGCAATGGTCTGTAGCAATCCTTGCAGCCTGGAACAGCTGATTGAGGGTATTCCGGCAGTCTGATCCATTCATCAATCAGCTGTGCTGAATCAGGCTGCAATAAGTGCTGAAGTTGACCTGGCTGGTCAGAGTTTGCAGCAGCAATCACATTCAGAAAGACACAGTAACTGATTCAGCAAGATTAATAATAATAATAATAATAATAATAATAATAATAATAATAATAATAATAGTAATAATAATAATAATAATAATAATAGTTAATAGTTAAATAATAGTTAAATAATAGTTAAAAATTGACAAAATCACCATCAGTCAAATGCAAAAAGCCGCACTGCTTGGATCTGCACGCATATTACGAAAATACGTTACGACGTCCTAGGCCCCTGGGTGGGGCCCGACTAGTAACCAATGCCAAATCCGGCGAAACAACTGGCCGCTGTGATACAATTGTACAACAACAACAGTAATAATAATAATAATATACAAAAGGTAGCCATAAATACAAGCAAAACACAAGCAGTTTCACTTTCAGTTCTCAGCTAAGCTAGGCTTGTTCCTGTCTCATTGTTGCTCACACAGCAAATTTCAGGGTCCAAATAGCCCTTATCGGCTGACTTGGTTGCTATGCCTATTAGTTGGCTGATCTTGTTACCATGGGCAGAACTTTTTTTCATCTTATTTTCCTCCCCAAAAACTAAGGTGCATCTTATACTCCGGAGTGTCTTATACAGAGGTAGGTTCCTACCGGTTCTGCCCGGTTCGGCAGTGACCCAGGCTGGCTATGCCCCCGAACCAGTTCCCTGTTTGCCTCCGTCGCCACTGCCATCTTTTTTTTTTTAGCTCTACGTATGTGCAGAACAATTTCCATTGAATTCTGCATGTGTGCGCATTTAGCACGTGTGCACACCCGAAGTACACGCACGAGCGAACTAGCAGTAACGCTGGCTGAAACACACCCCTGGTGTTATATTCCGAAAAATATGGAAAGTGAGCGTACAAGTGTTATGCAATTGCTTGCGGTTGCCTCAGTGAGCGGCAGAGGCTCTGGAACTTAGCACCCACTGATATGTAGAAAACTGTTATCAGCTAGAAATCCCAGGACTTTTTATCCCTCTATGCCCAAGAGGCTCAGATTCTTTCCCTGCCAAATGCCTGAATTTTGATCATGCAACTATTTGGGCAATGCTTCAGTCATAAGTTCACGGGTCATAATTGCCTTTGTTCAGCACTGTGATAATTTCAAACAATCACTGAATGAATTGTCGTAAATAAAGATTGCCTATAGTCCTGCTTCTGTGTTGTTGTTGTTTTCTGGTCTGTGGTATGATTGCCTGGTTGTGTATTATCTTTTACTTTATGATCAGCAGGAATGTTAATGTTTAAACCTGTATGTCAATGTTGGAATGTCAATATCTTATTTTTGTTAAATCTTTGTTAAAGATTGGAATGTTTACACCTTACAGGAATGACCCACTTGTCCTTGTGGTCAAGGAAAGAATTCTGACCATTTTAAGTGTTCGGTTGCAGACTGTCATTAATAGCTTGTTAGCCCATCAGTGGTTTGTGGATAGTTACTGCCTTTCAGCAATATAGATATTCTCCTTGTAATATGTCAATCAATAAACACCAATAGGGATTGCTAAAAGCTCTTCCTGGGTAGTATGTTTCATGTATTTTTCCCAGTAAAATTATTTATAATCATTGCTATTTGAAGAATTAGGATTGTTCAGTTTATGTACTCATGACAGTCTTGCACTGCATTTCATATGTGACTACAGATATGTGTCAGGCCTGCAGTTATATTTCTTTTAGAATCTTTGGCTTGCCACACTTTCTCCCTCTTTCTTTACTATGCTGTTTCATTAGTGGGCAATAGGGAGAGGGGAATAGTAAGGAGTAGAATTGTGGAATGTGTTGTTGTCATTCCTTTCTAGAAATCAAGGTCATTCTTTGTCTCTGCACTTCTGCATCTGACCGGAACTAGATAGGTGGAAATGCCAGCATGGCAGAGGAAGATTGGACCTTGTGATGGATTTATAGATGTGGGATCATGAACTTTCAACTAGTGGGAATTTGAGGAAGCTTTCAGATTCGGCATCCCACAGATGTGCCAACATGTCTGTCTTATTAAATTGGAACTTTAAAGATAGCTCTGCCTTGGACTCTGATTTCATTCTGCATGATATTTGGAATGCTGACAATAAGCTTATGTAAAAAACAGCATGAGTTGTACAATTAGGACTTAGTTTTACAGGTTTTATTTTTTATAAAGGAAATAATATATTTTTACTTATTCTACTCTCTTTTTTCTTTCAATTTCAAGATTATCTTTTTTTATTTCAATGTATTGTTCAGTACTGATATAAATAGTTGTGTCATGGATAGAGTTATGCTTCCTGAAATGTGTAGAATCCAAAGGTAGCTTCTGATAATTCCCTATGAGTCTTCTTTCAAAAAAGAAATAATATTTCTCTAAGCATATTTGACAGAAGAAGGAGCATCACAGTTAACATCTTAAAGGCAACAAGTTTATTATTGTATAACAACAGCAAAAAGCCCAGTGGCTGGATTCTTTCTCTGCTTTTCAGATGTAGACTAGATGATGTCATTGGGGAATACAGCTAAAAGTTAAGCCAGGTTCCTAATAACCTAGTTTCTGCATCTGCAGTGATTACTTGGCCCAATATTCATTATCTTTTCTCTTTCCTTTTGGGAGGAAAGTGTGTGGCTGAGGCAGAACTGTGGTTGCACTTGTTCCATTTGTGCCTTATGCTTCAGCTGAGACTCAGCTTCATTTATACATGTTTCATCTGGATGCTTTGTCTGCAGGCCAAATTATGCTTTGAAATTGCTGCTTTTGGCATACTTTATAAAGTCCACTGCAATTGGGTGGTTATTAGTTTCAAATGAATATAAATAAATACTTTGGATGAAGAGTCATCATACTCAGATATATTAAATGTTACACTGAGTGAAGAAACAATTTGGGAAAATATAACAAAGTGCTATCAGTGAAGTTACAATGCAGTTTTGAACCCCAAATAGCATAAAAAATAATTCACGGTAGATACTATAATTGATTTGATATAGGCCAGTGATGGCTAACCTTTTCTGGACTGAGTGCCCAAAGCGCGTACCTGTACTCCCAAAATGCAATGCATGTGGCCCACACGCCGTGCCCCTGCACATATACACACCCCTTCCCCCACATATGCTCAACAGAGACCACCCGCATGCACCCTGCCTCCCACGCATGCGCAGCAGAGACCCAATGACCAGCTGGCCAGCGGGAGGCATGTATGCATGTGCAGTGGAACTGAACTAGGGCGACGGCTCACGTGCCCACAGAGAGGGCACTGCATGCCACCTGTGGCACACGTGCCATAGGTTCACCATCACGGATATAGGCGGAATACACAGATTGTCCTTGACATACAATCACAATTGAGTCCAAAATTTCTATTGCTAAGTGAGACATTTGTTAAATAAGTTTTTCTCCTCTTTACGATCTTCCTTGCCATAATTGTTAAGTGAATCATTGCAGTTATTAAGTTTAGTAAGATGGTAAGTGAATCTGGTTTCCCTATTTTGACTTTGCTTCTCAAAAGGTGATCACATGACCCTGGGACACTGCAACTATCATAAATATGAGTCAGTTGCCAAGCATCTGAATTTTGATCACATGGGCATGCTGCAATGGTTGTAGATGTGAAAAACGGTCAGAGGTTATGTTTTTCCTGTGCCCTTGTAACTTTGAATGGTCCCTAGATGAACTTTTGTAAGATGAGAATTACCTGTATAAATAAAAAATATACAGTCTTGTCTATTTCCTTTTCTGCTCTGGAGCCAGTCTGTTTTGCCATATTCCATTCAGATCGTAACATACTATCCTATATTTAGGTTTGCATTAAGACAATTAGATGTTCATGGATTTTCATTCTCCTAAGGATATTCCACTACTTGACATGATCAGTTCAGTTGAAGACTTTTCAATACATGTCATCCCTATAAGGTAAAGCAGACTAAGAAACAGACACTGAAAGGGTAAAGCTACTTTTATTAGAATAGATATTGTAATAGAATCTTAAATATGCTTCCTGTTCTCCTCCTTTAATCTTCAGGTGCGGGGAAGAAAGGCATTTTCGTATGTATCTTTTTGAGTATGGACTCAAATCATGTTTCTCTGATTATTGCCTTAGTAATGAATCTTCCATCTGTCTCTCAAGGCCATCCTCTCTACCCTCGATGTCACTCACTGAACCACATGCAGGCTTCTTTTGGCCCTCTCAATTATCCAGCAAGCATTAGCAATAATATCTCTTATTCCTTGACCTTTCTGACAACCAGCTTGAACATCTGGTATCTGTTTTTCCATTTGAATTCTAATTTACATCGGATGATCTCAAATATTATTTTGTTAGCTTGTGAACTTAGGGATATTGTATCCCTGTTTTTAAATTTCCTTTAGTCAACTCATTTCATCTTTCTCTATGCTGAACTTTCCCATGTTTTTACTTCTTATATTCCACTGTAATTCTGTATTTGAAACTTCAGGTTTTCTATTCCTCTATTCCTCCAGCATCAGCACCTTTTCTGAAGGCTTTAATGCTGCTGAATCATAAACACTAATGTTATAAGTGATAATGAATTAATAATTTGTTAATTTATCATTACTGAAAATTAACTGATGTACATAATAGGAACGAACAAATGAATGAATGAATGAATGAAAATAATTTAATAATTTACACTTGATACAATGGAAAAATAAATGGAAAAATGCCCCCAAATCACCAAAATAATTAATAAAAATAAGCTTTACAGCAGTGAAAACAGATTATTATACATATTAACCAAAATTAGCTTCCAAAGTGACTTAAAGCAATCAACATGTATCTAGGTACAATATTTTAGAGATTTGTGCTTGTATATATTATTCTGATTTGGTCAATTGATGATTGAGGGTCAAATTCTGGTCTACAGAAGAGAGGCAGGCTAAAGGTTTAACTATGTTGTTGATACCAGATTAGAAATTTATTGAAAGATATTAGTTAAGATTCAGAATATAGGAAAATATTTTTAATATAAATATCCATTTCCAAGTTCTTGTTCTTATGATTTTGTTGTTGTTGTTGAGGGACAGTTATCAGAAAAAAATAATGTACTGCGTAAATTGCACATTTTTGATAGTCACTGGCACAAAAAACCCCTGTATTTTATGTTGCAATGTATTTGCACTCTGTAAGGTGCAAAAATGTAGTTCCATAATAAAAGTATTTGTTAGCAGTGGTGTGCAACTGCCACCAGTGTTGTTCATGTATAAAACATGTATATTGCAATATAGGGGGAATTAAACATTTTCCTAACATTTAATTTAAAATAGATACTGTTCCGCATTATGCACTTTCTAAATAAGTTGACATATTTCCTTAAGTCTTCCTAGACCTAAGCCTAGCCAAATAAAAAATAAGAAACCTGAGGAGACCAAATTCTCTGAACAAAGATTATTGAATGCTGACTATTTTGGATGTGGTGACAGTTGTAGCAGCAGCAGCAGCAGCAACAGCAGCAGCAGCAAAAAATACTGGAAAATTGCTCCATGCTTGCAGTATGTTAACATTGATCCCATTTTGTTGCCCAAATAATACCAATTCAAGCTGGTAACCCTTGTCTTTCAGGAGATATATTTGATTTTATGCATAGAGCCATGAAAGAATAGTTTTACAGTACGTATTTATATTTTCTTTCTCATGATATTTATTTTATAATTCATTCTACTGACCATATAAATATGCTTTCTTTTAGTACTTGCACACATTTCAGATAGTTCCTGATTCACCTAGGATGATGAAACCTTATACAGATAGCCCTCAACTTACGACAACAATTGGGACCCAAACATTTATTGTTAAGCATGGTGGTTTTTTTAGTTACCAAATTTATACAGCCGCCTACTCACTCACAGTAACTCTTGGCAGTTTACAAACAATAAAAACACAGTATGGGGGGGGGGGCAATAACCCTCCCTCCCACTCACTCTGGTGACAATACGCAGTCAAATAAGCCATTTGATGGGCTCCATCCCACTCTATTCCCCAGGCCCATTGGCAAAACCAAGTCTTCAGGGCATTATGAAAGAGTGTCAAAGTGGGGACCAGTCTAATTACTAATATTTCAAAGAGAGGGAGTCACCACAGAGAAGACCCTTCTAGGCCCCGCCAGATGTACCTCCTTAGGGGACAGGACCCACAACATTCCTTGCCTCCATGCTCTAGTGGGTTGGGAGGATATGACTGGCAAGAGATGGTCCCTCAGATAACCTGGTCCCAAGGGATTTAAGGGTGACAAACAACACTTGAATTGCACCTGGAAGCAAATCAGCAACCAACGCAGCTCCT
The DNA here is from genome assembly GCF_009769535.1 of Thamnophis elegans. NCBI lineage: Eukaryota > Metazoa > Chordata > Lepidosauria > Squamata > Natricidae > Thamnophis > Thamnophis elegans. Next base: position 48,123,502 of record NC_045550.1, read on the forward strand.
ACAGGAGAGGTGATACATGTGCACACTGAGGGTTGCTGAGTCATGCCTGATTGTACAAACATATTTGCTATGGTTGTTAAGCGTATTGCTGCAGTTGTTAATTGTAAGTGTGATGCCTGCTTATAAGTTAATTTTTTCAGTGTTTTGTAACTTTGAACAGTTGCTAAAAAAATGACTATAAGCCAAGGACTACCTGTAAAAATATAACTTTCTGATTGTTTGTTTTTTGTGATGCAAGTGGCTAAGAGTTTTAAAGGACAGTGAGTAGCTGTACTCAGTTCCCCTTGTTTTCTTCAAAGAATTTGAAAATAGTCATGTTTCTTTATGCAATTTAAGGTTCATTTGCAAGTGCAAAGGCCCAATTAAGGCCACACCGCAGATATCACTTGATGACCATCCATACCTTACTGCTGAAGAATTGTCAGTAAACTTTAATTGGCAGTTAATGTGAGCTTCATCTACCATAATTGATATAACAATTTATTCAATTTATATGGCTATCCATCTCTAACAAGAGATTCTATGAAGCTAGCAACAATTAATAATTTAAAGAAAAACAGCAAAACAAATTGACTTCTAAATTAATACATAATTCCCAGCTAAGGTAAAATGATCATCAATACAAATATAATACAAATATTTCAATAGAACTAATTCTCAGGATCAATTGTATACTCAGACCTGCAAATCCAGAAATGTAGCCATGTATTTAGGATCTTCAAAAAGCCATCAGGTTTGGAGGCAGGCTGATCTTACGGGGTGTGGACTTTCTTTTCAGAATTAAAGGTCACTCTATATCAGTGGTGGGTTCCCACCCATTTGGCTGAAGCGGTAGTGGTTTGGTGGCCTGGATCGCTGGAACCAGCAGCGACCCAGGCTTGCCACATCCCCAAACTGGTTCCTCGGTTTCTCACCCTGCCCACCCACCCCACCCAATCACTTCTTACCTCCCGGGCATCTTTGCTGCCTAAGCTGCCTTGCCTGCCTAAGCTGCCATGGGGTGCCTGCCCTGCATCCCTACTGAACTGCCTCCTCCTGCCTACAGGTAAGTCTCGCTAACCCCCCCCCCTCCCCAGAGCTTGCTGCACTCCCCCCAACATCCCCACCAGGCTCGTAACTTTACCTTCCCCCTCCCCTTCCAGGAGTCCCCACGAGCCCCATTATGGCTCCTAGGGGGCTTCGGGGAAGCCTGCTAGGCCCAAAATAGGGTGTGGGGATGCCTAGCAAGCCTCCCTGCAGTTCCCTGGGAGCAAAAACAGGCTGTGGACGGGGCCTTCAAGGGAGAAAGAAAGAAATGCTCACCGTTTGGAGATCCCCAAGTGCATGGAGCAGAGATCTTCAAACTTGGCAACTTTAAGACTTATGGACTTCCAACTCCCAGAATTCAGCTGTACTGGCTGGAGAATTCTGGGAGTTGAAGTCCACAAGTCTTAAATTTGTCAAGTGTGAAGATCTCTGGCATGGAGCTTGAGTGAGAGCTTATTGAAACTACTGCTAGCTATCCTTGCTTAGTCTAAGCTAATCAATAGCGGAACTCTAGGAATACCAGATGATCAATTGGCATGTTCTCAGTTTCAAAACATCTGGCTTTCTTCCTCTACCAAAGACCTTCTGGGGTTCTTCATAGGAAGGGAGGGAGGGAGGGAAGGGAGAAAGAAAGAAAGAAAGAAAGAGAGGGAAGGGAGGGAAGAGACAAAGGGGGAAGGGAAGGGAGAAAGAAAGGAAGGAAAGAAGGAAGGAAGAAAGAAGAAAGAAAGGAAGGAAGAAAGAAAGAAAGAAAGAAAGAGAAAAAGAAAGAAAGAAAGAAGAAAGAAGAAAGGGGGAGGGAAGGGAGAAAGGGGGAAGTGAGAAAGGAAAAAAGAAAGAAGAAAGAAAAGGGAGGGAAGAAGGGAGGGGAGAAAGAGCGAAGTAAAAGTGAATGAGATATGGAGGGAGGGAGGGAGATAAAAAGGAGAGGAAGGAAGGACCACAACTTGGCACTAGAAGCAGCTTCAGAGGATGCTTTGAAACAGCCCATCAAACCAGGGCTGGAAAGGACCTGAGAGGTCATCTAGTCCAACCCCCTCCTCCAGCCAGGAGACCTTATATCATCTTGGTTATTTTGGTGCCTCTAACACAGAGGAGAAATTCCCAGAAATCCCTAGCATTACCAACCTCTCCCCCTTAGTAAAAAAAACACCTAGAGCAAAAACTTCATACAGTATTTTAAAAAATAGAAAAGGGGGTTGCTGTGAATTGTTTAATGGACTGCTAAATTGGCAAAATGAATGGCTAAATTGGCCACGCCCCCAAGTCACATGACCACCAAGCCAAACCCACCAGTCACATGACTGCCAAGCCACACCCACAAAATAAGCCATGCCCACAGAACAAGTAGTAAAATTTTTTGAAACCCACCACTACTCTATATTGTCAAACTACCTCATTGATAACATAGTTTTGACATATCACTTTCATCATCAGTGTCCATGTTTGCATTTTCTGACTTACATTTTCAGTGAAAACTTCGAGTAGTACTTTATTCACTATATATAGGGGGGAAATCATTTTTGTCTAATTGTTAACTTATTTTACTGCACCACTTATTTCATTCTATCAAAATCACCAGTGCTTATTGTTTTCTACAATATATTTTAACATAGTAAATGTATTTATTATGAGGCAGGTTTTCAGTCCTAATTTTAAAATACTATATTTCTAATTTTATTTACCAGGGAGTTTTATATAATATTTTCCAATATATAATTACTAAAGATCTTATCATAATATAGGAAAATTAACTAGACACATGTTTTAATAGAGAATGAAAATCTATTTAAATTTTGTATAAAATTACATTTCTATTTGTATTAGATAAATGTATTTAAAATAAGATGTTGAAATGTGAAAAAGATTGATTTCTTTAATGTTTCTATTTTAAAATAAAACGTTTACTCTTTTTTTTCTTTACAAATAATAATAGTTTCCAATCATCAGCTTCTCTTTTTGTTCTAACAAAATTCAGATTAGCAGTACCAAGAGTAGCATATTTTTATTTTTCAGGGCTACTTTTGTTTCATAAATTAGACTGGTATTATGTTACAATTTGTGCACATACATAGATGTTTATAGCACAGATTGTCAGAACAATCAGATGAAGTAAATAAAACTATAAAATACAAAGATGGTTATTTTCTTTGGCATCTACATAAAAAACTCTGTACTTGTGGATGTTGTTTCCAATTGTGCCAGTGGTTTGTACGCAATTTCAGTAATTTGATCATAGCTGATGAAAAGCTGACAAGATTTCCACAGTGCCCCATTAGATGAAAGCAGCATGAAACCACAGGTTAATCTGCAAACAGATTTTCATGCTTATTACTCTAATGATTCTATCACATTTGATGTAGCAGGCTGCAAGGCGTCTCTCAGCAGCAACAGTGTGCTCCATTTTGATCTCTCTACTCATTAAATGATGTAGTAATTTGACTGACCTCTGACCAGGTGCATAGCTATTCATAATTGCATGTCATTCTGATGGGGAAATTACTTGAGAGAAACCAAAGTATTCATCCTGCTTTCCTAGTCAAAAAAACTAACAAAAGAAATATTGCATTAATTTTCAAATGATGATATTACATTTAGTGCCTAGGCCCCATATATCAAAATCTGAAAACTGCTCAGTTACTATATGCGCTTAATCTTAATGGTATCTGTGGATGTCAAGGGCATGGAGGAAATTAAATCGGAAAGTGCAGATAGACCTAAGAAGACATTATCTCTTTATGATTGCAGTTTTGATAGGTATTTCAGTGAATTTCATTTTCGCAGAATGGTAGAAGATGAGTTAGCCACCAGATTTTCTCATTTTTCTTCCCCATGATTTATGTGAGTTGAGTATAAAACTTTTTATGGGAGTGCAGTTACTGAAGATGAGAGGTAAATTAATGCACTGGGTTTCCATCTCGGTTTCATGCACAATTGTCAGAGCTGTACATACGTAATGGATCCCCATCATTATTCAGGGTTGTTTACATTCAAAATATGTAATGAAATCTGTTCAGAATAATGAGGGAAATAAAAGTTTAGAAAATTGTAAAGGTCATGAAGTTTGAGAAATGATGCAATGCTCCCAAAATAACATTTAGGCAATATAAATTACAATATTATGCACCAACCCTGCCTTATAGAGACATGAAGATAAAGTGCTTTCAACTAGTGAAATGCTGTTAGCGCTCTCTGAAGTATGAGAATGTGTAAAATGTTGCTGATTTCATATTCTGTGTGTGCCCTTGTGTGTGTGTGTGTGCGTAGACATTTTATGGAGAACAATAATGGATTTTACTAACATAATTTAATTATGTTTTCTAAGTATGTATTTTCTTCCATAAACATTCCATTAGAAGTTTGATTAAATACTAGCTTGATTGCTGGAGGATTTTCTGTTTTTATTTTTGTTTTGAAAGGCATTTCAACCAATGTAGGTAAATAATAACACTATTTTTACACTTGGAAGTTTATGATATAGATTGAGGTTTTAAAAACGGTCTCAAATGCAAACATTACACATGCAGACATACAGATATTTTTATTCTTTTATTAACTCAAATGAAAATAAGGCAATCACCAAATAAATCTATTAGCAGTTCTTGAATAGCTGTGTCGAGCTTCATGACAGCCTATATCATTTGCATCAACACCACTATCAAAGAACTATCACACAAATAATATAAATGAATGAATATTATATAATTTATACTATTAACTTCAATTTAAATCATTTGCACTATGCAAATGTCATAAAATTCCACAATATCATGATGGACTTCATTATAAATGAAATGAACGAGTTTGACTTATGCTCATTTGAAACAAATCTAGAATGAAAACTATGATTAAGAATCCTTAAATTCTAGAGGGAAAGATGTTGCTAGAATGGTGAAGATTTTACTTAATCAGAATCTGTTGATACAACTTTATCCTCCAACAGGTAAGAAATGCCCTTAAAATGTATTTCAAAGGATTTTAAAAATCTCAATACTGCACAAATTGAGCCAATTTGAATTAACACTGTAAACTTCATAAACCGTGTATAAGTCAACAAATAGTATTGGCTGCAGATGGTTCTTTCTTTAGTGTTTTTCCTCTTAACTGATGTTGCTTTTTTTTAAGCAGAAATATTAACTTACTTTAACCAAAGATCATTGTTCTATAAAAATGAAACTTAAACCATTTTATACATGTAAATTGCATGCATTTTGTTTAATATTTTTATAGATAGTCCTCAATTTATGACCATAATGAAGCCTGCCCTTTATAGTCATAAGTCATTGCAGTTGTTAAGAGAGATGCTGATGTGATCGTCTCAAAGACCACTATCGCAGCCTTCCCAAGTGTGATCACTATACCATTGTGTGAGTTGTTAAATGTGTGCAGAACCAACTCAGATTCCTTTCTCCGGCCCAACTTGCAAATTCCTTACCGCCACCACATGCTAGAAACTTGGAAAGTCTTTCTAGCCAGGGCAAGGAGGGGAAGCAGCATGCTGCACTTGAGAAACAAAGCTGAGAGAGAACTTTCTTTCTATGGCAGAGAGCCAGTTATCCTGCCCTCCCGGTATTAGAAAGAAAGACGTTCCACTCCAAGAAGGACACAGGAACCAATGTCCTATGCTGAAAAAGGAAGCAGTTGCAATGTTCCCTGTTGGCTTCCCTGTTGACTTTGTGAGGAAATTGGCAGGGAAGATTACAAAGGGTGATCACATGATCATGGTGGGCTTGGCAACCCATTGTAAGTGCGAACAGATTGCCAAGAGATTGGATAGCCAAAAGCTCAGATTTCAGTCATGTAACCATGAGGGCACTGCAATGACCATAACTTTAAGCACCAGTTGAAAGTGCTGCTATAATTGCGAATAGACACTGAATGAATCATTGTAATCCAGGTAACTGAAATGTACATGGCTTGAGTTGGAGAGAAGAATCCATGCGGTAATCTATATAAATTTATTAGATCAACCTCATGGTAATCCCTATGACATTGCATGGAAGTGAAATTGGACTTTGGATAAGCAGGATAAGAAGAGAATGGATGCATTTGAACTTTAGTTTTGTAGAAGAACCCCATGGGTTATGACGAGAAAACAAACAAACAAATCAAATCAAACTGAGCAAATCAGACTTATTACTTGAGGTGCAAACGACCAGGCTCAAATTAGCATACTTCAGCCATATTATTAAGATTTACCTTTCTGGAGATGCATCAATGAATGCACCATTGAGGGACCCGAAATACCAGATTAGGGATAGATAATCATAGAGAATATCTGTATGGGTACTAGAATTGACTTAATGGCCTTCATAGTTTATGTGCACAGAACTGGGCTGCTATATGTAAAAATAAAAACATTGTGATTGAGCAAAAAATTGGGAGTCACAAAATTAAAGATAGTAAATATGTTAGGATTACAGATATGGAGTTAAAAAAATAAAAGAACTGGAAAAGCTAAAGCAGAATACTGTAGGGCATGTACAGGATTCTATTGGAGTGAAGATTATATAGATAGTCGTTGTTTAATTACCTTAATTGGAACCAGTTAACTACTAAGTTATTGGAACCAGTTAACCAGTCACTACTAAGCAAAGCAGTCACTAAATGGAAAATCACATGACTACAGCTGTGCTTTCCATATATTCAGTTCAGTGGTGGGTTTAAAAAAATTTTAGAACCTCTTCTGTAGGTGTGGCCTGCTTTATGGGAGTGGCCTGCCAGCCATGTGACTAGGTGGGAGTGACTTGCCAGCCATGTGACCGAATGGGAGTGGATTGGCAGTCATGTGACTGGGTGGGCATGGCCAACTTGTAAAATGTAGTGAAACTCATTTAACAACGCTCTTGCTTAGCAACCAAAATGTTAGCTCAGAAACTCTGGCATTTGAAGCACACACGTCTTAAAGCTGTCAAGTTACAAGACCCTTGCACCCCTACCCCTTTAGAAAAAAAAAACCAGGGGTGTTCAAACTTGACAGCTTTAAGACTTGTGGACTTCAACTCCCAGAATTCCTCCTCCAGTCATGTTGGCTCAGGAACTCTGGCATTGAAGTGTGCATTTCTTAAAGCTGTCAAGTTACAAGACCCTTCCACCCCTAACCTTTTAGGAAAAAAACCCCAGGGGTATTCAAACTTGACAGCTTTAAGACTTTAAGGTTTAGATAGGACTCTTTGAGGTGGGCGGGGCTATTGGTGAGCCAGCCAATCAGTGAACGGTGGGCGTGCCAAGCGTGGTGCAGACGGGCGGGGGAAAGGAGCTGGAACTGGTTCTAAACAGCATGGTAGATTTGTGGAACCTCTTCTGTAGAAGAAGTTAGAACTGGCAGGAACCCACCCCTGATTCAGTTTCACACTTATGGCTTTTATTTTCCTCCTAACTACTTCCCACTATTGGAATGCTCAAATGCCTGCTTACTGCCTTGCACATACCAAAAGCAACATGATTATGCTGTAGTCTGAGGCTGGGAGGAGAATTTCAACAAAGGTCTGTAATAGATTAGAATTCTCACACAGACATGAATTATTTCCCCTGTTCTTAAATAAATTAGGTGTGGGATATATTAGTATTTTCAGGCAAATTCTCTTATGGAGAATTTGTTGAATGCTCATTCATTCATTCCATTTATTGGCCGTCCATCTTACTGTAGGGTAACTCTGGTTGGCTTTACAGTTACATATACAGGTAAAACATAACATAAAAAGTTAAAATCAGATATTAAACCAAGAACACATGGGGAGGGCGGGGGTGGGAGGGAGGTGGCATCTGTTACTACTCAATCAACCACCTCCATTGCGCTGTTCCCCCATTGGGATCCCAAGCCAACTGGCAGAGCCACATCTTAGGGCCCTTATGAAATGATGGGGTTGGGGCCAACCTCACAAGACGGGGACAAGATGTTCCAGAGGGGAGGAACAACAGCAGAGAAGATCCTTCTCCTGGATCCTGCCAGCCAAAATAATTGGGCTGCCTCCTCTGCCACCACGAGTAGCACAAGCTGGACATATGCCATCTCAATCCCCTCCCAAGGCAAGTACAGGTAGCCCTTGACTTACAACTATAATTGAGATCAAAAATTCTGTTGTTAAGTGAGACAGTTATGAGAGTTTTGCCCCATTTTATGACCTTCCTTGCCACAGTTACTAAGTGAATCACTACAGTTGTGAAGTTAATAACTTGGTTGTTAAGTGAATCTGGCTTCCCCATTGACTTTGCTTGTCAAAAGATCTCAAAAGATGATCACATGCCATAAATATGAGCCAGTCATTAAGTGTCCAAATTTTGATCATATGACCTTGGGGCTGCTGCAATGTTTGTAAGTACAAAAAACGGCCAGTAAGTCACTTTTTTCAATGCAGTTGTAACTATGAACAATCACTAACCATAAGTTGTAAGTGAAGGACTACCTATACTATCCTTCGGGGATTCTGATGGGAAAATGTAAAATATGCACAGGGTCGAAAGACACCACATTAATTGCTTATAAGTATATATGTAGCTCTTGGATTACCAGTGGGAGAGATTAAGCAGATGAAATACAATACTTAAAAGTATAGGTGTGCTTCCTCAGTTGCTATAATGTATGGATTTCCAACATTGTTTGTGGAGTATAAAATATTAGAAATATTTTGATATTAAAATTAAATTTCTCATACTTTTTTATTTGAGGAAAAAGTACTTTGATGAGGTACTTTGCTGTCATATTTTGCTTTATTGAAGTTTTAAACTATATTTCCCCAAAATATAATCATATCTTGACTTATTTATGTTTTTATCAGTTTCTAGTAAGTTAAATGGTAGCGTCATTGGAACCTTTGGCGTATTTTTTCTAAATACTTTCGTTGACAGTTAATACCTGGAAAATAGATTACATATTATTAATTGTAATATAAATGAGTACTCACAGTATAATGGAAAACAATTTTGTTTTTTACGGACATAGTTACAGCAAAACAAATGCTAAAAAATAAAATAATAGTAACAATAATTTAAATCACAATTGTTTTAATTTAGAGCAACTATTTGGAGTTTAGTTTATATGTCAGGTTACTTTCATGTGTCAGATATTAAAGCTTTTGAATTATTTGAAATGGATTATGTATTTATTGGATTATATAAGGAAAGGTGCTTCATTTTGTTAAACTTTAATTCATCCAATTTATTATTTCATTTATTTGCCTTTTTTCTATTTACATTTATATATTTTTGTATGTAAAACATGTTCATGATAAAATTGATCTCTGTATATTTTACGTTTTAGGAGATTATTTTAAGAAATTCAAATTCTGAAATTAAAAAAAAATGTCAGAAAATCTGATCCCAGAACCTGAATAAAGTGGAACAGTATTGAATCACATATGCCTATTAATACATAATACAGTAAATATGAGAACTGTGTGTTGATATCAATCCACCCAGATTTTGACATTTAATTATTGCAAATATATATTATTTATCATCTGTATTGTTTTCTTTTTTTGCAGTCTGCTGCTGAGCAAGCCAAAGCTAGATTACAATTGGTCCTTGAAGCTGCTGGTAAGTAAGGCAATAAAAATATTAATTTAAAAAATAAAGTAAGATAGGTTAATGTTTACTTAACCTTACACATTACATATGTTTTTTATTGTTACATAGTTAATAAGTCAGCCCTAGTATATTATATGATTAATTACTGTATTTACAGTATCTAGAAAGGTATAAGAATTCATTTTTAAAAAAGACAGTGCCAAAATATCCTAAAATTAGTACAAGATAAAAATCTTTGTCAAATCCACAATACATTACCTCCCATAGACCCATTAGATCCCACAGAGTAGGCCTCCTCCGAATTCCATCTACTGGCCAGTGCTGGCTGTCGACCACCTGGAGGAGGGCCTTCTCTGTTGCTGCTCTGGCCCTCTGGAATGATCTCCCCGTGGAGATTCGGACCCTCGCCACCCTTCAGGCCTTCCATATAGCCGTTAAGACCTGGCTGTCCCAGCAGGCCTGGGGTTGTTGAGTTCCACCCCTACTCGAATTGGCTGTGCTTGTTGTGTTTTTTAAATTGTTTGTATTGTCCTGTTTTGTTTTTGTCTTACTTTTCTGTATTGTTCTCCCCTCCCCTTGGCTTTTGTTCAGCCGCCCTGAGTCCCTTTGGGAATAGGGCGGCATACAAATCGAATAAATCCAATCTAAATCCAATACATTATTTGTTTTATTGAATTCTAATTTTATTCTAAAGTTCTGTTTGCTTCATCCAGACATTTTTTGTTTTAATTTTAGATTCATTTTTAACTTGAATCTCATGATGAAATCATGGTTTAAGATATCCTGTTTTTCAGAATATTACAGATTTCATGAGTTTTATCCATTAATATCAGATTCACAGTTTTTAAAGGTTATTTCAGATTCTTTCAAAACTTATTAATGCTTCTTTTAAAAAAAACCAAACCCTTAAACTAGAGTTTTGAGTTTTATATTCTGGAATAAAATATGTGATTAGAAAATAAGTGTTATTCATAAAATTTTAAATAATATTCTTTTCTTTGGCTTCATGTTAACAAACATCTTCTAGGCAATTTTCAGGAAAAACATGAAGCTTATGTACTTTTAAAATACCCTATACAAAATGAAAATTATTCAAGCTGTTCCTTTCAGTGTAAATGGAGGTAGATTTTCACCTGATAACCAAATTATCTTAAAGAAAGAGGCAGGGGAGCTTTAGAGGGAGATTTATTGAAATATTGAAAAGGAAGATGTAGGTTTTAGATTCATCCTAATAATTAAGAGTAATGATCAATACATAGTGGTTTGTAAAGCTTTGGGAGTTAACACTTTGATCTTTTCACTTCCATGTTTTCACATTTATTCTATATGTCCTTTTTTAACGATATCAAACTACTGTAATATTTATTTATATTTTTATTTATGAAGTATATTTGTAATAAAGTATTCATGTAGAAGGGTGCTAGAAGATCATATTTTCATTAATGATAAAAATTGAACTTGTGTCTCTGATGTATATAAATATATATGAAATTTTCTCCCTTTTGGTATACAATACAGTTACTGAGCACTCTTAAATATCACTGACTTTATTAATTATTATTAGCACTTTGGAGATATCAGCAAAACATTTGAATCCCAAAGAATGTATTAATAGTAATGTAATAATTAATAGTGATACATTTTAAAATATATTTTAAGAGTATATTTTAAAGTATTTAAGGTATTATGTATATAAACAATATTAGTATTAGTAATTAGTATTAATATTAGTATTTCTCTTTATATTGTATTCAAAAGGACTTTTGAAATATATTTATATACCCATTATATATTTCATTTTTTCCTTCAAAAGTCTTATATATAAATTATATTACATGATGTTTGTACAGATTACATCATTCTTAACATTTTAAATGTTCTACATAGTTTTCATTTTATTTACAGATTATATCTTTCTTTATACAGTTAGAGACACTAACCAAATAATCTGAGAAAGAAATAATTTTATATCCTTAAGAAGTCCCACTTTATCACTAATCATGATATATTTGCGTGACTTTATTTACATTTTTTCACTAGAATAAATAAGTATCGCATTATTTTAATGCAGTTTAACAATATCACAGCAATGTTCTGTCTTTGAGCAGATGTTAAGCAGGCAGTTCCTGAATGTTAATTCTGAGAGGGTGGTATGTTTAAGCCTATCTAAAGTATGTTGCATGTGGGCTTTCCAGGCTTAGTTACAATGCTCTCTCTCTTGGGAGAATTTTAAAGCTAAACCTCTTTCTTTTTGTCACTCTATATGGACTCTCTTAAGTCAGTATAAAGCAGATCATCCCTAGGCTAAAGCTCTTCAGCTTTTGTTATTGGGCTCTGTAGGCCTGTAATTAGGCCTCCTGGTAGGCCTTGCAGCCCAGTTAATGGTCATATGGAGTTTCTGTGAGGCAGACTGGCTTTGTATAAATCCTTCGTTGGAATATGTTTATGGGTCACTTCATACCAGGACCGTGTTTTGTCCTTGTGCCCTATAGGCTGACAAGGAACTGGTTCCCTTGACCATGGACAGCTCCGTTTGCTGCTCATAGTCTACTCAACTAATCCCCAGTGTAAACAGAGGATTTAGCGTAGCTTCTGTCACTTACAGTTGCCAAACCACTTGGGTGTCTGTGATTTCTTTTCCAGCATTAATTATTGAATGATGGAGAACAGTGAAAGGTTTCATGGTTGTTTGTACATTAAATATATCCTTCTTGTCTCAAATACTGACAAGACAGTATTCACAATATTAAATACTTTATCCCAGTAAAAATGCTGCTAGTTTGAAACATATTTGAGTAATCCATATTTTAACTGAATTTTTAAAATGTATATTTTAAAAACATATTTTATGTGAACATTTCCAAATAATTAGTTTGTGCTAATCATATAAAAATGTTGCCCAAAATTTTCTATGCTGTAAAGATTCTTTTCAACTTATAAGAACAATTGCAGAAGTTGATTGATGTGTGCTTTCAAAGTCGTGAGTTGAAATGACTGACTGATCTGCATGTGGAATCTGCATTTCAAACCTGTTTCTAAAAAAGATGCAAAATACTATATTTTAAAGACAGAATTGTTGATGGCTTAAAGCAGACTTCAGAATTGTTGTTAATATGACATTAGCGATATGTGATAAAAACTGATGGAAATATATTTATGTTTTATATATAATGGAGTTGTTTGACAGCTTATATGAATATTTAGCTGTTTAACTCATTATGTTCTGATTATATAGCCAACTTTTTCACTTAGTTGTGAATCACAATTATTTTTTTTTAAATTCTCTGTAAATGAATTGGATAGTAAAAAACAAATATATTAATATTAGATGTTGCAAATGCAGAACATTTTTATATGATATTCTTCAACATTTTATTAGAGTGTGATAAATCTGTATTTGCTCAGTCTTATATGATAAGTGATATACAGTCTGTGGGGCTAAGATGTTTCATGACAGATGTGGCTGAGGAGACCACATACATAGAATATATGATTTTAGTCTGGTGGAACTAATAGGATCATTCATTACTTTACAGATCTTTTCTTTTTTTGTTTCTTTAATGAAAATTGTTTAGTTAAATAGGGCAGACTTTTAGCTCAGTGCTTAGTAACGGTGCACAGCCAGTTTTAAGGGCAGCTGGGAAGAAATAAAATATTACAAATGTCCATTTAAATATTATATATCAGAAATGATTAATTTAAAAAAGAATAGTATGAGATTGCTTATATTTCTACAATATTGTTTTTAATATAAGCTCTATTTATATTCATAGGGCTACCTCTTATGCTTTCTTTGGAAGTAAAATTACCACAAATGGAGCGTGTGCAATATTCTTATGCACCTCTTTCAATAATTTACATTATAAAAATAATATAGCAATATAAAATGAATATCAATAATATTGATAATGTTCTACTAAGTCATTGGTTTATATTTAAAAGTTTGTATATGAATTGAGGGATGCGGTGGCTCTGGCTAAGATGCTGAGCTTGTTGATCAGAAAAGTCGGAAGTTAGGTGGTTCAAATCTCTAGCACCGCATAACGGAGTGATCTCCCATTACTTGTCCCAGCTTCTGCCAACCTAGCAGTTCAAAAGCATGTAAGTAGAAAAATAGGGACCACTTTGGTGGGAAGGTAACAGTGTTACATGTGCCTTTGGCATTTAGTCATGCTGGCCACATGACTGCGGAGACATCTTCAGACAGTCATGTGGCTCTTCGGCTTTGAAACGGAGATGAGCATCCCCCTGTAGAATTGGGAACGACTAGCACATATGTGCGAGGGGAACATTTACCTATATGTATTGAGGTTTTTAAATCTTCCCTCTAATTTCCAGTGGGATTTTTTAGTGATACTAAAAATTGCTGGAACAAGAAATTGGAAATATAGTTTGGATGTCTTAGAAGAGAATGTAATAGATCAGAGTTGAACTGTGACATTCTTGATACTCCCTTAACTTGCTTGTTTGCTTGCATATATTTCATTACCCAACTAAGGAACATCATTTGTGTGACTTTGGAGTTTGTTTCATGTTATATATAGTAGTGGGGATCATGAAATGTGAAAAACATTTTTATCTCCCCTGTCTCCCTTTTGAGACATAATGGCTTCCCAAAAATAAATATTTTGCTTACTTGGGTTGTAGCTGTCAGGTGCAAGCAATCAGAGTTCACACTAACTATTTTAAACTTTCTGGCTCTGCAGACCGATGATGGTTTTGGGAGGGAGAGGGGATGGTTGCACCATTTGTGCATATGCAGCTTCACAAGCTCACACGCTCACCTGCCCCTTGCACAACCTAGTTTCCAATGGCCCACAGTCCAGCACCGGGCCATGGACCAGGGGTTGGGGATCCCTGCTTTATTGCATTCTGCCTATAATAGAGGAATCTCCCGAGACTGCTTGCCTTCTCTTGAGAAGAAAACAGATAAGGTCCCATAGGCTAATTCCTGCTTGATCCCTCCTCCTCGTCCAGCTGGCAGTTCCCAACAGTAGCTGACTTAACAGTTTCTTTCTTTCTTTCTTTCTTTCTTTCTTTCTTCTTTCTTCTTTCTTTCTTTCTTTCTTTCTTTCTTTCTTATTTATTTATTCCTTTTATAAATAACTCAAAGTAGAGAACATACCTAATATTTTTTCATCCTCCTATTTTTCCCTTAACAACAATCTTGTGAGGAAGGTTGGACTGACAGACAGTGACTGGGCCAAAGATTCCCAGCCAGCCTTCATGCCTAAAACAGGATTAGCGCTCAAAGGCTTTTGTTTTCCAACCTGGTTCCTTAACCAAAATATCTAACAGGTGAAAAACAATATTTCTTCTTCTGAGCTGGTGTACAGCTCAAGTAATTTGTTTGCTAATGTAATTATTTCAGTATTTCCTTGGTAGTTATGCCTGTAACGCATAGATTCCTTAATTTTTCTTTTGACAAAAGTAACAGAAAAAAATCTCTTTGTTATTCAGGCAGGTGAGAACTCTACATAAGGGAAGAACTCAGCTTGAAAACACATTTATTTCTAAGATATATGAAGAAAGGGGTGGGGGAGTTGAGAGAAAAGTAGTCAGAAATGATTTAATCTGAGAAGTTATTCCTTTCTACATGTTTTTGTCTTGTTCCTTGACAAATTGGCAAGAGGTTAAGGTGACACAAAGCAGCAGTAGCTTAGGTTTGTAGAATCAAGTTATAATCACCAGCCATGATTAAAGCAATCTAAGAGTTATAAACATACTTCAAACTGTGTTTTCTTTATCAAATCACAACAGCAGAGTGTAGATTATGTTAAACAATATGGTCTATTAGAGTACACTTAGAAGAGAGTGACAAATCCAGAGCTTTTCCAATCAAACTAAAATGTATTTCCTACATTGTCAACTAAATTTGGCAACTTTCTATTCTAGAATATTCTCTCCTAGTAAATATACATGCATGACTCACATATTTGTGTGTTAAACCATGTTGATTAAAATATATTTGAAATTAAGGTACCTGCTTAAAAAATCAGTAAATTCCTGATTTGCAGATGCAAAGTATTCTCTCTCCCCTCTCCCTCTCTCTCCCCCCTCTCCCTCTCTCTCCCCCTCCCGTCTCTTACACACACACACACACACCCCACATTGATGCAAAATTACATACACATACACCCAAACAAGTTTTATATAAAAAACAGCAGGCTACTTTTAAGTATCAGCAAAGTATGGGATTTGAACTTTATGTATCAGGCTAGAGTTATTATGACATAAAAAATCCACATCAACATATCATCTAGAATTTACAATACATACTTCAGAGATGGTAATGTTGTTTTGAAATATTTAGTGGGAGTTAAAGAATAAAAATGGAAACAGTTTTCAGAATAGCTTCCCCTTTTCTTTTTCACTTAGTAGGATGGGTAGGCAGCTAAGAAAAACGGAATTATTAGTGCTTTTTTGTTACCTAATCTTGGGATGCTGGAGGGCTAAAACTGGAGTGGCTCTGGCAGTGAATTACCTATCACTCATCTTCTCATCTTTTCAATTTATATATGTGTGGGTGTGTATGTGGGTCTGTGCACGCATGTAAGTAGAATTTTTTCAAGTGATTTAATGTAATTTGAAAGATGAGGCCTAGGTAACTTATTTTGTTAACAGACTCATCAAGCTGCCCAGCATAAGCCTGAAATAAGATTATAATTTTTATACATAAATAAATAATAACCATATTTCCCATTATTTTATAAATAATGCCAAAAAAGAATCTAATTCATTAGTTTAAAATATTGTATTTAAAAGTGTGGGGACAGCATAGGTGGAGAATTTGAAGAACTTTTTAATTAACTCTTCTATTATCTAAATTTGATTCATTTTAGTAAATGTTCCCTAATTGATTTATATTCACCATGCATGTTTTATCTTCCAGTCTTTGTTTAATATATAAGGTGAAATCTCTTGAATTTTCTGTTCTTTTTTGTCCAAGATTCCCTAGCAGAGAACTGAGAACTTGTTTAGCGATAAGGATGAAATGTCCATTTGTATCTTATTTGCCATACATACAGCCACATTGTCCTTTCCTAGAATAGTCTCCAAGAATCCCCTTACATTTACTTGTGCCATTCCCTTGCTGCTTTTCCAAGCACACTCCTTGCAGATCCACTGAAGGTCAAACGTAGAGCTATCCCACCCTTTGCAATGACCTTAAGTCTGGAAATGATAAGTTCCTGCATGTAGGCTATAAAATATGTTGGGTTGCTGCCTCCTCTACTACCATTTCTCATGAACCAGACCAATCCTCAAAGAAAGATCCTGTAGGTTGACTAATTTACACTGTAAAAACATGTAATTATAACAGTGTAAAAAAGAAGATTATGTTACTGCCTTACAGTTTCCTAAAAGTTATTAAACATTTTCTACTTTCTTGATAACCTCTAGAAAAAACCCAGTAACATCTGTTCTCAAAACTATATGTAAAAGGCAAGATGCTGCCTCCTTCGTTCCCAAAGAAATAAATAGTTATATGAAAAAAATCTATGTTTCGTACCTTTTGGAAAGAAGAGTAAAAAAAATAGTTGCAAGATAGGTTACATGCAGTCACAAAGAAGACTGCAGAAGAACTTCACTTTGCTTCTTCAGTGTAATCAGTCAACTAACAGAGTAAACATTCCAACATTTCTTTTTCTTTCTTTCTTTCTTTTTTTCTTTTTTTGCAATTTGAAGAAGTGGTAGAAATTACTGACATATTTGGTAAGAACAGATTCTTAGAATGACAAATGAGAAGCAATAGGTACCAATTTGAGAAGAGCAGTGCTGAGAGAGGAAAGGAAAAGAGGGTGTTTTTTTTAGGGAACCAATTTTGTACTTGGAAAATGAAGAAAATAAACTTTCTTATGATAAAGAGCCCACCCAGATGATCAATCAAATCTTCCTTTTTTTCCAGAAAGTGAAAGGATAGAAAAGAAATGAATTAGGCAACATTTTGGTAGTTGAAAATGCTTTAATTGGCAGGAAACTCTTTCATGTACAGTAGCCATTTTGTTGATAAGGATAAGTAAATAAAGTATACAAAATACACATTTTCCTCTTATGAGGGCCAAAACATAATTTGTGAAACAGTTAGCACTCTTAGAATAGCAATCTCCTGTTCTGCCACTACCTCCTCCCAACACAAATTTCCTCCTCACTCATGATCCATATAACTCCACCCCTGCCAGGCAGACAACCAACCAAATTACTATGGTTGGTCATATAGCCAGATGTTTAGACTGAATTAGGCATTTTTGTCCATCTATCAAGTCCTTTTCCAAAGACCTGGGATAGGGAGACATTGTTTAATGATATTAAAGGTATTGTCACAGGATGTAAGCTGTTCCAAGGATTTTGTAATTGACTGATGGGGATTTTGTCAAGATGTTCAAGTGAGTGCCACATGGTTTTAAACTGCACCCAAGGCAGCTATCACTGTTGCTACTATCTTTGCTTTTTTGCCACAGTTGTTTTACTTCTGTTTGCAGTGTTTATCTCTGTTTTTTTCTCTTCTACTGTCTTCAGATATTACAGTGCCCACAATCCAGTCTTTTTTTCCCCCCATCACAGTTGTTATGTCCAGGATTCGGTGTGTCAGATGCTAGTTAGTTTGAATTCTATAGTCCCAGAACACTTGAGTTTCTTCATTTTCTATTCCTACCAATTCTTGCTTGTAGGCAAATGGTATTTATTGCAGATATTCCAATGCACCTTTTGGGCTCTTTTTCATGTCAAAAAACACATTTTTTTTCTCCAATAAAGTTAAAACATTTTATTAGAAACTGCAGCTGACCATCCATGTTTACTCTTGGAAGAAAAAGTTGGATCTGATTAGTACTTGAATTCGAGACTCCTGGCCAGTACTGGAATGCAGACTAGTCTGGAAGTTGAAAGAAAGAAGTACAAATAAATTCTGTACTGCTACCAAGATTACACGGATGTCTCTAAGAAGTCACAATGAACCAAGTTCAATTAAGTGAGACTTTTAAAGGAGCAAGCCAAATCAGTTAGCCCATGCTTTTCAAGCATATAGCCAGTTAGGGTTTTGTAGCAGGAAGGGGCTTGCTGGTGTCTCTTGACTGCTCTCATGGCCTGTAGAGTTGAAGGCAACAGCTGATTGATTATAATGCTCCTAGGAAAATGCGAAATATGTGCTCTTCACACAGCTAACAAGTTCATCATTAAATGAACTTGAAAGTGAATACTCATGTCCCAGGATACTGTTGCAGGATCCAATCTAGGTGGTCACCAGGACCAGAGGTTTAGTCTTCTGAATCTTTGGACTCGTGCTGGAGCCCATCCTTAGGGAAATTGGAAGAGCATGTACTTTGGGCTATTCTGTGTCTGGTATTTGTATATATTGTGTGTGGCTTCATCATTTTTTTTTTTTACTTTATTTTATTGCCTGTTGGCTGAATAACATAAGGCAAGTATATGGGTGATTATTAAGAAGAAAGAGGAAAAGTTTGCCAATTGAAGAACAACAGCTGTGATAGAAACCTAAATAAAGGTCAAGTTGGATGTCCTGGCTATAAAAAAAAAATCAGGGTGGGAGGTTGGTAGCTTATGTGAGTATGTTGGTGATTGCAAAGACCTATCTCTTGGGTTTATGGTGCAGTTTTAATGGTGCAGCAAATTCATTTGCTGCAGCAACTTCTCTCTTTGAGCCTTCTTGTCAGCCGAGATAAATGACTTCCCTTTTTAGTCTTTTGGTAACTAGCTTTTACTGCCTATAATCCTTATAAGAACTTTTATAATATTCTATAAGGTAGGGTAATGTTATCATTAACCCTTTGCTATAGATAGACTTTCAAAAAGACTAGTAAATTATTAGAGTAGTGAAATTCAAATTGAGGATTTGCTGATTGGTATCTTAATTTCCTAGTCAGTAGGTTTAGATGTCAGTTCTATCAAACTAGGCAATTTTGTACATAATAATCTAAATCAGCAAGCCTCTTATTGTGTTAGACTAAATGCTACAATTACCAACCTGTTATTCCTGAACAGATGTGATACTATACAGCAAGCACAAAGAATATCAGAAATGATACCAATAGATGGAAGATTTTTTTGTTCATCATGCAAATGATAATGTAACCCCACAGAAATGTTAATTTGTTCATTCCATATTTTGATTCATTATGAAGCAAAGGACTTAATCTCTATTACTATGGTTAACAGCATACATCCTTTTGAAACAATACAGTAAACTCATTGATTTCTCTCTTAGTATTACCAGATTCTCCACCATGCCATATTTAAGATTTCATTATTGTAGCAAAAGGTTATAAATATCTGGTAAAGTTAATAGCAAATCTAGTTTAGCCTCTTAAAACTACAGGGTATTATACTCAAAAAGTAACATTCTCAACCACACATTTATATACAAATTAAAAAGAACTACAAGATGTATCATTGTAGGATATGACCTAAAGGCTAGTATTTCTAGATGACTCTCAGAGAGCTCCAAAAGGATTGTATTAATTTGGTGAAGAATATATAATTGTCCTGGCAAGAGAAAAATGAAAACCAGAGGAGACTCAAAATTAAACATATTGATAGCAAAACCATCACCAAAATCAGACATGAGAAAGGCTAGTTTATACTAGTTGGATGAGAAAGGTAAAACACTGCATGTGTTTAGATGGAGTGTTATTGTGTTCTTGATGACAGCTGGAAATATTTGGTTAATGGGCCTGGACATAATTTATGGACTCTTGTAATGTTGGCCTGCAGATGTTGTTGGACTCAAACTCTGATCAATCTCAATAAACGTAGTCAATAATGAAGAATATTAGGATGTTCACATCTGGAGATCAACAGGCTCCCCACTTACTTATATGATATGGGCTTTAAATATTCTAAAGCATTTTTATCGAGAAATGAGTATGAATTATAATGTAAACCTTAACATTCAACACTCAAATCTTTCTTAATGGGTCCATTAATGAGTGTTTTTTTAAACCAGAAAATTGATTACCGGGAAACCACAATTTAATAGTGTCATAATGATCTCCAGCTAGTAGTTCTGGGTCAAAATATTTTACAATGGTTTTACTGAAACCATTTCTAATAATATTTGGAATTTATATTTAAAATATATATGTTTACACTATTATGGTTTTCACAGCTTTTGTTTTATGTTTATGCATTTTCATGATCAATAATCTATACTAATTTTTCAGTTTAACAAAAAAAGCTTTTAACTCAATTGTATTATAGTTATTGAAACAATTGACACTTTATTAAATAGGAGAGTGTATGCCATTTTTCTAAATAGTTTCATTTGCTCATATTTTCTTTAATCCAAATGAATGAAATTAGAATAAACAGTTTTGGAGTCATCTGTAATCATGAGCTGATTAATGGAGTTTGGTTTCCGAGCCATTATTCATTCATGAACACCTGATATCTTTCTCATAAACAAATTGTGTTTGTCCAAATTAAGAAATTAAATGAAGCATTTGATGAGTTTATGATTGACCCCTCTAAGTTGGAACCCATTTGTCAATGTCATTATCTTACAAAACTGTTTGACAAATGTGCTGTCTAAGGAGCATGTGGATTTATTATGATTTCTGATTAATGCATGCTGTAAGCCAAATTATGAGATTGTAATAATTTTATTCTCATTTTAACAGTCAGTGAAGGTTTTCATCCCTGATAAAATGCATTTATCTCCCTACATATTTATAGATGATTATAAGAATCAACGATAGCTTTAAGAATATATTTAAATGTAGTGCTTCATCTTTTAATATTACTTTTTCTAAAATGCTCACATTACTAATTTGTTTTTAATTATTCTTATTTAAATTGCTACTAGATAATAATGCATATTTCTATAATTATATAAAAAGGGAACTAGAATTTCTTATTAAATTAATAAAATTAATATTCTCAATGTTTTTTTCACAGAAAAGCACAGTATTTTTAATTCATGGTTGTCAATATTTAGTAAAATACATTTTGAGTTTTTGGTGCGGTTTTTTTTTTTTTTTTTTTTTTTTTTTTTTTTAGATTTTCACTTTAAAACATCTTAGTGGGTCAGAACAAAAATCTATCTAATCCATTATTCTGGCCAGCCAATCTGATGATCAAAAGTAGAGGGTATACTATCTGCCCTATGCTTTCCAATGACATTCAACACGCACAGAAAATATGGGGAGAGGAAAATTAACAGTGCTCCTAAATAGAAAAGCACTTGTTGGTTTTGAGTGAGAAAAATAACAGACAATTTAGGTCATTCCTTGTTTGGGTTATGGAATATATTTTGCATGACTGATGGTAATAAAAGTAATTATTTTTGCATATATTTTGGGCTTTTGCATATATGTTATGCTGCTTAACTGGATGCAATACAGTCCTACTGTATTCTTCCAAGTTACTCAGAGAATTTGCACAGATAACTCTCAATGTACTACTTCAATTAGGACTGGAATTTCAGTTGTAAGTTGTGATGATTGTAAAGCAAGGCACCCACATGACCAAATCTAATTTTATGACCATATTTATATTGTTAACAAAGCGAATCATGCAGTTGTAAGTCTGTATCCATTCTCCAAGAAGGTTGTTTTTTGTTGGAAACTGGCAAAAATAATCACAAATTGCATCACATAATTGTGGGGCATTGCAACCAATTGTAAATGTAAACTGGTTGCCAAATTTCCTAAAACGTTCAAGTGTCCAAATGTTGCAGCAGGGGGAGGGGGCATGACATTTTAAAATGATCAGAAGTATTTACAAGCCACAAAGCACCCTTTCCAAGACCATCACAATTTAAGCAACTGATTATTAGTCAACGGCTACCTATATATGGTTTAACAATCTACAAATCAGATATAGAAATCAACCTAGTGCTCTTCATTGTAATGAAAACCATGCCCAAAATGGGACTAATTGTGTTCTCTAAAACATACGTAGATGGACAGCTGATGGATTATTCAGAAGGAAATTGCTGTTATGCTTGGAATTTCAAAGGAACATGTGGGTTACAGTATTAATGTCCTTCAGTGCTGGAAGATTTGTAAAACATGAGTTCCTTGCATGTTTACAGCGGAGATTAAAATTTCAAGAACTGAAATTTGCCAGAAAGTGTTGTCATACTATGACAATTAAGGTGAGGTATTTTTTTTACAGCAATGTGAACACCAGCAAAACATGGGCTTATCATTATGTCTCAGAAACAAATCATAAGCCTAAGGACTATAATCCCCAAGGTTCACCAGCCCACCCCCCTCTCCCAAATCAAAACAAGTCTTTAGTAGAACAACTCACATTTATAGATTTTGGGAATGCAGGTGGTCTTATTCATATGGCTTGCTTTGTATCTGACCCACTACCAAGTAAGATAACCACACTGATCGCAACACTCATAACTTTGAAACAACAATTAACCATTTGGGGGGGGGGAGGAACTTTTGCTGTCGCATGACAATGTCAGGCCTCACATGGCACCCAAAGAGTTGGATTTCAGTATGTTACCGATCTGCTATGCAGTTCAGACATGCAATTTTTACCCTTTCCTAAAATTAAGGGAATACAGGTAGTCCTTGACTTACTACCACAATTGAGCCCAAAATTTATGTTGACAAGTGAAACATTTGTTGTGAGTTTTGTCCCATTTTATGACCTTTCTTGCCATGGTCGTTAAGTGAATCGTTGTAGTTGTTCAGTTAGTAACCCGGTTGTTCTGTGAATCTGGCTTTCCCATTGACTTTGCTTGTCAGAAGGTTGCAAAAGCTGTTCACATGATCCCAGGACACTGCAACCGTCATAAATATGAACCAGTTATTTATTATTTATTATCAAAATTTATATGCCGCCCAATCCCGAAGGACTCCGGGCGGCTTACAAAAAAGAGAGAAAAAAAAGAGAAGGGGGGAAAAAAAGACAGTTGCCAAGCATCCAAATTTTGTTCATGTTATCATGGGCTGCTGCAACAGTTATAAGTGTGAAAAATGGTCATAAGTGCCACAGTAGTTTTGAACAGTCACTAAACTTTTGTAAGTTGAGAACTACCTATAGTTTTGTGGGCATCTGTTTGAATTAAATGAAGAGGACTGTCAGCACTTGTTTGAAGACAAAATTTGTGGAATTCTCTTGTTACAGCTTTAAGAAACATTTCCATTGTTGGCAAAATTGTGTAGTGAATTATGATTATGCAGAGAACTAAGTGAAAGTGACAAAATAATTCTTGTTTTAGAGGAATTAAATTAAACATATTACACATCTCTGTTATAGTGTGCAGACATTTTTCATTCAACACCTATGTTTGTGTGTCTGTGTAAATACATCTGTTTCCTCTTTAACTTCTTTTTGAAAATATATTTTCACCTTTTTGTTCAAAGCTTCCTGTTTTTGCATGATATGTAAGGGGCATCCCTAACTGTAGATTCAAATTAATTAATTGGGAATTAGAACTGGATACCTGCTACATTCACAAATAAACAAGTGTGTTGCTAACACACTTCTGAGCTTATAAGTAAGATAGTACTTTTGTTTAATTGAGACGTTAATTCACGTTCTCCATGGTACCGACAGGAGAGTCCAGAATGGGTTATTCTAGCCTATTAGCTCATTGACTGAATTGAAATTCTGAAGACACGCCTCCCTGGTAATGGTCCACAGTCTTTCAATTCAGTCTCAGCTCGCAGGACTGCTTTTTTTGAGCTCCAAACTCAGTGTTGAAAGAAAAATTCCAGAGCCCCAGTGGTTACATTTGACCGTTTGGCGGTTGAGTGGAAAATGCTGAAAACAGAAAAGTTGTCTAATAAGGTCATAACAACAATTCAGGCAGCTAGACGGCCTTCTACCATCCGCATCTACAATGCAACCTGGAGGATATTTAGTACCTGGTGTCAGAAGGGACAGGTAGATCCTACTTTGGCCTCTGTGGCGGAATTCCTGCAGGAAGGTTTAGAAAAAGGACTTTCTTCAAACACACTTCAACGACAGGTCACGGCTTTGGCCTCTATTATTACTGTGTTTTCCCGAAAATAAGACATGCCCTGCTAATAAGCCCAATCGGGCTTTTCAGAGCATGCGCCATAATAAGCCTTCCCCCGAAAATAAGCCCGCCCCAACTATTTGAGCATATGCGCAACTGGTCCCCGTCATTACCACTGTACCATCTACCAGTAGAGCTTGCGGGGCAAAAAGAGGGCCTGCCGCAAAAAACGGCAGCAGGTGAAGCAAAGTGCTTCCACCCCCTGCCCTTCCCTCCCGTGCAAAGAGCCTGCTGCAAAAAGAGTGGCAGGCCAGCAATGCGATCACCCCCTCCCGCCTGTTCCTTCGTGCACAAAAGTACACTGCCCACCCCACCCCAATGGTAAAGGCAGCCTGCCTGGTTTCCTTTCCTGCCGTCCCTTTAGCGAGGGATGGCAGGGGGAGAGAAGCGAGGTGTGCCTCTTACCTTTCCAGGTCCGTTGCGAGAGGCGTGCCTTGCTTCTCCCCCCCCCAACCTGCCACCCCTCGCTAAAGGGATGGCGGGGAAGGGAACCAGGCAGGCTGCATTTACCATTGGGGTGGGATGGACGGTGTTGGGCCACGAGGCACGCCTCTTATCTTTCCAGGTTGGGTGCGTTCCTCACTATTGTGTCCAGTGAAGCCCCTGGTTAAAAAAAAACTTCTTGTGACTTCAAGAAGTTTGAAATCAGGAGAAGGAGTTTTTTTTCTACCAACGGCTTCCCTGGACACAATGGCGAGGAACACAATGGAGCTGGAAAAGTAAAAGGTGCACCTTGCTTCTCACCTGCCCCAGAAAATAATAAGCCCTTCCCTATAATAAGTCCAAGGCCATATTTTGTGGGGCAAAAGAAAATAAGACCCTGTCTGGGAGTATAGGAGGTTTTAGTTCTCTAGTTCTCAGGGGCGCCTCTAATTTACAGCCTTCAACGGTACATTGTTATCCAACCTGGGATTTGCCTAAGTTGTTACAGGCACTGACCACAGCACCCTTTGAGCCATTAAGGAAGGCTAGTTTTCATTTCCTCTCCTGTAAGGTGACATTCCTAGTGGCTATCACGTCTGCCAGATGGATTTCAGAGTTGGCAGTATTGTCAGTGAGAAAGAATCTCTGTGTTGTTTCATGTGAACAGGGTGGTTCTGCTGATGGACCCTGCCTTTATGCCTAAGGTTAACTCTTTGTTTCACCAAACACAGGAATTAATTCTGGACTTCTGTCCTTGGCCTAAGCATGCGTTAGAAAGGGAATTGCATAAATTAGATGTAAGAAGAGGCCTCCACATTTATATTTCTAGGACATCTTCATTCAGGAAGACCAAAGCCCTGTTCGTATCCTTTCAATCGTCAACTCTGGGTCACAGGGTGACACCTTCCACGGTGGGTCGTTGGCTGCGGGTTTATATAGCCAGAGCATTCGAGAGCCAAGCCCTCCCAGTGCCCCAGGGAATCACAGCCCATTCTATAAGAAGTGCGGCCACTACAGCTGATTGGGCTACTCAAGCGTCAGTGGAGGAAATATGTTGGGGGGGCGACATGGACATCACCAGTGACATTCATACGCCATTACAGACTTGATGCATATTCATCAGCAGAACCAGCTTTTGGTCAACGTGTGCTTCAGAAGGTACATCAGGAGCACTGCATTTTGGGCCAAGACAGATCCCGCCCATAGGATGTCCAAGGCTTTGGTATGTCCCATCCTGGACCCTCCCGTCAATACCATGGAGAAGGGGTATTGGCCTTACCTGTTAACACCCTTTCTCATGACGATCAACGGGAGAGTCCAGACCCACCTGGTAGACTGCTTGGCCAGTTTCCGGGAGGAGGAGAAGTTTGGACTGGACAGAGTACAACATCACACTCGCTTCGTCTTCATTGATTGACTGAAGACCGTTACCAGGGAGGCATGTCTTCAGAATTTCAATTCAGTCAACGAGCTAACAAGCTAGAATAACCCATCCTGGACTCTCCCGTGGATCTTCATAAGAAAGGGCGTTCACAGGTAAGACCAACTCCCCATTTCTGTTTGTAATAATAATCAGGGACATAATTATAATTGCTATAGATCTATGCCTGCAGCTTGTGTGATAAGATCCCATTTTGCATATGTTTATATTTTTTACAATATAATAACATGTCAATTATTGACAACACTGTCCCTAAAAACAATAAAGTGTATCAATACGGAAAATATGTTTGTCCTCCCCTCCTCATCCCATGATAATTCTAGAGGAGATACTTGCTACTTAGACAAATTAGCTTCAGTATTTTAAACTTTTCCATTTTTTGCCTTGGTCAAATCTAAAGCATGCCTTTAAGCCATATGCTATTGTTACTTTAAAGTCTTTACTTAAAAAAAAAAACAATGATAAAATTAGCTGTACTCTCCAGCAGATAAATTTCCTAAATTCAGCTGTGGTAGGTGATTATTGCCAGGTTGCAGCACAATAAAGCCTAAAGCATCATATTAACTGTGCTATTTATATGGATCTTAATACACTATGAATAAAAGCCTCAATTACTAAGCACTTTTGAGTCCTGACGAGGCAGTCCCATGCTGTTAATGGTATCTTTATAACCTTTTTAACTTCTTGTTTTCTCTGACAGAGCTGAACAGTAACAGCAGTGGATTTGCCTTTGGCAAACGAAAACTCATTTTGAGACAATAATTATTATTTACTATTTAGATAGATGGCAGTAAAATTTATCTGAATGAGATTTCCCTGAGAAAATACAAACAGATTAAATTATGATCCTTAATGGAGTGGTGAAGCATGTAGTACTTGAAACAATGAGGTTGATGTTTCCCATCCTTTTTCATTGTAAAAGTAAACCGTTTTTAAGTTATCTAAATGATGCATTTAATTTAAAATCTTATCCTTGATGTTGCTTAATATTTCAGATTTCCATAAAAATACACAAATTGTGAATGTTGCAAAAAGCAATTCTTCTCTGTAATAGTTTATTTAGTTATGGATTGGATTACATTGGATTTTACATAGTTAGTTCATCCTTATTGGAAGGAATATAGATAAGAACACTGTTTTGATTAATTAAATTAATATTAATATATGTGCTTTTGAAAAAAAATATTTGTGAATGCAAAATGCTCAGCTTCATTGTTGAATAGAATTTGCTGTACTAGTCTTTGATTTATAACTTGAAGTATAACTTAAAGAAAAACATTTGTGTTAAATATTTGCTTATAATACAAGAAGACAGCATCGTATGTTTGATGCTAATGCTAAGGAGTGGGCACTATGTAATCCTCCAGATGTTGGCAAACCTCAATTTTTCTGACTGTGTTGCTGAAACACCTGGGAAATGAAGTTTAGTAATATATGGAGGACTGAAATGTTATCTTATAAGCATTATTTTATACAAACTAAAGGACTATTATATTTTACTAATGTATATAGTTTAGAGCAGTATTTGCATTAATGGAACTAGGAGCATTTATAACTATAACTGTATATATAAAATAGCTAGTAAATCTGCTTATTTTACTTTGATTTTTCTTGAATAGATCATGTTTAATATAAAGAAGTTACAGATGAACATGGTTTCAATCCTGTTGTAAATTAGCCAAAAAGCTAGTCTTTATATGGATGAGCTAAACCATAAGTTAATACCATTTGGAATCAAGTAATGAAAATTACTTGAAGGAAAAGGAAATGATGAATGGGAAATGTATATTTCTGCTAGAAAAAAGTCAGAATCTCAAAACAATAGTAGTATAGTTAAAAGGTGAGTTATGTGAATGTGACAGAAAGTATATAGGTTTATTATTCTTATGACAGCAAATGAATGTAAATCAGATAATTATTCTGTTGCACAAGTATTTGTGACTCCATTCTTGAGACATTTATTTTGTACAAATATACAATTTACAATATTAAATGTTTAATTGATGTGTATAGCAAAAATTAACAAGTGTGGTAAAAGCTGGAAATTAAATGAAAATATATTCAAAATTCATACTAGGATTTAAACGTTATACAATATTGTTTTTGAATGTTTTCTAGAATGTTGATTTGAACTGATTGGTTTTGTAGTTTTAAATATTATTATTGTAAACTGCCCAAAGTTGGGTAGGTGACCATAAGGAAATCATGTATAGTAAAATGCAATAAAACTCTTCACTGTAGCACTTAGTATTTATACACAAGCCCTAATTTGCTACTGTGTAACTATTTTTTTTTAATCCAGTGAAATAATACAGTAGTTATTGTGGAAGATAGTAGCAATTATATTGGTAAAATGAAAGCTAATCAATGTTTTACCATTTCTAAAAATAATAATTCACCTGTGATATTAATATCCAACAGCAAGAAACATTGGAGAAAATGGCTATGATGAAATCATTAAAACTACCTGTTAACCTCTAGAGCCCTCACTCATGGCTTTTAATTTACTATTTATAAAGAGATTTTAGGGATCAATAGGAAGATCTGTTGGCAATATTAAATTTAATTAGAGTAATCAAAAACTATGCTCAGAGCATGAAAACTGCCAGGGAGAGCTTCAGAAAGAAAGTGGTGTCAGTATAACCTCTTTTACTTGTCCATAAGCACTAACCTTAAAAAGTCCCAAATGGGGCACGTAGTTGGTTATTTCATTGACTTTGATCTGTTTTGGGGGGCAGTTTATTTTCCCATACTACCACTGATCAATGATTTCCTTTCAGCACAGATGTAATTAAACAGTTCTGGCCAGTTTGTGTTCTGTTGTCTGGAAATTTATTATTCTGGGGATATAAAGAAGATCGATATATTGCAGTAGCCTTGTTTTAAAACAGTTCAGAAGGGATCCTACTGACAGGGTAAGGTGTAGGGCAAGACAAGCAGGAAACAGAGCTTCAGGACACAAAGAAGAATTTTACCTTGTACTTTAAACTTGTCTAGTCATAGCACATCCTGCTTGGCTATTAATATTTGGTAATCTATTTTTCCTCAATGTTTTAAAACTAGTATAATCTGATTGTTTACATTGCTATATTAATACATTAATGTTTGCCTTAATAAATATATATTTTATAAAAGTAAGCTGCTATGAAATACAGAAAGTACTAATACTTGATTTAGTACCACAATTGAGACTGGAATTTCCATTGCTTAGTGATGTGATCTTAAAGCATGATGTCAAGTGTCCATGTCACTTACAATGGCAACCCCGGCAGACCTGGTTGCTATCATATCTCCAGAGGCATGGGAAGTGGAAGTGGTCCTATGTCACGAATGTGTGGGTGCTGGGTGGGGATTGGTGGTTATCTGGATAGAGCAGTAGAGTCACAAAGGATGGAAGTAATGTTGATACTCATTTCAGAGAAAAGCTAGATGACACAGTGTCAAGAATCATGTTTCATTTCTTACGCACATTAATCTGCATGTTTGGGATAGACAGACTTTAGGAAGCTACCATCTGGAGACTTGTAGCTCTCTGTTAAGGATATATCTTTTTCAGCAGACCAGTGGTTATTAATTACTGAATTCATACTCTGCTTTTTTATGGTTTACTATGACTCCTATGAGTCAGCAACTGAATAGAGAGCCAATCACCAAAGCAGATCAGGGAGCAGGTGAGGACAGACTCAGATAATGAGGAACCTGATCCTGGCAGGGCACCTAGCCCCAGGATATGCAGAAATTTCAAAGCCCAGAGTAAAGGCTTTTCAGGAAGCAAAGCTAATGCCCCTACTACAGCCACACATGCAGCTGGGGCTGCTAAGGAGCTGCCTCCAGGACCTTGCTTTCTATTGAAATAACTCTTCAAAAATTGACCAGTATTCCCATAGACTTCGTCCATTCTCAGATTTAGATTAGCTTGTAGAATTTTGGTGTTTGAATCCTCAATTAACACAGACCACAGAAACCAATTGTTTCTCAACCATTGCCTTATTGGCTGTCCACCATCTAGCTCTGCCTCTTGTTTCTATGACTCTGGACAGGGTTCTCTGGTTTTCTTCCCTTGGATTCTTGAAGGAATGTCTTTCACTTGTACTTGCTCCCTAGCTAGGAGGCAAGATCTTACTTTTCCTGTGTTTTTTTCTGGACCTGAGCATCCACTAGATAGTGAACCAAAAATTCAACCTGCCTTCTTAGCTGTTGCAACTCAAGTTCCATCATTAAACTACTGTATATACTCGAGTATAAGCCTAGTTTTTCAGCCCACTTTTTGGGCTGAAAAAAGCCGCCTCGGCTTATACTCGAGTCAGTGAAAAATTTGCCCGAAATGGAGGAGAAAAAGGGGCGGGGCCATGCCGCTGGGTGACACTCGTGAATGGCCCAGTGCCCCTGTGAGTTTCCCCTCCCTCTGTGTCAGTTTGCCGCGCAGCGCGCACCGCACCATCCCCCCTCCTCACGTTCTAATGTAATGCAGGGCTGTCTTACGATTCCCCTTCCTCCCCCTCCTGCCGCTCTGCAACGATGTCCCACCTCCTCCTTGTTATGGCAAGCAGCCACATAGCGATGTCCCACCTCCTCTGGTACAGTGATCCAATGATAGGAATCACTGTGTTGTGTGTCATAGGAGGCGGGACATCGCTCCCGCGGCTGCACGGGACATCATCATCACAGCGGGACGTCAGCATCATGAGGTGAGTGAAGTATTTCATTGAATGCACCGCTAGTTTACTGTTTTTCTTTGAAATAAATATTCAAAAACATTATTGGTATCTATTTTTATTTTTGAAATTTACCGGTAGCTGCTGCATTTCCCACCCTAGGCTTATACTCGAGTCAATAACTTTTCCAGTTTTTTGTGGTAAAATTAGGTGCCTCGGCTTATATTCGGGTCGGCCTATACTCGAGTATATACGGTAGTTGCAATTTGATATTGTGAGATTGCTCAGTCTAGAACAGATCATATTCCCCTGACAGATGATGGCCAGGGTTACTACTAATAAAATAAAGCAAAGTGAAAAAAGATGTGACTCATTCAAATTAGTAGCTGGCAAATTTATATACAAACATTATGCTTAAATAAAAATATTTTTGCTAATTGGTAGAACGTGAACAGATACAGGATGTAGGAACAGTCAGAGAAGACTTCCACTTGTGCAAGAAATGTGACTCTGATGTATCAGTACTAAAAAAAAAATCTTTTTTAAAGCTTTTATAGCCAGCTTGTTTCCAGCAGTTTTACCAATTTATCCTAATCCTATTTTCAGACCCATTTCAGATTGTATATATTATTGTACATCCATATCCGTATAACTTCCTACTAATCTTGGTGTAATATATTCAGCTATATTGTCCTGTATATTCTTCCTTATAATGATTCTTTAAGGTTCTATGTTTTGAGGTAAGTGAGTGATTCAAGACTACTTAGGAATTTTCTTGGCTTAATGGAAATTTAAATCTAGATCATTCTAACCTCGGATTTTCAGTCTAAATACGTAGCCTAATCTGGCAAATTATTTGTATCCATTATAACATCAGTTTCCAATCAGATGTTACATTCTGTTCATTAGCAGGGGATTACAAACAATGAAATCTATATAATAATATTTAAATCTGAATTACTGATCTGTCACTGATTTTGTGTTTATGTTTTTCTTAACTATTCAAATAAAATAAAAAATAATATTTTAAATTGTTCAAAAGTCTAAATTATAAAGATTTGCACAATGGCAAACTCAGATGTAGCACACAAAATCTTACCTGTTTTAATCAGTTGGGTAAATCAGAAAAGGTGCTACCAAACTGTTTCTGGTTTTTGGCTGTTATACATCTTTTATCTTCTGTGAAAGATAAAACTTGTGCTACATAAGTGGCAAACTTACTATGTGAATTTCAAACAAGGTCATTTCAATTAAGTGGGGAGAGAAATGGAAACACAGTATATAATTTCACATTTGCTTTTCTAGTTTTTTTTTTAAAATAAAAATTGGCTACTTTACATATATTAAGATAATTAATATGAGTTATATTTTGCATATTTTCCTTTAGTCTTAATTTTAGATCTTCAGACTTTATATTTTATTCCAGGGGTGTCAAACTCAAGGCCCGCAGTTCTATTCAAACTCTTCCACATTTCCACACTAGTTACAGGTAGTCCTTGACATATGGCCACAATTGAGCCCAAAATTTCTGTTGCTAAGCAGGACAGTTGTTAAGTGAGCTTTGCCCTATTTTAAGACCTTTCTTGCCACAGTTATTAAGTGAATCATTGCAATTGTAAGTAATATGATGTTA
The DNA here is from genome assembly GCF_009769535.1 of Thamnophis elegans. NCBI lineage: Eukaryota > Metazoa > Chordata > Lepidosauria > Squamata > Natricidae > Thamnophis > Thamnophis elegans. The sequence continues at coordinate 48,156,207 of NC_045550.1, forward strand.
AGTGAATCTGGCTTCCCCACTGTCTTTGCTTGTCAGAAGGTTGCAATAGCTGATTACATGACCCTGAGACACTGCAGCTGCCTTAACTATGAGGCAGTTGCCAAGTGTCTAAATTTTGATCACATCGCTATGGGAATGCTGCAACGTTCATAAGTCCCTTTTTTCAGTGCCATTGTAACTTTGAATGGTCTCTAAATGAACTGTTGTAAGTCGAGGACTACCTCTATTTCTTTCGAATCTCTCCAGTTTCTTCTGATTTAGACTTCTCTATTTAACCCTCCCCAATTTTGTCTGTTGTATCTGGATATCTGCTTTTCTTTCTTAATTCTCTACAACAGGGGTGTCAAACTCACATCGTCATAGTGGGGTCACATGACATATCGGGACTTTTCCCCCCTTCGCTAAACTGGGCGTGGGCGTGGCCAGCATGTGATGCATCTGGCCCGTGGGCAGCAAGTTTGACAACTCTTATCTACAATAATTTATTCAGTTGGAATTTGTTTGCAAATGTGTTTAAATATATCCTTTTCTGCTTAAATGTTAAGTTATGGTCATTCAATTTATTCATGACTGAAATAACTGATTCTCTTAATTTAAAGACTTCTTTCCCTTGATTTGACAGTAACCTCTTTAAGTCTTTTTTTTTCTAGAGGATGTAGTCATGGGCATTCAGTTCTTCAAACTCTTTTATTTTCTAAAATGCCTGTGGATGATCTAATAGTATCTTACCTATCTGTTGCATTGATTCTACTAAGATTCTTGGCGTTATGTGTGTATCTGTATGTGTTTCTTGTGTGCATTTGTTAGGATAACACACAGTAACTTTCTTTGAAAGGGATTTGTGTCCAATCCTTTGAATGCCGAAGACCTTCTTAATTAACAATGCTATATTTACCCAAATGGTGTATTTTAAAAAAGAAAGAGCCACCTTAGCTGTGGTTAATGTAAAAGAAGCAAACACATTTTTTGCTAACTTGCCTTTTGAATGTGGAGGACAGATCTTTACTTCAGGGTTATCTTCCTATAGGTAAATAGGAGACACACACACACACTACAGCTGTGCAGTGCTTCAAATTTGATTTCTGAATATTGCTTTGGAGTGGACAGAAATATGAAAAGTGCTTGTCTGCAATACTGCAGTAATGTGATTCTGGAGAAAGACATAACTACTTCATGGTGATGCAGGGAGATGCTAGATCTACATACCTGCGTATTCTGAGATATTATTTGGAAATCAGATCTGACGATCTATGCATCTTTAGTATTTTTATTACAAAATGAGCTATCTGAAAGGAGATTTATTTTTATTTATTAACAGTATTTGTAGACCACCCTAATGTGTATAATTCTTTTTCCATATAGAGGGGCAGCTATCTATAACAGATAAAAACATTATTTTCAATATCAGACGTATTGTATTTATGTTGATAATTAGAAATAATGTTTTTATCTGCTATATATGGTTGCCCATTATGAGACGAAACTGCACTCTAACATATCATGGTATTGTATTAAAATTAAATGTATAAATTCATTTCATTCCTCTTCATAAACACATCAAAGGGTTTTTATAGTGTGGTTAACTAACCACTTAATATATTAAACAGCACAAAGAAAACTAGTTAACCTCTTACATAAAGAAAACATTGCATTAGCTTTTATTGCAAGACTTAGTACATTGAAATGTTTTTTATCTTAAGAAATATAGTGCGAGTTGTTTGTTGTTGTTTTTAACTTTCTTTTTCCTGATGACTAAAAATAACATCACAAGCATGTGGGTTATATTGTTAATTGTTTTGACCATAGAATTAATTTTAAAGTCAAAGGGTGCCTTGCTTTTTCATCATTCGTAGCACAGAATATTCAGCATGTCACAGATGTTCATGAATAATGTCCATTTAAAACTGTTGGCAAGAGTGCTGGTGAGTTGGCTAGATGAATTAAATGTTGGGGGGATCTGACAGGCAGCACGCTGCTTTGTGATCATTCCAAAGTTCTAATAATCTCCCTCACCTACTCTGCCTGCCACTAATGAAAGAGAATAGGTGATTGCACCTCAGGCTATGTTCTGCGCCTAATGACTCCTCGAAAGGCAGATTTGTGAAGAAAAAATTAACTTTGAATGAGGATTGAATTGGCCCTGACAGTCTGATAGACTGTGACACAGATTCGGTGGCAAAACAGACGTAGCTCTAATTGATTATCAATATTTTAAGCAAAGTGATGAAAATAAGCATTAAGTGATGAGAAACATGGTCTTAATACAGTACGTAGTAACCAGGATTTGCAAAGTCTTTGGGGAGGTTTATCTGATTGTATCGCCTCCCACTGCTATAAGAATGTATATCTGCATTCTATTGTCTCCCCCCCCCCCCACTCCCCACTGTACAGATCTAAGATTAGAAAGTTAACATTCCTGGTAAATCTAGTTTTTCTAGATTTAAATAATTTAAATTATTGAACTTAGAAGATGCTTGCTGGCTCCAAGATTTATATATTTATATATATCAGGTCAATTATATTTTGAAATTTGTATGCTAAAAATCCAGGGTACTAAAACTTGACACAATTTAAATTCATTTATAATGTTTCTTAATAAAATTATTTGTGGCTCAGATAACTATAAGGCACTATTTGAAAAACTGCATGTTTATTGGACCTTCCCATGATGATGTTGCATTATTTAATATGATTCCAAATATTGTTTAGTAAGATATGTGACTATTTTGTTTATAGCTATTGAGCAAAAGAATGATATAACTAGTATATGACTTTATCTATTGAACAAATGTACAGTACAAGAATCATATAGAGAGTTTTCAGCAGGTTTAAACTTATTTGCTGTATATATAACTATAAATATGTGTTAATTCAATCTGAGAAAAAATATGAAAACAAATATTTAGAAGCACTATTTTCATCTAAATTTTCAAAAATATAATTGTATCTAAAGAAATACAGTCAAAATGACTATAATCTGCTTCCTTTTTGTTTCTATTACTTTTTCCTTTTTTTTTTATTCTTATTAAAATTATTGTTTGCTTTTATTCCAGCATAATTTTTTATAGCTGCATTCATGGGGAAACAGATGAAAAGATTTTAGTTTAGTTTAATACTTCAGGATTAGGCCAGCAACCAAAAATGAGTGATTTATCCGTCATTGCATTTGTTTCATTCCAACAGACAGACTGCATGCTTAAATAAAGATTTAAATTATTCTTGTTGCGCCATCTAGTGAATATCTGGTTCTTTATGAATGTTGCCTTCATGATTCATTGACAGTATCTAAATGTAAGTCATTAAAATAGAATCAGAAGTTTAATACTCTTATTTTCTAGCTCTTAGACTTTTATTTGCAATTTCTACTCTAACCTATTATTTACTAGTATGAAAACCAAAGTGTATGGAATTATTTTATTACATTACTTTCAGTGCTGCTAATTCTCCTTTTTAGTTTATAAAAACAAAAAAAGTATTTCTAAATATGTATAATATGTAGTTATATAAGAAAAGTCATGGGAAACTATGTAGAAATGTTCACAGCATGACTATTTTCTATTTATCTTAAATACAGCATCTGAAAGCTTTTCCAGAGGATTTATCTAAAAACATGATTTTGTCCTTAACTTGAAGTTCTGCTTTTGTCCTTTAAGGCTTGCAGTTGGAACAAAGGCCTGGATAACACATTATAACACATTATGCTTGTATTATCAATTTATAGTATGACAGAATAAATTATCACTTATTATATAATTATATAATATGATTAGCATTCTGTATTTTCTGTATTTTCAGCTTTTTTGAGATTGACATGATAAACATGCATAGGATAGTGTTTTAAATTAGGGAAAATGTAAATATTTGTACTCCTAAAATACACTAAAGAAAAAGATACCTTTCATATTCTTCTTGTGGTTAAAATCTAGGTTCGCTATTATCTAAATCTGATTCTTTTTTGAGGGATCTAATCTGGACTTTTGTTCACAGATTTTACATATAGTGATGATAGTGAATTTTGGACAAGAAGATAAAAGTTTAAAATGTGCGGATGCACATATTTTCAATAGATTTGTTTCATTTTCCTTAATTTTGTAGTTTGGTTTGATTTTTACTATTGCTCAGATTTTGTTTATACTTTACTATTACATTTCCTAAAATCAAAATAGTATATGATTAAATTGTAAAAAATTGTATATCTCTGTTTTGTTGATTTTTTCCCCAAAATGAAGGCAGTTATCTGTGCTATTCATAGGTTTGACATAGTTTCATTAATCTTAATTAGTAGTTGGTGCCATATAAACAAAGCCTATCTATCTATGGTTGACTATATTCCTGAGGTTATATTTTATAATGAACGTGATTCATTAATTGATTAGCTAATGTGTGACATTGCATGTTATACTGTATGGTATCTCATTTATTTAAAAAAAACCTTGCTATTCACTGCTATTAAAGACCAATGTGCACATTTGTGTTTATGACCTAGTAGTAGTAAGCATTTCTCTTTTCAAACTAATGAATCAGAATACTGTGACATCTTAAAGACTAATAAATGGAATGTATAATTTATTAATCTTTCAGATGCCACTGTGCTCTGATTTTCTACATAGATACACAAAAAAAGAATATAGATTGTATAAAAGAGGACTTCCTTTTCAAAATTAATTACTTTAAGCTTTGATGTGCATAGCCTCCACTTGACTTTCCTCTTATTATTTCCTATAGTCCCTATCTTTAAATACCAAGCTGTAGTGACAGTTCTGTAGCCTATGTAGCAGCTACATTGTAGAGAAAAAGCTGAAAATATGGAGTGTAGGAAATATAATTTCTTTCAAGGATCTGCCATTTCTTCCTTTATTCTTCTTGATTAACAATTTCTACATAAATGATGAAAAAAGGGCAAGTAATGAACTTTTCTACCTCGGTGAAAGTTTACTAAAGATTGGAAAATTGTTGGAGAAATACTAAAATGTGTCTTTTCTGATAGATAGATAGAAAGATAGTAAGTAATATGTGGTATGTTCCAAGGAATGAATGTTTGTTAAAAGAAGAAAAAAAGACTCTGCTTCTGTCTAGTTTGTGGTATGGAAGAGACAGATATGGCAGAAGAAACATGAATATTACCTAAATGGTGTGAGAATGGATTATTTAAGTTATTTGTATGGCAAAAGAAGATGAGATAGGATATAATGAACATATATTGAATACAAAATGCAAGAGCAGTATATAAAAGTTGTTGAGGTGACTTGGTCACAGAGAGAGAATAAATGAGAACTGAATTACAAAATAAATAGCAATAGCAGTTAGCAATAGCAGTTAGAATTATATACCGCTTCATAGGGCTTTCAGCCCTCTCTAAGCGGTTTACAGAGTCAGTATATTGCCCCCAACAACAATCCGGGTCCTCATTTTACCCACCTCGGAAGGACGGAAGGCTGAGTCAACCCTGAGCCGGTGAGATTTGAACAGCCGAACTGCAGAACTGCAGTCAGCTGAAGTAGCCTGCAGTGCTGCATTTAACCACTGCGCCACTTCGGCTCTGTATATATATAATAGAGGAGCAAAAGCTTAAGAAAAAGGCAAAGTCTGAGAAAGTCATGACTGGATGAGATCTTCATGAAGAAAGAAGAGAAAATTTAAAAATAAAAGACAATTTATGAAGCACTCTATGAATGTGATAGAAATTAAGGTTTTTTTACTTGGAATTGTACATTATGCTTGTTTTTCTTATACTTTTAATTTCTCTGTCTATTTCTTACTCCTTTTCAACAGTTTGGATAACATTGCTTATCATTAAAGGCATGAAGGCCCAGCATTCACTCACTCAGCAAATCTCTTGCCTAAATGAAGCTTCACAATCCTAATTAATAAAAAACTATATGTTTCAATATTTATCATCGGGATCAAAGTTACCCAACTTTTTTGGGACCAAAGTTGTCAATTGCTTTTGGATAAAAGTTGCTAAAAGGTGGTTATTCATAGGACTGTTATGTGGAATATAGCCAATTAGAGGACTATTTTTAATGAAAATAGTATGCACCATTCATATATTATTCAAATATAAGCGACTAGCTGGTTGTGTGCCTGTGATGGAACTTAATAGTCTCTGTTTCTAGCCTGGTGCCTTACCCAAACTGGCTTCTATGTTTTAAAGTTACTTATAAAGAATTCTGAATGATTTTAGAAAGTAACTTTCCAAATGAGTTAAGTAAAACATTTCAGTTTTGGGATCATATTAGTGTAATATAACAGTTCAAATGTTGGATTGAAAGAAAGACTAGTTTCTCATCTACCTTCATCCATGGAAGGGTAATTGGGTGACTTTTCTTTTAGCCCAGTTTACCTCATACATAATGCCATGGAAATTAACAACCACAAGTATTTCAGAAAGACATTTGTAATGCTAATCAAGATAAAAATATACTCTTGAAAGATATAGAAATAAGTTCTCAGATAAATTTATAGACAGAGTCTCTGAAATGTTTTTTTCCAGTGGCCATTGCGTATGGGTTTGATGTCTTCTCACTTTCACCGAACAACTACTACTACTATTACTACTACTACTACTACTCCATCATCTGGTTCCAATAGTCTCCCATACCTGTTATGGGAAAAGAGAAAAGATTTTTATACATTTGAGTATCTGAATGAGATGCAGATAGACAGACAGACATATTTTTAGGATGCTGCCGTATTCAAAGTAATCAACAGGAATGGAAAATAAAATACTTAAAAAATTGTACAGTACTGAAAAAAGATTGGCAGTATAAGTTCTGCAATGTATAAAAATGCATTTCTAACTATGAGATGGCATTTTTACTTATGAGCTAGCTATTATTTTTAAAAAATCCAATAAACTCTTCCTATGCAGAAAACATCAGTTATGAAGAACGCACTGGCATGGTGGAATAAATAAATCAAATTTAAGCCTGCTAGTTTATTGAATCTAAATTTTGCCTGGTTGGCCCAAGAGCTATATATAAGCAATCCATCTTGTGTTGATAATGGAGGATCTTGAAACCCACCTAATGTTTGCATTATTAAATTTCATTCTAATGAGCTTTACTAATACATATTGAAGATAGTTATAAAGAGTGGAATGTGAATCTGAGATGGTAATTTGAAAGAAACATAAGCTGAGCATTTCCATGACTCAAGGGGTATAGCTACAATTACACATATAACCAAAATTAAATTTAAATGGAATTTCTATTATCCTTACCTTGGTATTAGTGTGAATAAGTGTAAATGAAGTAAAAATCTTTATAGTTACCAGTGATTTGTTTTATTATCTAATTTAATACATTCTTGTAAAGAGATCGCTGGCAGAAAAGTTTTAATATTTCATGATTTAAAATGTACTCTAAGTGTATCTAAAAGCTTGTAAATGGAAACAGATGTCTCTGTAATTGGTGCTGTCATTTTAGAACATCAGTATTTAAGCTGTGTATTTTAAGAAGGCATAGATACCAACTGAAAAGAGATATTAGATTTAAATTTGTGGGTCATGTGGCATTCATGCCTTTCATGCTTACTAAATCAATTGAATATTCATATAACAAATATGTTGGTATAGAAGACTAGCATTTGAAACTGTTGCTCTTTAATGGATTTATTACATAGTAAGAGCTGGTCTAGAATATAACTACCTACATTATGCTTCTCTATCTGTTGACAAAGCAATGTTGTTGTTTTTTAAAAAAAACTTAATATTTCATCTACTATAATGCTATTAGAGATTATTCTCTAAGTTCACTCATCATGCAGTGAGATAGCAATAAAGGAGAATGGCCCCTTTGAGACATTAATGTTTCAGAATAAATGATGTGCTAGAACAGAAATTTAATTAATTTACAGAGTATATTGATAGTCCCTTGTTACTGTGCTGTATATTTTTAATCTTCTTTAACATCTGTAGTAAAGTGTTTAAAACCCTTGCAGTTGAGCAACTTGTACTTAATTAAGTAATAAGAGGAGATATTTCTAAAAGAAGATTCTGTTTTTAAAAGTGCTGTCATAACGTCGATTAAATACAGCTTTGTAGTTTGCACCGAAAAAGAGGGTATTATCCATGAAATGATATCATGCCTCTATAGAGAATTTATTTCATCCTATAGTCTGGTTACATGCTGACCATACCATTCTTCATTCAGCACCTTCTATGCAACGCTGTATTTCGGAAGATTCTAGAACGTCTTCATGTTCCTTTCTGTAGCCTAGCAAGGCAATGAGGTAGAATAATGTATCCACATACAAACTGATCTGGCATTATTTCACAAGTATAACTTTAACCAAAATGGAGGCATCTACAAACGAGCAAAGGAGCTTCTGATTTGCAAAAGACACACATTTTGTCCCAGTAGAGCAGGCCCTTGCATTTGGCATAAATATGGGCTTGAATATAACTGCTCCTGAACACATTAGGGAGGGAAGGGAGATATTAAATTCAGTAATTGATAATTAATTGACTTAAGTTAGAGTGATCTTGTGATCTGTCTTGAAGACATTTGCAATGCATTCTAGGAAAATTGGCGTGTTCCATCCATTCACTCTCATTTCCAGATCACATCCCATTTGGATAATATATCAAACATATATAGCTTTTAGAGTTTCTTTGTGCTAGACAACCATGTTCTGGAAATGGAGACTTCACCTGGAATGCTCCCAGGTAGTATTTGCTGAACTCTGCATATGGCTTTTAAAATGGTTTGGGTGCTATATTGTTTTTCAAGAAAGAATATTATTACACAGATGCATGAATAGCTAAGATATTTTGTTTAGACAAAATAACAAAGATTGGGAGATTTGTTGTCCCATTAACCTAGAAACTTTGTGACTTACTTGACTTACTTGACTTAAGTCTTTAGCGTCGGTACGGCATCGCCAATCCCTTCGCTGTAGAGTCGCATGCATCCCGAATCAACGGGATCCATGATTCTAGGCTGAGTACTACTTGAGCTCGCCGGGCCCAAGAGTCGACAGAGCCCCTTCTGTTGGAAAACGGTGGGCACCTCGAGAAGGCAGGGGTTGTCTTGATAATGAGAGGCTATATTTTGCGCGTCAATTTTGCGCGTCAATTATCTTTGCCCACCGAGAAACATTGTCTGTTCATAAATTACATCAACTTCTTCAGGGAGTTGTAAGCTATGAAAGTGAGGGATTCACTGAGTTTTCTTGGTATCCAGCACTTTTCCTTTTTCCTGTTCCTTACTGTTGCATTTTGGAAGGGTCAGGCCTGTTTGGAAGAATTAAGTTTTGCCCTGTCTTTGAAGAATCATTCTGGAACTACATTTACTTTTAGCCCCAAAGGCTTTTTGGAAGAATGTCCTTGGGAAAGACATTAGGAATAGAAATTCACATTTAAGAAGAGTCATTTACAAAAAAAAAAATACAAATAAAATTTCATTTGGTATCTGACATTCAGTTATAGCAATGTTATGCTAAATTTATATAAAAAGGGTCTGTCCAGGTCTTTCCATCAGAGATTCAAATGACTATGTTGTTTCTAAGTGTATTACATTTTCCAGTTGTTTATTATAGAACTAATCGTCATGTCAATACATTATTTTTAGCTAAAGCTGATGAAGCATTAAAAGCAAAAGAGAGAAGTGAACAAGAAGCAAAGAAGAAAAAAGAAGGTAATTTATCTGTGTTTCCTCTGATTTCCTCAGTTTCTATTTGTGATTTTTAGATTGGATGTTGGAATTAACATGTAGCAATTTTCATAGTAAGTACTATTCTAAGCCTCCTACCACTCAATTAATTTGTATGATCCTTCATTATATATAATAAAATAGGATGGAAATATATCTTGTATGAAGAAATTATGTATCTCATCATATGATATAAAGGCTTAATTTGACTTGTCAAAGGACTGAAATATCCTTTTTGGAAATATGGTGACCAGAACTGTAGGCCTGTATTTTAAATATGGTTATGTTAAAGATTTATGTTTAAAATATTGCTATAATGGCAATACTTTCTGTTTCTTTTCTAATAATTCTAATATGGGAGTCATGCTCATTTTTCAGCATGCATTCACTGAGTTGATGTTTTCATTGAACACAAATCCATGGACAGATGGTTTCCCATTAGTCTACATGTGAAACTATCTGTCTTAGTTCAAAGCATATTACTGTACATTTGTTGAGTTTGAATAACAATTGCCATTTTAATGACTGTTTTCCTGGTTTAGTTACTTTTGAACAACCATATAAAACACATGCTTTGAAATGTCATAGATATATCAGTATTTATATCTAAGATCAAGTAATTTATGAACCAATTAAAACCCCTTTTTCAATGGCTTCTTTGTGAACCAATAGTTTGTTAGCTATGGATCAGTAAAAATATGTTGCACTTTGTATTTCTTTTAATCCATAAAAATATTTATGACTATTTATGTCTCCAAATACTCTTTAAAAGCTTCTACATCTATGTAACTGTCTGTATTTTTTGTGGTTGTTAACATAAATTGGCTGAGGACCTTTTCTATGCAAATCATCTTGCTTTTATTATTTGATATGTAAATTTTCCCAGTGAAGACTTCTTCAATGTAAGCTCTTTTTAATGTATTAACTGCTGTTGATTTCAATTTTCAGTAGCATACCTTCTTTTCAAGGACAATTTACAACAGGTTTACAATTAGGAAGGGACTAAACAAATGCCATTCACATGCTCAAGTCAGTTTCTAATGAAATTTCACTGACAGTCTTTTATATCGTTCCATTTTTTATTCATTCTTTTCTAATTATTTTTATTAAATGTTAAAGGCATATATTTCTTTTATATTTATTTTGTATATATTAAATTTTCTTAATATTAATACTTGTATAACATATATGTCAACATAATAAAATTATTATAAAATGATATGTATTAAAATAAAAATCCATACTGTGCAAATTAAAGTAAAAAATAAAAAAAACAAAATGAAAAAACAAGAATAAAAAAATGAAGATATAAAACTACTTATTTTAATAGTCCATTAATTTTAAGAATTCATTTCTAATACTTCGTTTCCTATTTTTCCTTTTTTCTGTTTATTTCACTTTTACAATTTCTTGCCCTTATTACTATATGTGTGCATGATTTCTATGATAGATGGCCAATAAATGCAATAAATAAATAAAATGTTAAAATCCAAATAAAAATGTATGCCTAAAAAATTGAGTCAATCATTTCAAAGATTCTTGCTGAACTTGAGGTCTCCTTGAAGATGAGGAGATGAGGCAAATCTAATTCTGAAGAGAGAACATTCTGTAAATTGGGAAATGATACAGAATACCTTCTTCCATTTGTTCAGCATGAATCAGGACTTTTTGAAGAAAGATTCGTCTATTGACTGTCATGTGGAGATAATTATATGCCAGGAGAAGGAGCAAGGTCATTTAGAGCTTTAAGGAATCAATATCTTAAATTTCATCTGATGAACTATCAGTTTAATAATAAAAAAACCAATTATTTCAAAAGGGCCATAGTATTATGCATCAGTTATTAGTTTGACCTGATTACATCAGAATATATTTCAACTGTTTAAGAATGCTATAATCAATAAACAAATAACTATTCTTTGATCTGATTGGTGCAAGTACATTATCCATAATTATGGAAACATGTTCCTTGACCTGTCACCACTAGAAAAATCTGTAATGTAGCATTTAAATAATATAATTTATTGTCTGTTATAGTTGTATACTACTTTTGAGGATAGCGCACCTGTTAAAATGTTGCAAGCAGTAAGGAACTATTTTGTCAGAGAAAACTGGAAAATGTTATTTTAAAAATATTGCTATATAAACATTATACATCTCAAATAATATAAATCTCTTGTCAGAATCTCCTCTTTTTTTTACCCATATCCTAAACTAAATTTAAGGCACATATACAGAAACTAATTCTGATTATTACAGTCATACAATTACTTAGCAGCTAGTATGTGGAAATATTATACATTATTTTAGAAGGTCCCGTGTCTGAAATTCACAGTGGACTTTATATAAGAAAGTCATAGCTATCTGTATAGCAAATGAAAATTAATTTTATATATTACTTATTTTACAGTCTTTATAAAAACTACTCCAATTAAAAAGGATTATGTGATGTATAACATTGAACAAAAAACCCTAATAAATCCAAATTAGTATTAAAAAGAAAAGAAAATCACAAAATAAATAAAGGCAGTTCGAGTTTATTATGATCATTGACCAATGTTTTATAAACATACAATTATAAAGGACCATGAAAATTAAGAACCAAATAAGAGGTAAAATAAAAGCATAAGATGCATTAAATTTAAGTACATAGAGATTAAATGAAGTCCTTAAGATATAAAAAAGCAAATGAAAGAAAGTTAAAAAGAAATAATATGTTAGCAATAGAGAATTAATAAAATATGATTACATAAGTGCTAAATTAAATGTTGGTTAGTCAGATGTATACTCTGCTAGTATAGTCAGTTGGCCAAGGAAGACATGGAAGTTGCTGATGTGAGGGCCCGGAAGCACCTCACAGTATACAGAGATTTTCACTCCAAGTCCAACACGCAGAGACTATACCAGCTTTTATCTAGGTATTCTGACCTAGGCTTCCTGATACAGTAAAAAGCACAAGCTTAGTCCCAAAAACCCTCTTTTTATTTCAATGGCTGTGAATTATGTTCATTCACAGCCTAATGAGTCCCAAATAGTTGTAAAGAGTTCTACAGTAGGCTGCCAAAGTCTTTTGAAGTAAGGCTGATAAGTACCCACCTTTACCTTCCTTGAAATGCTGCCAAAGACTTAATTTGCAATTAGCTTGGCAAGGCCACATGGAGCAAAAAGTCAAAATGGAGCTTTAGAAGGTAAACTGACAAGCATGAACAAAGTTGCTTCCTGCAAAGGCTCACGTGCCTTTGCTGCTCCCTCATGTCCTATGGGAGGGGCCAATCATCTCCAAGCCTTAGTCCCGAGTTGTCACTTCTGTCTTAACTGTTCTTGCCTTCTGGCAGCTCTGCGCATGCACGCACCGGGAACAGGGGGACCTTGTTTCTCTGCCTTGTTGATGTTTGACTCTGGAGGTTCTGGAGGCAGCACATAACTCCCAGATGGTTCTGCCCTCTTCTATGCCTCCAATATGGAGCTCTCATTGAGCCTTCCCCAGATTCTAGGACTGGCCCATGTTCCTCCCCAACCCCCTTGTTGTCCAACTCTACTGCCAGCTCTGCAAACCACCGGCAGACCACAACATTGGGAAATCTAGTGCTTGCAAAATGTTGGACTAAAGATAGCACTGAGACACTATGCAGCAGCACAAGAGCACAAGAAAAGGCACTAAACACCAATCCCATAAAAGTAGGGGTCTACCATACTATTTATTTATTTATTTATTTATTTATTTATTTATTTATTTATTTATGCATGTATGCATGTATGCATGTATGCATGTATGCATGCATGCAGTTTATAGGCCATCCAATCCCGAAGGACTCCGGGCGGCTACTAGACCTGAAGTTCAGACTATGCAAAGACGTTTCAGAGACAGTCCAACACATAGTGTCATGGTGCATGATGCATGATGCAGGCAGGAACTGCATACACTGAACGGCACAATCAAATAGCTGGTGTTATGTACAGGAACATCTGCAAGTATATGAGCTAGACTCTCTCAAGTCCAAATGAGAAGGTTGTTGAGGCTAACAGGGCTAAGATCCTGTGGAACTTCCAGATCCAGATGGAGAGGTAGATACTGGCCAAACAACTAGACATAATAGATGAGGACGAGAATACAGCAGTAGTGATAGCTGTAGCAGTGTCAAGAGACAGGAATATTAGGAAGGAGTATAAGAAGCTGGAGAAGTACCAGGCCTGAAGGAAGAACTGGATAGAATGTGGAAAGTAAAGCCCAAAGTGGTTCCAGTGATGGTAGGAGAACATGGGATTGTGATTCCTAACCTGGGAAAGTGGCTCCAACAGATTTCGGGAACAACATCAAAGCTCTTTGTCCAGAAGAGTGCAGTTCTAGGAACAGCTTATTATATAGAACTCTCAAACTCTTCCAGGCTTCTGTAGAGGACCCAAGATTGAGAAAAAAACATTCTGCTCATAGGGATGAGAAGATAATATTTTTTTTGCTCTTTTCAAGTCCCAGCTGAAGGAACTGAAGCACATTAGGTATGGAGGAGGCCTACAAAGGTGAAATGCTTTGTAGCTGACACCAGGAAGAGAACTGAGTCCAAGTGGCATCGTAAATGTGATTAATGGATGCGTGCCTGGCAGCCTGGATCATTTGTATTACCTCATGTGAGAGTTAGCTGCTGTCAAGGCCCTCACTCAATCTCCAAGCGGTGAGACGAAGCCAAGCTAGATCGGGGTGTCGGAGGGAGCCTTATAGAAGCAAAGAGTCAAATTGAGGAAGCTGCCACTGAGGGCCCACCGACAGATTGATCAAGTCTGTGAACCAAGGCCTGCGGGGCCAGTGGTGCAATATAAGAATCAGTTCTGCTTCCTTGATCAGCATCTTTCAAATTACGCGCTGAATCAGTGGAATTGGAGGGAGCACATACAGAAGACCCCGAGGGCAGCTGCACCTGAGAGCGTCGGTTCCCTCTGTCCCCATAGTCGCGTAATGCATGAAGTTCCTGGGGAATTGATGGTTGTTTTGCATCACAAACAGATCCAGAATTGGGGGATCGTACCTCTCTGTGATTTGCCGGAAGATCCTGTGATGAAGGCTCCACTCCACGGGTCGATGTGCATGTGGCTGAGGCTGTCCGCCTGCAGATTGTGAATGCCTGCAATATGTTTTGAGCGAAGAGATAGGAGATGTTCCTCCTCCCATGCCACTAACTGGAATGATAAGTCATTAGAGTCTTCGACCGCGTTCCCTCTGCCTGTTTATATGCGCCTTGGTGGTGGTATTGTCCATGAGGATGAGTACATGCGCATTGGTGACTATGTCCCTGAAATGGAGTAGCGCGAGATACACTGCCTGCAGCTATAACCAGTTTATATACTGTTCTTTAGATCGGATCGGGACCAGAGCCCCTGAGCTACTTGATCATGAATGTGAGCACCCCAGCCCAGGAGACTTGCATTGGTGGTAGGGACCACCCGCTGAGGATCCCTGAACAGAATGCCCTGAGACAGTGCCGGAGACAACCACCATTGTAGAGACTTTCTTACCTCCGGCTGCTCCAGCTGCTGTTGGACCGCTGATAGGGAAGCAGAAACCACTGCAGATGACGACTGTGGAAGCGAGCCCATAGCACATTTGGAAGGTAGACACCATCTTCCCTAATAACTGTGACAATTGGAGCAGTGGGATCTTGTGTTGCCGCTGAGTGGCTGAGATCAATTTGCGTATGCTCACTCTTCGTTCCGGAGAGAGGAAAATCTTCCCTATGCTCGTGTCTATCACCACCCCTAGATGTATGAGGTGAGTGGTCAGAGTTAAATGACTCTTTTTGGCATTGACCAGGAACCCGTGATCCTGGAGGACTTGAAGAGTAGTTTGAATGTCCCTGTGGGCCTGGTCTGATGACCTGGACAGCAACAATGTGTTGTCCAGGTAACAGAGAATGCGAATGGGAAGAGAGCGTAGATGGGCTGCAATCACCGCTAGGACCTTTGTGAAGACTCTCAGGGCCGATGATAGGCTGAGTGGAAGAGTCCGATATTAGAAATGCATTCCGGCATAGGAGAACCAGAGAAACTGCCTGTGCGCCTGCAATATAGGGATGTGGAGGTATGCTTCCATGAGACCCACAGAGGAGAGGAGGTCGTTTGGATGGACACTCTCCAATATGGATTGCACCTTGAACCTCCGGTAAAC
The DNA here is from genome assembly GCF_009769535.1 of Thamnophis elegans. Lineage (NCBI taxonomy): Eukaryota > Metazoa > Chordata > Lepidosauria > Squamata > Natricidae > Thamnophis > Thamnophis elegans. Next base: position 48,172,017 of record NC_045550.1, read on the forward strand.
TACAAATTTGTTTAGAAATTTGAGGTCAAGAATTGCTCTCCAATCCCCCGAAGACTTCGGCACTATGAAGAGACGGGAGTAAAACCCCTGTGCCAGTTGGTTGGAAGTCACCTTCTCTATGGCCTGAATCTGAAGGAGATGCTGGATAGCTTTTTCCACCAACCTTCTCTTGATGGTGTCCTTGGAGACCGGACACGTGACTGTGGGGGTGGTGGGGTGGAGAGGAACTCTAGAGCCAATCCCAATCTGATTGTGCGTCGAATCCATGCATCGTTGGTGATGACATCCCAATGATCGGCAAAGGCCGATAAGCGACCTCTAATGGGAAGGGAACTCAATGAGTCACTTCTGCTTCCTGAATGGTTGGTTGGAATTTCCCTTGTAGGGCTTCCTGTAGGAGAAACACTGGTTGTTCTTGCCAAATCTATCATAAGAAGCTGATCCCTGTCGGGGGGGGGTGCCTGATGTTGCGGATGGGAGTAATTGAAAGCCCCATCCATGTTCCGAAAGGGCTGCCTGCAGAAGAAGGAAGAAGAAGATTTGTTATCAGTTTTCCGAGTAGCTGAAGGCAGAACCTTTCTTTTATCTTTGGACTCAATGAGAAGCGGTTCAAGTGGAGGCCCAAAGAGACGGTCAGCAGAAAAAGGTGAAGATGCAAGTCTCCATTTTGCTCTGGCTTCTGCCTGCCATTGTTTGAGCCATAACAGCTGTTGAGTGGACACGGAACAGGCTATGGCCTTGGAGGTGAAACGTGCTGCATCTAAAGAGGCATCCACAGAATATTCCATCGCAGGCTTAAGTTTGTTTAGATCCTTGTGGGATCTCGTGTCAGAAGGAGGAAGTCTCTCTTGAAGCTGCTTCAGCCAATGCAAGGCTGCCCTGTTAAAGAAAGAAGCAGAAGAAGCAGCCCGCACCGCCCATGAAGAGGCCTGGTGCCCCTTGACCAAGGTCTGATCAAACCTTTTGTCCTCTGGGCGGAGGGCATCTTCAGTAGCCACAGTGGCAGCGTTGGGAGCAGAAAGGGCCACCACTGGAGGGCCGATGGAAGGGACCTCCAGCAACTTGGATAACTCGGGACTCGCGTGGTAAAGTTGTTTATCCAAGGCGGAAGGAAGAGCCCAGACCCTGGTGAAACCCATTGATTCTGGACTACCTCCAGAAAAAGCTTAGGTGAAGGACCACTTCTTTTTCTACCGTAGGCCTGGAAAAAAGAGGATCAGTCATGTCAGTCTTGTCCTGCTCCTTCATGGAAGATGGCTTGAAGGCAGGGATGCCAGATACTTCCTTCGCCTTAAAAAGAAGGGAACAAAATAAGACTGGTTTAAACAGTCCTATTAAAGAGGAAGGGGCAGGCGTAAGATCCTCATCATCAGAGAGGTCAGAATCCCTGGAAACTGGTTCATCAACTTCTAAAACCGAGGCCTGAGAAAGAGAGTAAGTAGGCATCCCCTCTGCGCTGGAAGGTTTTGCCTTCTTGTATGATTTAGACCCCTTGGAGGTAGAAGCCACATCAGTGCGATGTTGTAGGCCAGCAGCAATGCTCCTTTCTATGGCAGCCACTATAATGTCTGCCATGTCAGAAGGATAGCAAGGAACCCCCCTTGGGCTAGGGGAACCAACATCTATATCAGGGGTTAGACTCCTTTCTCCTTCAGACCCATCTTCCTCAGGGACAACCACCCCGTCCTCAGGCTGCAATGGGGAGGCAGGTGGGGAACTTTCCCCATCCATGTTGGTGGATAGTTCCCCAGGAGGGCTTAGAGGCCTGGGTGCCAGAGTCAATTGAACCTGTGTAGGCCCCTTGCAATGGTGTGACTTGGCCTTGGCTTTACGTTGCCCGGAGGCCAGAGGACCTTCCTATCTTTTGGGGGGACCTTCTCCTGAGCTGGAACTTTGGCAGGCTTGGGGGCAATGTCCCTTACAGTACCCACCCTTTTCTTGGATGCTGACTTCCCGGGCCCTGTAGGTGGTATAGAGGGAGGTGTAGAATCCCGAGGGGAATCAGAAACCACAGTATCCGAGGCAATGGAAGCCATGCTACTCACGACCTCGTGCGATGCTGTCAAAATGGCGTATGGATTTTTTTGATGCCTCAAAATGGCCACTGGAACTTTTTCCTGCTGAAATTCTCATCCAAGATGGCCACCTGGAACCTTCGAGTCCTCTGAGGGATTGGAAATGCGAACCAGCAATGCCAGCTAGTTCGCCATGACCTCCTGATCATTTAAAGGCTGCAAATGGCTAACACAACAAACCAAGCAGCTTGAGCCCGAAAGGATGATAAGGGAAGCAGCGGCTCCAAATAGCGATTCTGGTGTGACTTCGGCAGCTGCAAGGCGGCGGCAGTTGTCTGTAGGCGAAGGCTGCTAACAGGCAATTTTTCGGCTAAGAGCCCAGAAGCCGCAAATGAGCCAGAAGCCCCATCAATAGAAAAGAAGTGCCCAAGGAACGACATGAGGCACACAAGCGGCAAGGAAGGGCCAGAGGGAAGAACCCGTGGGCCAAATCCCCTCAGAAAGCCACTAGGGCCAGGGAAGAAATCCTGTCCTGCAAACCTCCGCACCAAAGAGCAAATTTCACGATTTAGAATTTAGGATAGCCAATATATCAAATTAAGACGAATTTACCAATTTATCCAGCTTGCAATTAAAAAACTGTTGTAGAGATCACCAGACACAGCCAGTCCAAAGGAAATGAACTGAGTCTAAGCTGGGGAGGCTAGCACGGAGGGTGGGACTTATCAATTGGTAGAGCCAGTCCTATTGGACACTGGCTGGAATAACCCATGTCTGAATGATGTCTCCACCTTCTGGGAGAATTGGAGGTTGTTCAATTTTAAATGTTTGAAATTACCATAGTCTCTCTAATCAGCAGAAGGATTCTCATTCTCCTTTCTCTTTTTGTATGTTGTTGGTTTGTAGCAGCTCTAATATAAGTTTGATAGAGTAATTGTCTTTTCATTTTCACTGACCCCAATTTAATTTGCTGCATGAAATCTATCAGTAAAAATGCAGTATTTACAAAAATTGTTTCTATGATACAAATTATTTTAATTTATATCTAACTGAAAACATGGCATTAAGCTCTTATGCAATAGTATCTGATTTTATTACAGTTTTATTGGTAGTATTGATTTTTTTTAAAAAAACTCAGATAGGTTAGTCAAATTCAAAGTATATAATCATGACAGCAGTAATATAAGGTATAAATACTGCTGAGGGGAACAATTTGTTTTTTTGCATTTAGATTAAGTATTTTGTATTACTATTATGATATAAGTAAGCATTTTAGTGTATGCTTCATAATGCAATTAAATGATATCTTGATTAACACTGAATTGATCATGAAAAAAATTCAGTTGAACTAGAAGATAATTAAAATACTTGACAGTTCTTTTTTGGTACCTAAAATGAATAGGTATGTGAAAGTTATATAAGAATTTGGAATATAGAGTAAATGCACTTGTTAAAGTACATTTAAATCTCAAATATAAATAAATTACCTGTTCTTTTAAATTTAACAAAATAATTCTTAAACGTATTTCCCAATGTTTTAATTTTTGAGCTTGCATTTTTGTTTTTCATATGTTGAATTGATTAGTTATGCTAGTTAGTAAGGTATAGAATATTTTATATACGCTGGGGAAATAAATTTGGCAGAAAATCAGCATGAGTAAATTTAATTATTGCTCAGAGACCTTTCCCTTTCCTAGCTTAGTGATCCAAAAACTCCCCTTGTTTCACTGAAATCTGCGTGGATGCTAAGCTTCACTTCCCAATTTGTTTCTCCACACAATGATAAGTGAAGTAATTACTGCTTTATTGATTTTTCATCATGGCAAGTTTAAAGTTGATTTTTCTATGAAAAGGCAGGGGTGAGTAAATGTCTCCCCTCAGTTTAGTAGAACTATCTTGCAAAATCTAATATTCTGAGGTCAACCTCTGAAAGGGATAATATGGTATCTTGGCCACAAATTAAGAGAAGAAATCAAGGCTACAAATGTGATTGAGTATATATGAAGGCAGCTTAATTTATGCCATTTATATGAACAATTCACATAGCACATAGTTGGAGAACATTATATTGTATCAGCTTAAAATGACCCCCACATAAATGAGTGTGCACAACGAGGATGAATTACCGGTAACTAAATTGTTCCTCAGAGGTGACAGTAGTTTTGTATTATTCTTTCACACTTGAAATAAAAATATTTACTATAGAAACTTGAATATTAATATAAACATTATGAATTGCAATATATTTATCTTTTGTCTGGAGCATGTGGTGTTTCTAATAATTATCAGTATTCATGAACTTAGTATTTTATTTTTTTCTAAATTTTCTTCATGAAGTAGAATATTTTAGGTTCATTTTACAAATAAGAATTGGAGTTTAATTTGACTTGAATATCAAAGTGCAAGTTAGGATTCATAAACAATCTCATTCATAATACATAAATATTATTTTTTTAAAAAATCTCACAAGATTTTTGTATAGTTACCAAGAAGAACAATTCTAGCATAGCCTTCTTCCTGACATCTAATTTTCTATGCGTACAGATTTAGATTAATGGATCTAATATGAAAATAAAGATCAAAAGAATTTCATCTTAAAATGAATAATTATTATTTCATTTAGTTATTTCTTTAAATGTAACTAAAAACTATAAATCAATTCACGTAATAGGAAATCAAATAGGAAATTCTGATAGATTTTCAAACATTCTAGGTATTGGTTGTATAATGCTGGTTTCTGCCTTTAAAATAAATATAATACTTATGTCAAAGATGGGTAATCCTATAACCTGTTCTCTCAGGTTTAGTACTAAAACAGGTGATATCTGAGATAAGATCTTTTTCTGACAATGTATGTTATCCTGGAGGAGAGACTGCAATAATGCTGAGACTTAAGTGTCTTTTTTAAGTGTCAGTTGAGAGCTGCTATAAAAGAATACAAAATCATTCATCTAGATTTCAGCTTTAAATACTCCTCCTATCAATCTTGCCTCCTATAAAGTCAAGACCAGAATGGAAAATCTTTAGACTTTGTAAACTACATTGATTTTTCTTCAATGGTATGAAGTGCTAAATCTCCAAGTGCGAAAGAAGCACCTTATGGCATGAGTAAGTCTGTTTTAATGTCAGGAAATTACATCATCCATAATTACTAAATTTAATTTCAGGAAATCATAAATATTTCTTTTCAATCAATCATTCATGCCTTTTATATATCACTTACCAGAATAATAATGCTACTTCTCTAAAGGTAGAAATATGCCTCAGACTGGGAGATACTCTGCTGTGGACTAATACTAATAGCGAATAGGACTATCCAATCATTTGGATTGGAAAGCCATTAGAATACCAAGGCTGTTAGATAGACTGGATGTACAACAATATCCTATAAGAAAGCAATGACAAAACACTTCTGTACTGATATCAAGAAAACTATATGACAGGTCCTTGTAGTCATCAGAAGTGAGCATAATCTGAAGATGACCTTTTAAAACATAATTGTTTGTGAGATACATGCCAGTGTAAAAACCGTTTAACCTCTTGCATAATGCATAAAAAGTTGATGAACTTTGATGGGCAATTAATTCCATCAATTGAGAACCAACAATGAAAAATACCTCACTGATGTAGTGGTGGCCGTCTGAGAAATATTCAGATGTTCTTATAGTAACTAGTTTCATATTGCTATGAAGAACTTTAAAACTATCCGTGACCCGTCAAAACCGCGGAGGACAAAATCGTGCTCGACGAAAGCGCGCATTTGACGTCATCACAGCGCGACGAAAAAAATTAAAAATTTAAATAAAATTAAAATTAAAGCAAGCCGATTCACATAAAGGTAAGGGTTAGGTTAAGGGTTAGGGTTAGGTTTAGAGCGTTAGGGTTACGTTTAGCGTTAGGTTAAGGGTTAGCATTAGGTTTAGCGTTACGTTAACGGTTAGGTTTAGGGTTAGATTTAGGGTTAGGTTAAGGGTTAGGTTTAGGTTTAGGGTTAGGTTTGGGGGGGTTAGGGTAAGGTTTTCGCTTTATTTTTACATTTTTCGATCACAGCGCGATGTTTTCGTCGCGCTGTGATGACGTCAAATGCGCGCTTTCGTCGAGCGCGATTTTGTCCTCCGCGATTTTGTGGTGGAACCAAACTATCTCCTTGAATTGTATATGGAAATAAACTGGCAATTGGTATAGTTCTCTTAAAACTGGCAAGCTATCTTCCCACTGAGTCACCTAATTAAAATTTTGAGCACTATATTTCTGAATAGTCTTCCAAGGCGATTTCATATGATATGTTACAATAATCAAATCATAATGTTATTGTATGTAGAATGCTAAGCTACCTCTGTAGAGGAGTAAATGCAATTTGTTTGCTAAATTAGAAATGCTCTCTCCTGTACCTCAGATAACAGAATTAGACAAAGAAACATTCCCAATCTAAGACCCTGATCTTTGAGGAGGACTGCTACTTCTTCAAAACCATTTAAGTCCCTTTTCTCCACTGAAGAACTACCCTCTCAGCAATGCGTTACTAATGCATTTGAGTTTTGTTTCCTAACTCAAGAACTTAATACTTCTTTCTCTTAAATTTAATTATGTTACTTTCAGACCTTTTCAGTAAATTATCAAGATGGTTTTGAATTTTTATTTCTGTCTGTTCTAGCTGTCCCACCTAATTTTGTATCAGCTACAAACCAGTTTGTCTTTTCATACAAAGCAGTGATGAAAAGAAGTGATCCTTGCAGGAACCTAGAATAACTCTCTTTAAATTGATGAGGAAGCATTGATGAACGCTCATTATGATTTTTGAGCCAACTATGTATCTACTTAATTATCATGACATCTATCTCCTGCTTAACTAACGTGGTTTGCTACTGACAATGTCATGGGGTACTTTGTCAGATGTTTGCTGAATTTCCAGCTATATTATTACAGCATTCCAACAATCTGTTAGGGAAAGTATGTAGCAAAAAATGAAATAAGGTAGTAGTGCAGTTTTTCAGATAAAGCAATTATATATGATAGAAAGGGAATGTTATTACGTACCAGTGCTACTTAGTAGATACCTATCATATCCACTGAATATACTTTGTTATTCTGATTATTTAATTATTAATTAATTTTTGTGCTTTTTATTACAGTGGTTTATTATTTAATCAAAATATTTTGGAAAAAATATAGCTAAGTAAAAATAGAGTGTCAGCCTCTGCTTCACTTGCTTGCTATCGGCTGCCATAGAAATGGGGAGGGTGGGGGCATGGTATTTGGGATGGGAATTATATGGTACTGGAGGAGATATGAAAAAGGGAATTTTCTTCTCACCAACTTCTGCGTATGCTGGTGACCAGTGTTTGGGCCTGGTCATAGCCAACCGTCTGATGGTACCTTTTGGAGATGCAACCCACATGTCACCTTAGGAAGTTGCAGATTGGACACTGGGGTGGGGTCGTTGGAGGGAGGGACTAGGTAATCATTTGATATGTACTTGTTTGCACCTTTCTGGCTCAGATCTTGCTTTTCTTTCGCTGCTATCTTTTCATAAATTTTCATAACAATGGAATTGAGAGTTTTCTTTCTTGGTTATTGATGGAGACACACCTGACATAGAGCTTTCTTCTTTTTTTCAGCACAGATGACAAATATAGAATATAAGTTAGAGTGTATAAACCATGCCAATAAAAACTATTAATTTTATTTGCACTGGGCATGTATATAGCGGAAGGGATCTCTATCTATCTATTTATCTATCTATCTATCTATCTATCTATCTATCTATCTATCTATCTATCTCTCCCTCCCTCCCTCCCTTCCTCTCTCCCTCCCTCTCCCTCCCTCTCCCTCTCCCTCCCTCCCTCCCTCCAAAGAGAGAGAGAGAGAGACAGAGAAAATGAAAGAGAGAGAGAATGTGAGCCAGGAGTGGTTTGAGTTTTAGCCATTTATCCTTTTGATTTTGCCATGAAGGTGGCACAGTTTGCAGTAGTAACTTCCATTTGTAAAGTGAATTGATGATTCAACTTTTATACTAATTATTTTCTGCAATTTTATAAGATAAAGGTCATTGTTGGGCTTTATCCCCTTCTTGAAAATGAAGTAATCTTTTATTTTCACCAGAATTATTTCCTTGTTACCTAGAAAGGGCACATTTCTTAGGAAGTTCCAAATGAAGGTTTAAAGAGTTTCCATCTTTCAAATGCAGTATTCATTTATATTGAATAACTTTTAATCAGATGGACATGCTTGATTAAAGAATTCATATTATTTTATGTGCAGGAATTAGAAATGTCTTTATTTGACACAAACAACTTCTAAACTGCTGCCTATTTTAAGGTAATCTAACATTATACTCAAGAAAAGGAATATTGACAAGTCTTAATTTTATATATGGTCAGTTATACTGCAGTGCCTGGTTAAATGTCTTATTCAAAACAGACGAGACTCAATTGTTTTACCTATAGTCATTCCCTTATTTGTTCTACCTGATATTTTCATTTCCATGTATTTTTGAAATAGCTTTTTTAAAATTAAAAATGATGATCCTTTATAACAGAATGCCAAAGTTTTAGCAAGGTTAGGTGTCATTTTATTTTACACTGGGTAGTTAAAGTTCACATTGTTTTCTAATTTAATTGACTGAGAGCAAGATAATACGGTACAGCAGAGTTCTAGTGTATGAGGTCATGCCCAGATAGCCATAATATCTTAGAGTGCTGTACTCAATGTTAAGAAAATATATTTAAATGCCCTTAAGTTCATTAGGTATTGCAAAAGGTCACGCTTTATGTTCAGTTAGTTTTATTAAAGTTCATTGTTATGACAGTGACCTGAACTCTAACTGTGTGGCCTTTATCATATTAGAGTATATATACTGGGGAAAAAACTCAATTTGAATTTTAGATTCTGCATGGTTTAATTGTTGCTTTATTAAGGAGAATTAATTGTAAACACTTTTGTAAATATTAGTAACTAAAGCGCCTTCATTTTGAATTAAGAAAGATTATATTTTGAATAATAAAACATTAAGCAGAAAGTCTTGTAAGAAAGGTTATATATATATAAAAAATTGTATATATAATTTTTTGCAAATGTTCAAGCAATATTTAAGCATTGCCAACTATATATGCATTTCATGATTCTGGAATGTAAATGTTGTTTTATTAGCCTGAAATAACTACCCGGTGTTGAATTTCCAGACAATAGAGAATTTATTACATCTGGTATATACATTATTGTTACGTATATTTTTACCATAATTTTATAATAGAAGTTAATATGATATAAGGGATTTAAAAATATATTTATATTATAGAAGTAACATAACAAAAAACAAAGTATAATTTACTCAGTTTCATCATTGTAAAAATCATTGGTTTTTATATTATTATAAAATTGTAAAATTCATTGATTTTTATATTATTATTTATACTATTATTCCTCTTCTTAAATGATCAATTTTTATAGCTTAGACGATTTAAACAATGTCAGAGTTTATTCTTTTCTATTTCTTTTTTTCCCCTACTGTATGATCTTTTCTTACATGGAGAAGTATAAAGTTATCAGCCAATAATAATTAAGATTAAAACTGTATGTAGTTATTGCAAAAGCTGATAAAACAAAGCCAAATAGTTTAATTTTAAATTAAATTAAATTAAATAGTAGATAGAGCTTTTATAGCAGGGTGTTCTGTTTCATCCTCTGCCTCCTAATAACAATATTTGTCTTCAATATAAATTTTAATTTTAATCATCAAAACCATTCATTTTTCAAATATTTTTCCAATGCAAACTTTTAAAATATATACAGTTCAAACCAGCCAATTTCACAAAAACAATAGTATAAAATATATAGAAATATAAAATAAATTAAAAATCCAGCAATTTAAAAACAGCCTGATTATCACTTTTAACTAAAAGCAAATCAAAATAGACAAATGCTACAATGCATTTAAAAATGTAACAGGGAGAACATTAAACATTATCTTGGAATTTAACTAGTGGCCACGGCCAAGTAAACCCAAATTATTGGTCTACACCCAAGTAGATCCAACTATTTCATGCTGTTTCAGATGCTGCTGGCTTTGAGTTTGTTCAAATCAGATTGCTTAAAACAAAGACTATGGTACGTTTTATTGAGATATTGTGGCCTATGTTAACAGTATATTGCAACTCTGATTGTGTTCTTCATATCCTTCCCCCTCGTACCTCAGGAGGTCAGGAAGGAGTCAGCCTGAGTGTCATCCTAATATTCCCTTTGTTCCCAGAGCTTAAGGCATGTTTCTGCACTTTATGTTTTTGTAACATTTCTGGTTATTTTCCCCAAGGTAATTTCCACAATCCTACACATAGTCCCTGGTCAAATACATTTGATTTGTCATCAGCTTCCTGACCAAGTAGGGTTTTAAAGGACAATGTAGGACAACAGCAAATTGTTCATCATTATGGCTGACTGGTGTCTACTTGTCAATGGCACTCTCTCTCATGTTCTGTAACCTGAACATGAGTAATTAAATCATATCTACCACATCTAAACAATACCATAGTTTGGATTCTTGGATCACATGAAGGAAAGTATTCCTGTTTGTGTAACAATACTGTGAAACTTAAGTTCATTTTAATAGAATGAATAATATCAGCATGGCAGTTTATTACAAAATTTCTGCTATTTGTTAAATGCTTTTTTCAGTTTAGCAGTTATAAAAATGAGATGTGTCTTTAATATTGGGCCCTATTGATCAGAAAAGGTCAAGATAATGCAGTATACTGCTTGTATGTCCCATTACTAAATAGAAGCTACTTACCAATTTCACTATTGTTCTTTTGCAGTGTATTTTAGAGAATGAATAGTTTTATTACATTTACACACTATTAGAATTTAATGTAATTTAATGCAAAAATGCTACTGCCACACAAGAAGATGTAATAATAAAGATGAAAATCGTATAGGAATTAAAAGAAAATTCTTAATTAATTGTATTGAAGATAAAAATTAGTTTGCCATCTGTTAGTAGTATGCATAATTTGTTAATCAGAAAAATATCAAGGATTCCAGTGGCTCCTTCTGTTACACTTCTTTTTTTATTAAAGAAGAAATAATTAGTTCTTTGGTTCCCTATATAAATTGAAATATAAAATAACATGGATATCAGATTCCATTTTTTCAATTTCTCAAGGAAAATGTTATTAATTAGATACTGTTAGCAAAGTAAAGGACAGCAGTGTATTAGAAACAGCTAATATAGTAGTTACTGCAAATGAGAAATTCGATTTGTGTTGATTCAAATGACAAAATTGCACATACTTTTTAAATCAAGGTTTATGATTATATAATTTTCAAATTTTGATTGTCAGGTTAAATGTTACGGTAATCTTAGTGAGAAGAAAAATAATCATTTTTCTATCAACAAAGAATGTAGAAAAATACATATATGTCACTCATTATTCTTAAATAAGTAACTTGTTTTATACTTGCCTGCTTTCCTTCTATTTGATGCTGTCTGTCTCCAAATGATTCTGGGCTTAAATTCATCTTCCACATTTAAATGAATAATATACACAATTTATTACCATTAATATTCTTTGTAACTTTGTAATTTCCTAGAAATCGATTATTTTTAATAAAATAAAGATAAAGGTCTGGATACTAGGGAGTTTGGCTCATAGAATAGAGCTTCTTCCTATTTACATTTCCTGGGTCCATTTCCTCAGTTTTTGGACCTTAAATAAGCCTGTAAGTTTTTGTTTTTTTTAAATCTACCTATATCTATTATTTCTTAGATACCTGTGTGGAATATTGCATACTACAATATGTCATAATTCTATATTGGGTTTGAGTTTCTGAGAATAAGGCTTTAAATTTCCATTTATTTACACCATTTGGTCGATTGGGATTTTTATGTCAAAAGTGTTAGCCTTGAGGTATTAGTTATACAAATATCAGTGTGTAGCTTTAGCCTGTTAGCTATCAATTGGATTCAGAAAATCAATGATCTTAATAGTTCCTTATTACATAGTTGATGCATTTGCAATAGTGAGTTGACTTACTGTCAGTGAATAATTAATTCAGTTTTTTTAAAAACCTATTGCTGATCTTCACCAGAAACTGTTTTCTATAAATTCAGCACTGTACTAGGCAAGTGCAACACTCTGTAGCATATTTGAAAGTTAAATAGATACCCCAAACTCAGTGCAAAATACATTGGTTTTTTTTTAAAGGCCATCCTAGAGTGAATATGCTTATCACTGAAAATAGTAGATTTTTTCTTTTCAGCAAAAATAAATATTTCTGCATGGGGTGTAGACTCAATTACAGGATTAAAATTAAAATAGCATTATACTCTGAAATATATTTAACAGAATAACAGAGTTGGGAGGGACTTGGAGTCTTCTAGTTTAACCCCCTGCACAAGCAGACCCTATATTATTTCAAACAAATGATTGTCCAATCTCTTCTTAAAAACCTCCAGTGCTGAAGCTTAAAAACCTCCACAACTTCTGAAGGCAAGCCGTTCCACTGATTAATTGTTCTAACTGTCAGGAAATTTGTCCTTATTTCTAGGTGGGTTCTCTCCTTGATTAATTTCCATCCACTGCTTATTTGTCTTCTGGGACAACAGTTAGCTAACTTTCTTATATACAGATAGTCCTTAATTCATAACCACCATTGGGACTGGTTTATCATTCATTGAGTGAAGTGGTAGTTAAGTGAGACATCATGTGGCTACCCACATGATTGTTTTGCTCCACAATTACACTCCCAGCATTCCCAGTAATTGCAGTCATTAAGTGATTGTACAGGTTGTTAAACAGAGTCCCAGGTAAGGAGTGCATTAAGGTGCTGGAAATCCAGGGAGGCTCTGCTCAGGAGCTGAAAATCCTCCCTACTGAAATCCAAACAGGACTTTTAACTCCTGAGCAAATAAATATTAACGGATACACTCCAGACTCCTAACCTTACCTGGCTGACTATTTGCTGTCAAAGGAGGTCATCACCCCTCCATGGCATGGAAGGGAACTCATTTGGCAGGTCGCAGGAACAGAGCTGAAATCTTCAGTATTTTGGCTTTGTTTCTGTACCCTGCCAAAGGAATTCAGCTCCTCTTTGGGATGCAGCCCTTTCAGACAGCCTCCAGAGATGAGAGGGAGTCCTGTTGGTAGGTGGCAATAATTTGTGACTTTCACTGCTGTCATAGAGAAGTTGGCAAAGATTGCAAATGGTGACCACATGATCGTGGGATACTTGGCAATCTGTTGTAAGTGTGAACAGGTTGCAAAGCTACCAGACCACAACATTTGTGGAGGTGCAACATTTTGCAATGCCTAGAAATGTTTTCAGGGCCATAAAGCACCCTTTCTATCATAATTCTAGACCATCATTAAACAAAGGTTGTATGTCAAGGATTACCCATAGAGGTTGTGTAAGTGGCCATCTCCACCATGAAATTTGTGAATATACGTACCACATAATCTGTTTCAAATATGTGCCCTGTACAGAAAAGTTACTACCCCTGCAGTAGACCAATTTTTGAGTTCATTGCCCACATTAACCTTTGAGTAATTTAAATTCTCATGGTAATACTTGGATGTCTGTCACAGCTCTGTTTTGTTTGAGGAAACACATTGGTTCAGTTTACAGGTGATTTGAGAATGAGTAGTCCTGCAGTCAGTTACAAAGACAGATAAAGAGTTGACTGTGTAGGCGCACACACAATCTAGAAATTACGGAGAAGCAATAGCTTTTTGTCTGGAGTCAAGCTGTAAATGGCAAACAAAACACAGGTTCAGGGGAAAATAGTCCACAACAGCCAAATACCAAAGAGGTTTAGTCAGCCAGTCAAGTCAGAGACCAGAGAGCCAAGGAAAAAAGTAGGAAGGGGTTTTAAAAGAAGAGATTAGACAGCCATTTATCTGAAATGGTACAGGATTCCTTCTTGAGCTGAGGGTTGGACTAGAAGACCTCTAAGGTTCCTTCCAACTCTGTTATTCTGTTAAGATCTTAGGTTGGTGTATTGCTTTCAATAGAGGGACTATCATTGGCAGCTGTTCTTAAATAAGCCAGCAATTGTGGTTATGACAAGAGTTGGAGAATGTATTTCTCCAGAAGCTGGGCAAATTGCACAGAAACCAATTAAATCCTTCAGAAACATCTTAAGTAAGCCAAAAGACCTAATAGCTCAAGAAAAAGGTCATCTATATGCAGAGTAATGACCATAATAGTCACTATGTAGGACAGACACAGTCTATTGCTTGTTTCTGAGAGATTTTTGAAGTATGATAGTGTTATCCTTTTCATAGTTTGCTAAAAACAACTCACACTAATTAACTTCTTCATTACCAAAGTAAAGATCCCATCTCCACAAGGCAAACTATGTAACAATATTATTCAGATGAGCACCAATGCAGTAACAATAACCCAGAACATCAGAAAAAGGAAAGTGACCATCTTTACAACATCCTCCAACAAAATGGATACCTAACCCAAAAGTGCCTGATCATCTGTGGTGGGTTTCAAAATTTTTTAGAACCTTTTCTGTAGGTGTGGCCTGCTTTGTGGGAGTGACTTGCCGGCCATGTGACTGGGTGGGAGTGGCTTGCCAGCCATGTGACCGAGAGAGTGGCTTGGCAGTCATGTGACTGGGTGGGCATGGCCAACTTATAAAATGTGGTGAAACTCACTTAACAACGCTCTTGCTTAGCAACCAAAATGTTGGCTCAGAAACTCAGGTATTTGAAGCACGCAAGTCTTAAAGCTGTCAAGTTACAAGACTCTTGTATCCCTAACCCTTTAGAAAAAAAACCCTCAGGGGTGTTCAAATTTGACAGCTTTAAGACTTGTGGACTTCAACTCCCAAAATTCCTCCTCTTGCTCTTCATCTTGATGATGTGAGGACAGGCGGGGGGAGGGAGCTGGAACGGGTTCTAATCGGCACTGTAGATTTGTGGAACCTCTTCTATAGAAGAGGTTAGAACTGGCAGGAACCCACCCCTGCTGATCACTCAACACCCCCTTACACAGCACCAACAGTACAAGTTATGAGAAGGATAACACTACATCAATGATAGAATCTGTGTTAATGTGCATGCTGTATATGTTATATTTATAAGCATATCTATGCTAGGTGAACTTATTATATAAAGTTTTTTTATTATATAGATATAAAAGATAGAGGTAGCTAGTAATTGCCTTTAAGAATAGAGCACAAAGCATTACTTTGGATTTTACAAGGCTAGCAAGCAACAAAAGAGCAGTAATTTATGAGCTCAGTGTAAAAGAATAGCATAATTACATTAAAAATTAATGCTAATGAACACTAAAATGGGGAAGGTGGTTATGATGAAAGTTTGTATTCATCTTCTCTGGTTTGAATGATGGCTAGTGGCTTGATTAATGGCTTAATTTCTATCAATTAGTAGGGGGGGAATCTCCTACGAGACAGGGGTAAATTGAGCATTGAATTACATATCATGCTTTTGTGTGTTGAGAAAAAAACAGCTGAGTATATCTGATATAAGCCACAATGGCAAATGTGATGTGCCCCACTATGTCTGCATTAGCTCTCTTGACAGGCTGGCTGTACGTGGTTATGGGGTGTTTGGAGATGGCTGGCAGACAACATTCACTGTCAAGTTCCTGAGAAATCTGCAGCTTTTCATTCCGTAGAATTTTAATTAGCGTCAATTAGAACTCAACAATGGAAACCTAGCAGCAGTGGCAGAAGTTGTAAATTGATCATAGTGCTATGTAACTTTAGACTCTTTTTTTGGACAACAAATATCTTGCAATTTTAAAGACTTTATGATTCATAATATGGATTCCTACTAGAGGTTTCCTGAAAGGCAATAGGAGAACAAGAAGGAGATTTATCTTTAGCCAAATACTAAAAGTAGCTTTTTCATGCTCCGGAAGTACCACGTTTCCCATTTTCTTCCACATCACTTTGTGACCTTGAATAAAGTTAACAAATCCATTATTTCCAATAGAAATGCAAAAGTGTGAGTCCTGAGAGAACACAGTCCTTAAAATTGAGAAGTCCTTGCCGTTCTCTAAGCTTGGCTGTTTTTTTCCAGACATTTTATTACCCAAACTGGATAACATCATCAGTGCTACCTAGTTTGGGTAACGAAATATCTGCAAGCAAACAACCAAGAGCAAAGATCTATCATTTCAACCCTGAACATTCTCCTTTAATGGTACTTAAAATTGAAAGAATTGTGAAAATGTGTAATACATGATGTAACTAATACTTCAAATGCTGTGATTGCAAAAATGACAACAACGTGATAGAGGATGATGGTGCTCTATATGTATCTGTGTATTCTTGACATTTGAAAGGCTTCAGTATAAAAGTGTGATGGTGCTCTGTATGTATCTGTGTATTCTTGACATTTGAAAGGCTTCAGTATAAAAGCAAATTTATTTGAGATTGCCACATGTCAAAAATCATTTCCCTTTCTTTGCATGGTAGCTGCTTGTATATTACACAGGATCCAAGTCCCCATTCTGCCTAAAATACAGATTTCCTTACCAATAGAATAGAATAAGATCTAAATTATATATTATATAATATCGCTCCTGTTGTATCAGTTCTTTCTCTTTATGTGCTTCATCTCCATCATCAGGATCATACACATCTCTTTATATGTTGCACATATTTTAATGCTTAAGGCATTAGCTATTAACATGATTTCATTAATGAACCCTTAATATCAGCATATTCTGGTACAGAATTTTGTGTAATAGGAGCTAACTAAGAGTGTGTCATAAAATGCTCATTTCTTAGTTTTGTATTACATATAGAATATTGGGGTTTTTAACATATCCTTATACCTTTTATATTTTAATCATTGTTCAACCTCCCCGACAGTTTGAAATTCATTTAATTGCTTATTCCTGCCAAGTAGCCATTCAAAAGCTGCAAACCATGCCCATTAAACATTGTTATGACTTTTAGGTTTACGAAAACAAATCACATCAAGGCAAGTAAGATGCATTTTTATCCAAAAAACAAGGGCCCTTAATCCCGTAGGATACATCTTTTCATTTAACTGGTTATATAGTGCCATCTGCTGCTTTCAAGAGCTTTCATCTATAGTACAGTAGTGATGACCTACAGATATAAGCCATGTGCTTTGAAACAGTGATTGAAATTAAAGACTCGGATCAAGGCATTACCAAAGTCATCACAAAATTATGTTGGATTTTTTTTGTATGTTCATATTTTCCTATTTTATCTTATTTTTCCTACTTAGAAGCAAGCACAACTGTAATTCTTCTAGAATAAATGATTTATAAATGGCATCAACACATCAGTCACCAATATAAATAGTTCTATATTTAAAGTCTGCCCAGAGTGAAAGGACTTGCTGTCCAATGAGTTAGTATTGATTTTTTTCTGTATCCTCTTAGCTTTCTGACTCCATTATTTTTGATTTTACTATGAAATATATATCCTTTCTACTGACATCTGACAAACACTATATGGAAGTCATTTTATCTACCAATAATGTGTTTGTCAACAATATTGTAGACTAATGGATGCAACTTCCTTCCAGTCTGTTTTTATGCAGTTAATGTTGTTGAAGTAATTCAGGAAAACATTCTGTGATTCTATTTCCCTTGAGGAACATGTCCCCAGATTATAATTGTCACTTGCATTAGAGCACTACAAATATCTGAGTCATGCCTTTATTCATTTATGGTTTCCTATTTTGAATTTATATTGTAAAATGTTGGTAATATTTGACAGATGCATACGAACTGCATAATTTTTTCCTTCACCTATTGTGATAAGTTCATGGGTATCAGAAAATCAACATGCATGAATATGCTTGAGAAAGAGTACTTGCATATGTATGCTTTATTTTACTATAACTGTGATATGCAAACATACTTAAAAAGAAAGGCCAGCATATGATCTAAAGGACACTTTATTGAACATTGAAGATGATTTTCATGATCTAAGGATTTCTTTTACAGTACATCCAATCTAATGAGGACTCTTTCCCAAACCTTTTCCACTGTTTTACCAAAGACAGTATTCAATGGGTGTACTTTAACAAATACTTAATGACACTAAGTCACTTCTGTTGTGTTTCACATCATTTAATAGCTTAGTGCCAAATATATTTTAGCTTTAGAATATGATAGCATGGGAAGAGGTTTGTTAATATTTCTTCCATTATTTGACAAAGTGCAGCTTTAAACTTTATATTCTGAAAAATTCAAACTACTTATCAACAAATTAGCATACATTGTTCACTCGAATCAATAATGAAATACCCTAGAAGGATTGAGTTCCTTAGCTCCATATCAACTGAATATATTAAGACGTATTTGGTGTTCTGATACTTTTTAAGAAAAGTGCTTAAGAGATTACTAGATGATGAATTGTAGCATCTTTCTCAACAACACGCCCATTGGCTACCTACTGACCTTTCCTAATTCACCAACTATTTCTCATCCTTGGGTTCCCCTGTCATCTGAAGGAGCTTTCTCTCATAAAATGAGCTCTTTGGGATTCTCATGTACATGAGAGCACATGCTGTAGATGGAATTCCTATACTGTTTGGTGTAGAATTGGACTTGTTGGCCTAAATTACCCCTTTCAACATTTTGATTCTATGAGTACATTCTAATGCAGCTTGTTGTTGCACTCAATATATTTTATTTGCCCTTATTATTTCATTTCTATCTCTACTGAACATATGTATGTCATATATTCTACCCTGGAATTATTGAAATGTTTCCTAATTACAGAAATATTGGGGAAACTCATTTTAAAAGTTGCATAAGAATATTAAAATAATACACTATATTGCCAAACGTATTCGCTCACCTGCCTTTACTTGCATATGAACTTACTGTAAGTGACATCCCATTCCTAATCCATAGGGTTCAATATGACGTCGGTCCACCTTTTGCAGTTATAACAGCTTCAACTCTTCTGGGAAGGTTTTCCACAAGGTTTAGGAGTGTTTTTATGGGAGTTTTTGACCAGTCTTCCAGAAGCGCATTTGTGAGGTCACACACTGATGTTGGACGAATTTACGTGGCCTACCACTACGTGGCTGAGTTGCTGTCGTTCCCAAACACTTCCACGTTCTTATAATACAGCTGACAGTTGGAGGAAATTTCACGACTGGATTTGTTGCACAGGTGGCATCCTATCACAGTTCCACGCTGGAATTCACTGAGCTCCTGAGAGTGACCCATTCTTTCACAAATGTTTGTAAAAACAGTCTGCATGCCTAGGTACTTGATTTTATACACCTGTGGCCATGGAAGTCATCGGAACACCTGATTCTGATTATTTGGATGGGTGAGCGAATACTTTTGGCAATATAGTGTATATATGAATATAGTATTAATATGGACACTTTTAGACACAACAGGTAACAGCCAGTGGCGGGTTGCCAATTGTTTTACTATCAGTTCGGGCACACTCGTGTGTGTGCTCATGTGTGCCCTCGACACTTTTGCGCATGCACAGAAGCGTCCCAGTGGGTGGGTGGAGCCTCCTGCCACCACTACTACAGATTTGCCTACTGAACCAGGAACAACCCACCTCTAGTAACAGCAGATCCCCTACTTTGGCTTGGAAGATGGGTTTCCTTCCTCTTACAAACCAATTACTTCTGTTAGGAGGGAAGATGGCATTAAAACTATAATGAAATTTAATTTGGGGGGGGGGGTCAGCAGGTCATCCTGCATGTGTTTTATGTAAATGGTGTTTTCTTTTTCACTTACAAATAGAATCTCATTGGTAGCACCATTTCTTATGTTCGACTTTTCTGTTTTCTTAGCAGAAGAAATACGTTAGGAATATATTACACAATACTATATTTAAAGTAATGGTGAAAAATATTGACATCGTACCTTTTTCCATAGATCAAGCCAGTCTTGTTGAGCAAGTAAAACGAGTCAAAGAAATTGAAGCAATTGAAAGTGACTCTTTTATTCAACAGACATTCAGATCGAGCAAAGAAGTCAAAAAGGTAACTTTTCAATATTTTTTTCTTTGCATAGGATCTTTGTGAATCCTGTGGTGGAACTATATATTCATGCAACTATCACTGACGTCAACTGTTTATACCAGTATTACTAGTACTGTAGTAATCCTAATCCATGGACAGATTCCACTTATTACATGACACTGTATTTAAATGTGAGAAACATACTTTATATTTTGGAATAAAATGTATTTTTCAGAGAAACACAAGGTTAATTTTTGTGCAGAAGAGGAGGTCTGATTTTCCTTTTCCAGCTGTGAAATATCCCATAATTTTTCCCCAGTTCAGAGCTATCTCAAGAGTAGAATTTCATATTAACCAAGTTAAAAGGAAAAAGAAATTCCTACTCTTTTCTTCACACATTATTTAGCACAGATTTTTCAGATATCATGCAGTCCCTTTCTTTCTCACACCCTTCATTGAATTGTTTGGGTAAAACTCTAGATACATATATACATGCTTGAAGTACTCCTATATATTATTTACTTTTATTTCAATTCTGGCAATCAACGGGATGACAGATATCATAGCCAGATCCCCTTCACATCCACGGAACATCTTCAACTGTTAGTCAATTATATTAAAAAAAACAACAATATAAAGCCTTCCTGAGAGACAAAAACATCAAAGTCACAAAAGAGAAATGGCAACTGATGATTCAGCAGGTTAATTTTTTGAAAGTTCAGCAGGTCTGCTACAAAGCAGAGGTATTCTCAAATGATTCATAGCAGAATTAGTTTGCCTGTAAATATTGTTTTGTGAATACATTTAGGTCACAGAATCTGCTGATATCAAAAGTGAACTGGGAATTACAGAAGTGACAAACGTTGGTGTCGCTGTCACTGAAAAAGAAGTAAAGTCTGGAATTATTCCTACTACTATCAAATACCAAGATGAAAACTCACTTGCCCATCCCAATGTAAGTTTGCTGATTATGGCAGTCTTTGATTAAACTAATTTATAAGGAATGTAGGAGATGAGGTTATGTAATCTGTGTATCCATATGTGTGTTTGTTTTCTTTTTAAAAAAAATACTCAAGAACTTCCATAAAATCCTGACTAAATTCATAGCATGAGCAATAGTATGAAGTTCAACTGCTATGTTCAGATATAAAGAAGATTAATTTTCAAAACTTTTTTTTACTTTTTATGTTCAGATTAAATAACAGTATAGTCATTTAGATAAAACACATTTAAATTCTGTCTGGATACTGTAGGTAGACTCAAACATAGCTGCAAAATCAGCAATGCTAAAACAGTGATTTCAGACATTGCAATTTTAATATAATACTGACTATGAATGTTGACTGTATCTCCAGACTCAGTTTATAGAAGCTTAAACCTTGAAAGCTTTAAGTGATCTAAGATCAGATTCTTCTGGATTTATCTTACCCCATATGAATGTGCTGAAATTTGAAATTGATTACCATATTTTTCAGAGTACAAGACGCACCTTTTTCCCTCAAATAGAGGCTGAAAATCTGGGTGCATCTTATACATCGAATACAGCATTTTTTGCCTTCTGAAGCCCCGCCGTGTATACCCTTATGGAGGCTTTCAGAGTACTCCTGGGGGCTGGGGAGGGCAGAAATGAGCAAAAAATGGGCCGTTTTTGCTCCTCCCTAGCAGCACTCCATAAGGGTATGCATGCAATTTTTTTGACAAAAAGCGGGCCCATTTTCACGAAAAATGGGCTGTTTTTTGCCCCGCCCCCCAGGAGCACTCTGCAAGCCCCCTCCCCAAGGCTATTCATGCCTTTTATTTGAAAAAAACAGGCTGTTTTTCGGAGGTTTGCAGAGTGCAAAAACTTTTTTTTCCCTTTGGAAAGCTCTTTAACTGATGAGAATTACATTGATCAAGTGCTGTGCCAGCAGAAACAAAGTCTTAAGGTTTGTCAGTGATTTCCTTCTCCAGCACATGGATAAATACACCTGGAAACATCTACCTACCTATCTACTCTCTCTCTCCCTCCCTCCCTACTGTATTTCTCTCTCTCTCTGTCCCTCTATCTACCTACCTACCTACTCTCTCTCTCCCTCCCTCCCTACTGTATTTCCCTCTCTATCTCTATTTCTCTCTCTCTTCTTTCTCTCTCTATCCCTTTTCCTACATACCTACCTAGTTACCTACTCTCTCTCTCTACCTATCTACCTACCTACCTACCTACCTACCTACCTACCTACCTACCTACCTACCTACCTACCTACCTACCTACTGTCTTCCAGGACTGCCTATTTCCAATATTTTCTGTCAATTCCATCAGATCTGCCATAGTAGGCTTGCCCCAGGTCTCTTAACATATGCATCCCACATGAATGAACAAGATGAAACAGTGTCATATAGTTGACCACACACGGATGGATGCCTATTGCCTTCCCTATTGTGGTTCCTGTCCACAATAACAGCAACACTCCCTTCACCTGACAAGTCCTGGCCTGGTTGGCTTTCTAAAAGGCATTGAAGACCTCATCCTTCTGTTCTGTGATATGATACAGTTTTGCAAGGAATCACCTTTTTTCAATTCTCTGTTGCCTTATGACTTTTACATTGTGTTATTTATCCATGTGTTATTTTATCCAGACTTGCTGGATAAAATTTATTTATAAAGTTAATAAATAAATTCTATGTCATTGCTCTTTCTACTCTGAAAAGCAGACAAGTAACTATTTCTAAGACCAAAAAAGCCCTATTATTGATTTAATTTGAATTTAATTGAAAAAAGAAGATATGGTTTGTTTATATATATATATTTGTCCATCAGTCTCATTGCCTTATTTTAATGGTACTTTAGGAGATCCTTTGGAAGTTCAGGGATTGAAGTTGTGGATCACCAATTAGATGAAACAGTTGTTTTATAATTGATCAATGATCAAAACTTTGTTTAGGATAACAGGATCCAGTATGGCCTTATTGCATACTGATTCCCAGTAAGATCATTTCTCTTTAACTTAAAAGTCACTGTTCCTGGCATGACATAATAGAGATATATGTAATTCATATAGAAAACTTTTTATTAAGGCACATGAAGGTCTCTAGGATTTTTAACAATGTACCTGTTCTCCTGAATAATTTCTGTGCTTAAAGTTCAGCTTTGTAGTCATCATTTGCTTGTTATAGCATTTATCTATACTCAATATCCCATAATGACAAAGTGAAAACAGAATTTTAGAAATGACTGTAAATTTATTGAAAAGAAAAATGTCAAAAGTGAAGAGAGTCTGAATACTTTCTGAATGCACTGTATATTCTAGTACTGATTTCTGGCATTAAAAATAGGCCTTGACCTATAGTCTGATTCAGAAAACACCAGAAATCAATAGAAATTAAAATCACTTAAGTTTGTAATTGCACTACAATGCATCATACATTCCTTGCTAATAGTGCATTATAGGAATGAATTTAAAAGATGATTTCAGATATTCACAAATCTTAATGTCCTTTGTTGTTGTTAGTTGCGAAGTCGAGTCCGACCCATCGTGACCCCATGGACAACGTTCCTTCAGGCCTTCCTGTCCTCTATCATCCTCTAGAATCCATTTAAGCTCACGCCTACCACTTCAGTGACTCCATCCAGCCACCTCATTCTCTGTCATCCCTTTCTTCTTTTGCCCTCAATATTTCCCAGCATTAGGCTCTTCTCCAGGGAGTCCTTCCTTCTCATTAGGTGGCCAAAGTATTTCAGTTTCATCTTCAGGATCTGGCCTTCTAAAGAGCAGTCAGGGTTGATCTCCTCTAGGACTGACCAGTTTGATCACCTTGCAGTCCAATGGACTCGCAGGAGTCTTCTCCATCACCATAGTCCAAAGTCCTCAATTCTTTAGCACTCAGCCTTTCGTATGGTCCAATTTTCACAGCCATACATTGCAACTGCATACATTTGCAAATTAATTGCAAAATTAATGTCCTTATTTATCTATTTAACTATACTGTATACTTATTTTCTTCTTCTTTTTCTTACAGTTATTTATTGACAAGGCAGAAGCAGAAGAAAGATGGTTCCAAAGGCTGATGTCTCTTCGACAAGAGAGGCTCATGGGAAGTCCCGTGGCTTGAGTGAATTAAATAACCAACGTACTTTCGTTGTGTTCCATGGTATAAAATTTCATGACATTTCATGAATGAGTATATAAATATTGCCTAGAGTGAAGGTGGGATGAAGGGAAGTATGAGAGGAAGTATATTTCTGGAATCAGCCAACAGGTTTATATCATATTAAAGGCATTAAGTGAAAGAATAATGACTATTATGTTGCAAGATAATTATTTGTAGAAATATTTTATGGTGTTAATTTTCTTAGTGTATTCCTGTTGTGGTTGAGATTCAAAGTGCTCTGCATGTTATTTCATACCTGATGGGGCACTTCAGCTTCTTCCAAGGGCAGTTCCTCCCAAGTTCATGTACTGTATATTGGCAATTATGCATGAAAGACCTTAGCAATAAGAATGTATGAAGAGAAAGAAAGAAAGAAAAATATTATCTTCCCACCTAATAATGTTTTGTTATTGAAAGCTAGAACAACAACGAGAAAGCGGTTGTATGAGAAGTGAGATTCTGAATTTAATTATACAAATTACAATAAACACATTTTAAAGTAATGTTCAGTGGATATAATATGTAGTACACCACTAGATATACTAGATTGCAAATGGGGGGGAGTTTTAGTTGTTATCAAATTTTGCAAAATCAGTATTCAACTGAGGACATACACAAGAATTATAAATAATGAATTAGAAAACAGAAAACAGAATAACAGAGTTGGAAGCGACCTTGGAGGTCTTCTAGTCCAACCCCCTGTTTAGGCAGGAAACCCTACACCACTTCAGACAAATGGTTATCCAATCTCTTCTTAAAGACTTTCAATGTTGGAGCATTCACAATTTCTGGAGGCAAGTTGTTCCACTAATTATTCTACTGTCAGGAAATTTCCTCTTAGTTCTAGGTTGCTTCTCTCCTTGATTAGTTTCCACCCATTGATTCTTGTCCTACCCTCAGGTGCTTTGGAGAATAGCTTCACTACCTCTTCTTTATGGCAGCCCCTGAGATATTGGAACATTGCTATCTTGTCTCCCCTAGTCCTTCTTTTCATTAAACTAGACATTCCCAGTTCCTGCAACCATTCTTCATACGTTTTAGCCTCCAGTCCCCTAATCATCTTTGTTGCTCTTCTCTGCACTCTTTCTAGAGTCTCCACATCTTTTCTACATCATGGCAACCAAAACTGAATGCAGTATTCCAAGTGTGGCCTTACCAAGGCATTATAAAGTGGTATTAACACTTCACGTGATCTTGATTCTATCCCTCTGTTTATGTAGCCTAGAACTATGTTGGCTTTTTTGACAGCTGCTGCACACATCTAGCTCGTTGTTTTTTTTATATCCATTGAACTAAAAATGAGAAAACCTGACTCGTTATCAGAAGATGCTACATGATTTCATGAAATGTTACATAGACATTTGGGGTGAGGGTGGGGTGAATGAATATATTGAAAACACACTTAGTATGGCAACTATGCTGGGAGCTGGAATCCAGAATGTGCAACTTCATCTTTCTAGACAACATCTAAATATTTGACTAAAATGTGTCTTTTTATTTTCCCATGTATTGGTGAACATAAACTGCATTCATTTTCAAAGCATCACATTGCCACGCTTTGTTTCACCACTTCAGATATCTTCTTTCTTACATTAAAAGCTACAAGAATAAAAAGAAAATTTGTGACACATCAGTGAATCGCCTGAATCATAAGTACTCTGTTTTTATTTAGAGAGATATGTTGTTAAAAATACTTATAAGGAGAAGATTGCAGAAAGAAAACCTAGACAAAATTAGAAACAAACCTTCCCCCTCCTGGCCCAAGACTAAAAGGCCATGAGATGTTAAAGTCCTGCACCTGTCCATGATGGGTACGTGGCTTGGAAATTCTAAAATACCAACCAGCCAGAAAGGTAAGGTGGCTGAACTGTGGCTATAATATCCTCCCAAAAGCAATTGCTGAGACTGCAGCCGAACACGGGACTAAGAGCGTAGGCCAGTCAAACCTGCCTGTAATGACAAAGTGAAAAAGAGGGAAGGAAATTTATGAAAACTCATGGAAACTGAAAATAGATTCCTTGCAAGTAAACACATTGCATATATAGAAATAGGCACATTGGTAAGTCAGTGTCATAGAAGTTCTTTAACAAGAGTAGAGTTTTTTTTAAAAGATCTTCCTTCCAAAAAAGACAAAGAATGTGGATATATATACAGACAGACATATACACACACACACACACACACACAACACAAATAATCCAGATTCTGTTTTTAAAAAATAATCACATTTTTAAAAAGCAAGCAAGCAAAAGGAGAAAATCTAGAAAAATCTAGAATTTTGGAAGTGAATGTTTTTCTTAGTTTTTTTTTCAATAGAGTACATGACATCTTATTTAAAGCAATCCAAGTATTGCTAAACTGAGGAATATTTTATAAAATGATGCAGCCTAAACAAAGATTGCTTTGGCATTTGAAGTGACTAATAAATTGATTAAATCAATAACAATAAATTTGTGACGCACATAGGCATCTATCATTATTGTTGTATTATTATCAATGTAGATTTCATAGAATCAGACTTTTGAAAGAAATTACAGTGCTCTCTCTCAGTTTTTAATGTTTAATATGCTTATTAACCTGATACAGTATTGTTTTCCCTTAAAAATACTTACAGAAGAAATAATGAATGTTGATTATTATTCAGCTTTAAGGAGCAACTGAAAAGTTTGTGACAAAAATTTGATTCACATTTATGCAACTGTATAATTTTTTTCTGAACTACATCATAGACTGCTGACCTCTGACACAATATGTGTTGTCATGACTGCAGTATATAAACATTATTTATTTACTGATACATTATTGATGATCTCTAATTCATGTGTGATAAATGGAAATGACTTGCAAATGGAGTGTATCAAAAACCTGTAGAAATCAATAATGAGTCTAACTGTAGTTAGTTTCATCTTATTTTCAGAAGTTGTCACATTTAGAAAAATGAAAGCAGGACAAATTGATGCCACTCAATTGCATTCAGTTCACATCATTTCTGTAAAAGGTCAAACCTGTGGTAAAAAGACAAATGTGGTTGTATCAATTTTAATAAAACACTGGTGGGTTTCAAAGATTAATAAAGAAGCTATGTGTATAAAGTCTGCACTTGAATCATAATGCCTTTGTTAATAGGTAAATATGTAAATTGGTAAAACCTTAATTTTCAGACTACCAATTTGCAAAATGACAGGTTTACCATAACTATCACAAGAAACTGTGAAATTGGAATACAACAGGCAAAAAGTAGTGAAATTTGGGGATTCCTCTAGTTTTCAGTCTTTAATAAATCATAATCAATTTTTATTGAAAGCTTTATGAGATTTTATACTGAATTTCTTTTATTGTGGGGGGGAAATAGATGCATATCAACTTCATATCAAGCCAGTCTTCAGAAACCTAGAAAGTAATAATCGTTCATAAATATTTTGGTCATGTCACGTGGCAAAATTTACTGGAGAACGTAATTATGTTTGGAAAAGTTAGCCGTAAAGGAAACCAGGCAGCCAAAGAAAACTATGGCTGGATACCATCAAAGCTGATATCAAAGCAAGACCATAGAACAACTCAAAAAAGTAGTGCAAAATTGGAAGATGTAGAGAAACCTGACCCATAGATACTCCAAGAGTCAGACACAATTGAATGGATAACATCAGCATCAATTGTCTAGAACAGGTAAAGGTGTAAAAAAACGTTATCTTCTAGGTAGCACTTGATTTTCCAAGAAAAAAATGGTCCAGAGGGCAGGCATATTTTTGTCTCCCTCTTTTTAAGCTTTCTATTATTATGCATATAGTGTAGTTGATTTCTACCTCCTGCTTGATTCTTTTAATGCTTGCTAAGATAATTAACGAAACAAGCTGCTATACATGTCACAATTCCTTGAAAAAACACAAGTATTTATCTTGGAGGAAGAGAGGAACTACTTTCTGTATTGTTTTAAATTGTGAGTATGTTGGGGCAATCTTATGTCTTCTGTTTCCTTGTAGTAAAATAAGAGAATAGAGAAGATAAACTTGTTTAGTGATGCAGGCTTTTGATACCATCACACTCACCTATTTATTTACCTGTCTTCTAGCAGGGTCCAAATATTCAGTATTCCATTCTCAGTGCGAAGGAGTTTGCATTTGGATTACGAACATCATTATTTCTTCTTGCAGAACTCTGTTATTTTTACAGAGTTAAAAATTCTTTGGAAATGTTTCTTACTTGCAATTTCTTTAGAAGTTTTGTTATCCTACATCAATTCCCAAAAGTGAATGATTTCTTTTCTTTTGTTTTCTATATGCATTCTGTCACCAATGCACAGCATTTACTTCTTAATAATAGTAGAAGTGTGGCTTCATCTTTTTCTGTGCCCATTTAATTAAAAAAAAACTTTGAACACTGTTAGCAGAATTGTTCATGTTTGATCACTTCACTTCAATTTATTATATGTTTTTCTCTCTGGCTATTCATATTCTCTCTCTGTCTCCCTCCCTCCCCCCCTTCTCTCTCTCTCTCTCTCTCTCTCTCTCTCTCTCTCACACACACACACACACACACACACTCACACACACACACACACACACACACACACACACACACACGAGACACTCAGGTGGCAGTAGGAAATAATTTATTATGGAGAAACCAAATGCATTTAAGACAATTTCTTTATGAAGGGTATTGTGAAACCAAATCATATAAACAGCTTAGACAATTTTATTGTAGGTCTAAAACAAGACCTACAATGAGCACAATGTATTGTTTGAATATTCCACAAACAAAAGATATTTTAAAATACTCTATGCAAATATTTATTGCTAAAATGCTATAAATTTTATTTTTCAAGGACTAGGAGGTGTGAAGGGAATTAGAGTCTTGCACCCAAATGGGGCAAGAATAAGAACCAGAAAGTTACACAGATCTTATATAAAATGTTGATCAAAGACAACTTGACCATGCATATGCATACATTAAAATGAGACCCCAAGAGAATGTTGCTTTGCAGCTGATAAAGAAACAAGATACCCACAAAGGGAGACACAAGTATTCTTCATGGTGTGCAAGTATTACTGACACATAATTTGAAATGCAGTATAGCAGCTTTGATATATTAGAGGTGTCAAGATTTTAATTGTTATTCTAATAATCTCACCCTGTACTGTGGAAGGAGGGAGACAGATAAGGAAGCACCCATTATACAATGTTGAACTAATGTGTCTGCTAAAGCATACATTCCATAGGCATTTAATCACCTGGAAAGAAATCTATGTTTGTAGTATATTGTTGGTGGTTACAATTTCTTGGCTTTATGGTATCCTATAAGCGAATTAAATTTATTCAGAGCATCCTAGGCAAGCTCATTATACCCAACAGCAACGATCGCAAAAGAGGAATAATTTATAACACAAGGAAAGGACAGTGAAAACCATTGTGTTGGACAAACAGGTAGACAGGACACATCCAAGAACATCAATTGGCAGCTTAAAAAGGCATGATGAGAACTCTTACATTTAACAACATCTTGGCAAGTGCAAACAAACTCACCTGGAAAAACAATAGACATTTTAGACTAGGATTCAAAATGTAAGAAGATTCCTACAGGGTTGTCGCTCAGAAAAATAAGCCATTAATGGACATTGAGATAAGTTCCTTCTATTAAACATTCAAAAAAGGAAACAAAGATCAAAGAAATAGATATGAAGCCCTAAACATCCTTCCTCATCACACTCCTCTTAATCAAGGTCCAAATAAGTAGGAACCAGCACCAGAGCCAGTATGGTCTAGTAGTTGGGTTTCCATGCTAGAAACTGCACTGGGCATGAAAGCTGGCTGGTGATCCTAGGCAAGCCAATGTCTCTCAGCCCAAACCACCTCACAAGATTATTGTGAAGAAAATAGGAGGAGAAAAGTGTATTAGGTATGTATACTATCTTGAGTTATTTATGAAAATAATAAAGACAGGAGATAAATAATATGTGTATAATATGAATCATAAATCAAAATGAAGATTATAACAGTTTCTGACTGATTAGGAATATGGTCCTTATGCAAAGCAAACAAAAACAGATATTGAAGTCTTATATTAAGAAAAACCTAAGTTTAGATATGGTAAGGTAAAGGTAAAGGTTCCCCTCACGCATATGTGCTAGTCGTTCCCGACTCTAGTGGGCAGTGCTCATATCCGTTTCAAAGCTGAAGAGCCAGACCCTCCATGGTCATGTGGCTGCAATGACTAAACGCCAAAGCTACACAGAACGCTGTTACCTTCCCACCAAAGCTGGTCCCTATTTTTCTACTTGCATTGTTATGTGCTTTCGAATTGCTAGGTTGGCAGAAGCTGGGACAAGTAACGGGAGCTCACTCCGTTACGCAGTGCTAGGGATTCAAACTGTTGACCTTTCTGATTGACAAGCTCAGTGTCTTAGCCACTGAGCCACCATGTCCCTTTCAGATTTTTTTTAGATATGGTACAGGGCCACAAAAAATTATAATATATGGATAGTTTCCAAATTGTATTGAATACTGTATCTGATTTGTTTTCAAATATCAGATTTTTGAAAAATCAGGGCATATTCCTACAACTCTTCCTGTCATTCATGCTCTGAAAATCCAAATTTATTTGAATTCTTAGACTTTTGGACTTGACTGCCTATGTATAGCTCATTTCTAACGAATTAACTTTTTGGGGGATGTGGAACTAGGGCAACTTTATTATATCTTAAAGATTGATAAGGCCTCAAAGATCATGTGCCCAATTTGGTACAGCTATCAAACAGCTATTTCTGATGTTGGTATATGAGTCCTCTTGCTCTGTTAATTCTATCTTAAACCAGAAGATGGCATCCAGAAATACAATTTTAGAGTGTTTGCTTTTAACTCCTCAGAATGCATTAGACTATAATATGACATTGCTAGTATTTATTACTTATCTGCAGGATTTATCCTTGAAAAACAAAAACATCTAAAATCAATTCATAAGCAGTTACATCAGTGAAAACAGGCATTCAGCTGTAAAAAACATTTATAAAATAGTCTTGATTTCTGATTGGTAGTTTTCATAGTATGTATGGAACTTTGCCTACTGAAACAGGTTTATGTGCATTCATTTTCTGTAAAAAAAAAATCCTCTAAATCTTCAGAACTAATAAAACATCCTCCTTTCACAGAAACACAAAAACACATAGTTTGTTGTTCTACAATTGATAGGTAGTGTTTTCTATGCTGCCTGGAAGAGTTTGGTTCATAAGGCAAAGATAAAGGTTCCCCTGGAACATATGTGCTAGTCAATCCCAACTCTAGGGAGCGGTGCTCATCTCTGTTTCAAAGCCGAAGATCTAGCACTGTCCGAAGATGTCTCCATGGTCATGTGGCCGGCATGACTAACTTGGTTCTTCAGGTCTTCCAACTGAGTCTATCCATCTGGCATGGAAATATTAATTTATGGTAAAACATGTGAATTTTCTGCTTCTACTTCTAAAACCATCCCTTTGATTAAAGTGGTATGAGCCACTTTTATTTTTTTCATGATTTCATAGTATTTGAATTAATTAGTGAATAGATTCAAAAATAAAACTAAGTCAAAACTGAATATACTATATACCTTAGCAAAATGCACAGAACTAACCAGTGTCTTTCATTTGCTTTAGTGAAGTCAAGATTATTCATCCACTTTTAGGATTAAAACATTTATATTATGGATATAAATATATGGATAACACAGACAGTTGGCTAGTCCTATAATTATTTTTTACGAGTGTTTGCTTACATCAATCCGATCTGAAGTGAATCAGTTGTGCTATGGCACATCCTATTAACTTAAAGACAGTTTGCACTAGAAATATTTCTAGTGCATTTAACTTTTTGTTTTGAATTAAAAATGCATAATGATGATAGCCTCTAGATAATGCTTATGGAACTGAGCAATATTAAAGTAATGCAAACAATACATCAATACTGTAACATGTGTTTTTGTTCTTGATGAATGTGCTTAATGAGGCTGCCATATCTGAATCAGATTTAAATAGCCATATCATGGAAATGAATAAGAATTAAGAAGGTAAATTAATTCCTAAGGGGAATCACAGCAGAACTCATTAGTTCAGGAATAAAAATACCTCAAAACTTTTAATTAAAGATATTTACTGTGAATGAATACCATTTGGCAGGTTTCTTCAGACTATAATCTCATTTATAAAGAAGTATTCATCTATTACTGGCAACAACATTAATCTAATTTGAAATGCCCTCCAGACTGACAATCCTGTAACAGTATGGTGATTTCCTCCAAAATCCTTTTTATCTTTATAAAAAAAACCTCTAACTCAATCAGACAACAATCATAAAAAGGACAGAGCAATTAGAGACATCACTCTCCGAAATGAGCTGACATTAGCATGCTAGTGAGCAGCTCATAATGAGCTGCTTTCTAAGCAGAGCTGTTCTTGCTATTAACATCTGCACAAATTAAGAGTTCCTAAACCTCCTCTTTCTTTATGCAACAGTAAAATTCCATATACTTTAATGAATTATGAAGGAGATTCAATTTTAATAGTTTGGTATTTTTTAAAGATGAAAAGTGTGGATAGTAATCTTATTTATAAATAAAGTTCCTAGTGAAAATACATTGAATGGCCTTCTGATGTCCACATATGCCCCATGTTTCCTTGGCCATAGAGGGCACCACAGTTTTTTTAAGTAGACACGCATCCTTGCCTAAGAACAGTAAAATATACACACAGGGAAGGAAGGATGGATGGATGGATGACATAACATTACATTGCACTGATACATATTCAAATACATTCTGTGTGATGCTTTGCCAGTCCAATGGGCTTGTGCATATGAATATATGTGAAAATATATTTATAAACGATGAGCCATCCATATATGTTCTGTAACCTTTACATTAAAATAAAGTAAATTAATTTGCTGAGCTCAAAACTGGGTAGCTAGTTTTTCAAGAACTTGTATTGGATCAACATATATTAGTTTTGAAGTTCAAGACAATTTATCATTTCTTGCAGATCAATTCATTTAGCTGTTGATGGACTCCAAGAACATCACTACTTGAAACTTATAACAGTTTGGTTAATACTGGGATTTCCCCCTCCCACCCTTATTTTGAGTGAACCCTGGAGCCACCACCACCACCCCGGCACTTTCAGGGCTGCCAACAATGGGATGAAAAGTACTGTTTCATCCACCAATTTTGTGCCATCCTTAATATTCTTAGGGATATCCATAGCCACATTCAGGAAAGAAAAATATTGCACTGAGATAAGCTCTGGGGGAACTGAGTTGTAATGAAGGTTAGGATATCTTTGGGTGGAAAAGAGGTAGACAATTGTCAACAATTTTGAAGAAAATGGAAGGAATAGAGAAAGAATACATTTGGAAAGGAGAGCAGTGAGAACAAACATTAGGGTACAGAAAAAAGTGACTATAGGAATCATTCAAAACAACATTAGAGCCAAGAAGACGACAAGTAGGGGAATACAGCATAGTTGAAGAAATTGCAAGAGGCTGTGTGCAGAAAGTTATATATGCAGATGAGATTCAAATGGACAATATATGAGAGAATGGTAAATAAGTTCAAAGAAGTAGAGAAAGCAAAACATGGATGAAAGAGAAAGGGATAAGCGAAAAACAGAAACTTCTGCATCATCACCACTATTGAGAAAAGTAGGAGTGGTGCTTCAGAAGGAAAGAGATTTAGAG
Organism: Thamnophis elegans; assembly: GCF_009769535.1. Classification (NCBI taxonomy): domain Eukaryota; kingdom Metazoa; phylum Chordata; class Lepidosauria; order Squamata; family Natricidae; genus Thamnophis; species Thamnophis elegans. The sequence goes on from NC_045550.1 coordinate 48,205,813, forward strand.
ATTTTTTTTAGAGATTTTATTAATATTTGTAGGCCGCCCTTTTCCCTGAGGGGACTCAGGGCGGCTCACATAAAATCAAGGAGGGGGAATACAAAACAATGACGAAGACACATATAATAAAAGTAATAAGCAACATACATTCATCATTCGGGAGGGGCGGCTATCCTTGTCCCCAGGCCTGACGGGCTAGCCAGTTCTTAAGGGCTGTGTGGAAGGCCTGGACGGTGGCGAGGGTACGAATCTCCACGGGGAGTTCGTTCCAAAGGGTCGGGGCTACTACTGAGAAGGCCCTCCTCCTTGTGGTTGCCAGCCGGCACTGGCTGGCCGATGGAATACGGAGGAGGCCCAACCTGTGAGATCTAATTGGTCGCAGGGAGGTAATTGGCAGAAGGCGGTCTCTCAAGTATCCAGATCCACTACCATGCAGGGCTTTATGGGTGACTAATAGCACCTTGAAGCGCATCCGGAGATCGACAGGTAGCCAACGCAGCTCGCGGAGGATAGGTGTTATGTGGGTGAACCGAGGTGCACCCACAATCACTCGCGCGGCCGCGTTCTGTACTAGCTGAAGTCGCCGGATGCTCCTCAAGGGCAGCCCCATGTAGAGCACATTGCAGTATTCCAGCCTAGAGGTCACAAGGGCCCGAGTGACTGTTGTGAGTGCCTCCCGATTCAGGTAGGGTCGCAACTGGCGCACCAGGCGAACCTGGGCGAATGCCCCCCTGGTCACAGCCGTCAGGTGGTGGTCAAACGATAGCTGTGGATCCAGGAGGACTCCCAAGTTGCGAACCCTCTCTGAGGGGTGTAAAATTTGACCCCCCAGCCTGAGTGATGGAATATTTGTCGAATCTTTGGGAGGAAAACACAACAGCCACTCGGTCTTTTCTGGGTTGAGCACAAGCTTGTTAACCCTCATCCAGTCCATAACGGCTTCAAGGCCTCGGTTCATCACGTCTGCCGCTTCATTGAGTTGGCACGGGGCGGACAGATACAACTGGGTATCGTCCGCATATTGATGGTATCTGATCCCGTGCCTACGGATGATCTCTCCCAGCGGTTTCATGTAGATGTTGAATAGTAGGGGGGATAAGACCGAGCCCTGAGGCACCCCATATGTTAGGGGCCTAGGGGACGATCTCTGCCCCCCCACCAACACCGACTGCGACCTGTCCGAGAGGTAGGAGGAGAACCACCGCAACACGGTGCCTCCCACTCCCACCTTCTGCAGTCGTCGCAGAAGGATACCATGGTCGATGGTATCGAAAGCCGCTGAGAGGTCAAGGAGGACCAGGATGGAGGAATGTCCTCCATCTCTGGCTCTCCAGAGATCATCGGTCAATGCGACCAAAGCGGTTTCTGTGCTGTAACCGGGTCTGAAGCCTGACTGGAAGGGGTCGAGATAGTTTGCTTCCTCCAAGGACCGTTGGAGCTGGAAGGCCTGAAAGAAGGAGCTGTTCTCCTTAATGGGAAGACAAAATAGATTTGCCACTGAATGGAAAGTACATTTGGCCATTGATCTTCAAGAAGATCAAAGAGCAGTGTGCTGAGGAAAAATTCTCATTGAGGACAAGGAATATCGTGTTCTATTATGTTGGTTAGTAGAGCATTATTAAATGTATAGTTTATACCTACTTAACTATGGGTACATGGATAGGGAATGCTAGGCTGGGGATACTTTTGACAAATGGAAGTGGAATAGTTATTGGAAAGTTATGAGAGTGGGAACAGGAGAAGGGAGGATTATTCTCTAAGATACATTAACTGTTTCCAGAGAGCTCTGTTCTACAATTGATTTCAGTAGATATAAGTGTTGATACCTGAGGCTGGAGGAACAAGTTACAAATTTTTCCGGTGTATTGCCCTGTGGGAAGTTATCATCCAGCCCTCTCCCAGAAAAATGAAATATCCTAGGAAATATTGAAAAGGCAGAATATTTCTCTGGATGTGAAAAGAAAGAAACATGTTTTAAAAGACAGAATAGTTGCCTGTAGCTTTCTGCCCATCCCCAGTTAATGGGCCATTAAGACTAGCCAGGCTAGCCCACTTTACATAATAAAGACTTCACCAGCAGCTACAGAAAGGCATGATTGGCCTTTTACTCAACTCTCCACATGGATTCTGAGAACTCATCTATGGATTGAGAGTTCCCTGCATGGCACCATGGGAGTCTGACAACCAATCAGAATACATTTCTTACACAGGAACAGGAAACAGAGAGGTGGGACTAAACAGGGCATAAAAAGCCTAGCAAGCCCCTTCCTCAGCCCTTCTCTGATTCTCCACCAACATTGAAGCATGTGATCACCTTTTCTGTACAGGGCTCAAGCCATGTGGCCCTGTCCAACAATAAACCATCTTTCCAAGCAGCCTCCATGTCTCCAGTGTCTTTTTCCCCACTTGGAGCTGAACCCAGAAGGACATTTCTTCCAACAGCCCATCATCTGTTCAGCAGCTTCTCCACCTCAGCATGTTGAGCTCATCTTCAAGCTGGTGTTGGTCCACATGGCTATTGCTATATGAAACTTCGGTCTCCATGTCCTTGACATTAAAGGTGGCTAAAGTTGGTGAACTTCATTACAACAATAATAACTTTATCCATCTGATACTGGCTCTATGTGGGAATATGCCTGAATCTGATTTTCATCTTGGAACATTTAGAGTGAAGGCAGAAAAGTTAACTATAGTACAGAATAGGTTTCCTACTGTTCATCTTGAGGTTAGCCACTACCCTTGTTATCTGTAGGAGCGATACCTTCAGGATCGACTTCCTCAGTGTTATTATCTGCAATTGTTCCATTCCACTGGTTAACCTCCAGAAAAGAAAGCTGCCTAGGATACGGTATAGGATTATACATATGCAGTTTCTTCCTATCCTTCAGACCCACACCTTACTGAGGTGGGGCAGGGCAGGGCAGGGAGCAGATCTTCCTTTGGCAAGGTAACAGATATGCAAAAGATGTTGCTCATATAGTTGCTTACATTTCTCCAGAACTGGACACAACCGCCAAAATATCAGAAGAGATTGCCAGAGGCAACATTTTGCTGGGATTCTTTTAGTCCTGTGCACCATTACGGATGCAAACAAACTCCTTGAGTTGGATTCCTGTCTTCTTTCGGTGGTGAATGTGGGGTAATGAACAAAAAATTCACACCAGAAATTTTTCCTGGTGGCAAGTTCCCTCGGTAAAGAAAATACAGGGCCTGTGGCTCTCAGTTCCAACCCTTTGTGGATTTTCCTCCAGGCTTATATGACTACTAGCTGGATACCCATGCTCTGCTACAAAACTATGTGATTGGGCTTGATAAATCGACACAGCTTGAAAATTAATGAGTAGTTATGAGTCTCTCCTCTTCCCTTCTCCCTCTCAGGCTTGCCCCACAGAAGCCTTTTCACTCCTCTCTCCCCTTCTCTCCTTGAGGCTGTCCCCATTGATCCTCTCGTATCCCCTTATCTCCCTCAGGCTTGCTCCACAGAGGCCTCTCCTATCTTATTCCCTTGTCTCCCTCAGTCTAACTCCTTAGCATCAGAGCATTTTTTTCAGGGGGGGGGGAGCAAAATGTCTAAATTGCCACCCCACAGGCCAGATGAGTCACGTGCTGGCCACTCCCACACAGCAGTTGGAACAGAGTTCTTTTTAAGTTGGGAGGAGGAGTAGAATGTCTAACTCCTTAGCATCAGAGTGTGTATAATACTGTATAAGAAATACTGATGATCTGGTGATCATTTTGAAAAATCCTTTCTTAAGGACCACCTAGAAGCCAAAAGGAACAAAAACAGCAAATTTGAAGTTTGTAGACTTTACAGTTCTGGAGATTTTCCCCCAAAATGAATTTATTATATATCCAAGAGTTCTGCAAAACTTTCATATACCATCAGAAAGAACGGCTTAGATTAGATATGGGAAATGCTCTACATTTCCACTTTGATTTTATTATTTTCTAGTCTGCAGCTGAGGAAAACATATAAAACAGGCATCTGAAATCAAACAATCCCTCTTTTTCAGATATGCCTGAATTTAGACATTCTTGTTTAAGTTCTAATTTGCCTCTTACTGAAATATATTTGAATAGTATTGCACGGGGGAAAGGTGCATAGAGTAAATATCTACAGTATTTATCTAGTCAGTAAATAATCATTCCCATAGTAAACCAAAGGCTTCAACTTCTACAGAGAAGTATGTTTATAGTAAACATCCAAGTAAAGCCTGTTGTTCTACTCTGATTTACTTTCTGTCTCCAGGTACTAAATACAAATGAACCTTCCATACAATATTTATTCAACTAACTCAGTGTAAGGGTCTATAGAAATGATGTAACTTGGCAGTAGCAAATATTCCACAAAAGCATTCCAATTGCGGGTAGCACATCTCTCAAACTGAACTAATTTGTTTGTTTCAAGAGGGGATGAAGGTATAATTAATTAAAGATTACTGTAAATAATGCCATGAGAAGCACCATAAGTTTAATTTTAATTAAATTTTAATTTAATTTTAATATTTCTTTTTAAAGAAAACACTATTATCTCAAAAGCCATTTTTGATCCTCCTCAACTCAATTTAAAGGATGCTTGACATGGATGGATAGTTGACATATACTATTTTGGAAAATAGCATAAAGGAATGTCTATTTTATTAACTGAAAGTTATTATCCTGTCGCCCAGGACATGTGGAAAGTACCATGCTATTTCTGGTAACCCTTTTCTTGCATGGAACAATCTATTTTGCTGCACTCTTTTACAGGAGCTGAACTGCTAACTCTCTATGTTCTCAGTTGCAGGTAGATTCATACAAATGTTGGGAAGAATTTCACAGTTTTGAAGAATGTTGATATTCCAAAGGTTTCTTTCATTGGAATTTGCTTTTCTAAAGATGTCTTTCCTTCAAGCTGCCAAGGTTGAGACACTGATCTAGACAATTCAGTTGCAGATCAGCTATCCTTTCTTTAGATTACTTTTGTTCTTTTCTCTGTTTAATCTTTTGGCTTGTTGTTACTCAATTGTTTTCAATTTTTATGATGCACAGATCATTTTCTCACGATTGCCCTTCAAGTAACCACTTCTTTGATTTCTGGTTATGTCATCAGTGATAATACTGTGTGCTGCTACCTTGTCTATTGGTTTTTTTTTAAAAAAAAAACCTGCTTTCCCTTTTTCCAAGCATCAGGGTTTCCTCTAATGAGTGTTGCCCTCACATTGGTATTCAAAATATATAAATTGTAGCCTTATTATGATTGGTTCTAATGAGTAGTTTGCTTTGAGTTCATGTAGTACTGACTTATTTGTTCTCTTTGCTGTTCTCAACTCTTCTATTATTTTCTGGACTCCTGAACAAAATTCTTTTTCTCTACTTATTCTGATTAGAATTAACATTCTGACTCAAGAGATCCATTTCCCACATCCATGATTTTCTAACACCACGATTAAAATCAATAAAACGACAGACATTCCCCCACCAACCCACCCCATCTTTCTGCTTGAATACATTATCTTCTTCCCCACAAATGCTTTTAGAGACTGTTGTCGCTAATGGAGTTGAGAAGTATTTGAACAATGATGTTATTGCAACAATCTTGGCCAACTCTTCTGTTTACATTTCCAATTGACCTAATTGTGTGGAATAAACTACAAATAAACATATATGAACCTAAGGAATATGTCCAGATTTGAAACATACTAAGAGCTTTTTTATAGGCTTTAAACCAGGGACGGTAAATATTTTGGGCTTGGCATGTCAAACATTTGGAAAATGTCTGGTATGTCACCACCTCCAGCCCTCTAAAAAAACAGAAACAATTCTTTACATATTCATTCATTTAAAAAATACAATCCATTCATGTATGTGATCCCCAGGATCTTCTACACACCACTGACCTTCAGGCAATGTTTAAGTGTTTGAACAAGTGATGAAACAATGGCTTGTAATAAAATAGAGATTATATAGTGAATAACCACATATTAATAAGTAAAAGGTAAAGGTTTCTCCTGTCCAGTTGTGTCTGACTGTAGGGGGCAGTGCTCATGTTAGTTTCTTAGCTGAGGGAGCCAGCATTGTCCAAAGACACTTCCGTGGTCATGTGGCCAGCATTACTATATACCAAGCCATGTGGAATGCTGTTACCTTCCCACTGAAGTGGTACCTATTTATCTACGTGCATTTGCATGCTTTTGAATTGCTAGGTTGGCAAAAGCTGGGGCAGAAACAGGAGTCACCCCATTGGGCAGTGCTTGGGTCTCAAACTGCCTACCTTCTGTTCAACAAGCCCAGCATCTTAACCACTATGCCATCACACCCCTCACATACTGGTATCTTTCATTAACTATCACTTAGTTTTTAAATAGAACTGGATATCTTAACATATCTTGACTTACAACCATAATTGACCCTGGGGATCACAGTCATAAGTTGTAGCAGTTGTTAAACTGTTTGCCATGTGACTATGCCCAATTTTACAAACTTTTTTGTGCGGCCATAAAGCGAATATGGCAGGCATAAAGTGAAGGCAGCAGTCTGCAATGGACATTTTTGCCAGAAACTGGAAATAAGCTCTGGTTTCTAGCCAAAAAATGTGATAATTGTGGTCACATGACCATGGGATGCTGCAAAGGTTCACAAGCAGTTGCCAAGTGCCTAAAATGTGATTATGTGACTGCAGGGGAGTGGAGGTTTCCGTTGAAATACAAATCCAGGTCCTAGATAGCTATGGGGAGATCACTAAGCAAACAGTTCTAAGTCGAGGAGCACCTGTTTCCTTATAATCACAGATCATTGTTATCTCTCCCAGGGCTGAGCCACACTGAATGATTTTTTACACGACTCAGTTGCCCTGAATAATTAATACGCATGAGGAAGGTAGCTTATAATTCTTACATGAAGAAAAATTAATAACCATCCTATACCTCAACGTGCTTGCTTTTAGCCTAACATATGAGGGAATCCATTAGGGTTTTGAAAATGTGCTTTTGACTTAGGCTAATGTTTATTTCAGTCGTTCTGGCTAATTTAAAAATTGTGGCTTAGCATGATCGGTGAATCCAACAAGCATAAATCAACAAGCACATATTGTCGAATTGAACTGATCTCAATAGTATGAAATTTTATTTCATTTTTTAAATGATATCACTATTTCTCATGGTTGCCATGAAAGGTTGGATGGGAAATCCAAAAGTTTCATGCAGAGGCCCAGCAGCCTGCTTACTTCAGACAGAGCTACCAGATCTGGGCTCCAGAAATCTGGATGATTGTGAGATGGCAGAAATGAAATACAGAAAACTCTCTCTCTGTGCTGCCATTTATGGACCTCTAGATTTTGCAGCCCAGATCGGATAGCCTACTTCAGCCCCAGAATCTCCATGGAGTGGGCAAAGGTGGACATTTTGCATGAGCTGGGAATTTCAGAATACTCATTTACCCCTAACCCCAAATATGACGGATGCTAAGGAACAATCCTTACAGCTCAGCAATGATGAAAGAACTTAATTTGTCATTTAAACACTTCCAATCAAACATCAACAGTGCAGGTACATGCTCAAATAATGCTAAAAAATATAACTCTGTCCATTCTTCTCTTCAACTGCTTCTACTGTATGTTTCTTGCCCAATTGTTTAAGCTATTTAATAAAAATTAAAAGCTTATAAAATTAACTATTAAAAACAGTAAGGTAGTTCACAATCGAGTGTATTTAGATAGAACTGGTTGCTTTTAAGAAGTCTGCTCTGAGCATGACTAAAACCCAATTAGATTACTGCATGGTGGAATAAAAATATCATTGTAAACCAAGATATATAAAATCTGAGCTGCAAAATACCAGAGGACCACCAGATGGCCAGAGGGAGACAGAAAACTGCAGCTCTGTGCTGCTTTGCAGTAATCCTTTAGCATTTTGTAGCCTAGACATGGCATGCCTAAAACGAACACAGATACTGGTAGAATAAACATATCAATCACAATTAAATCTTTGAAGCATAGAATTTGAACATACTTGTTTTGCAGAACTTGATTGCATGTTTGTATTTCAATTTATTTAATGTGTATCTTTTGCATGCTGGCCTGTTTGTAAATGCAGATCTTGTTTAATAAAAAGGATCTGTTCGGGAAGGTCAAAAAATGCCTGCATCAGCTAAGCCCTAAGAATGGACAGTCCTTTATCATGATGTCATTTGTAGCAGAATAGCTGAGTTCATCTAATGAATCAGATCATGTTTCTGCTGCTATTATGGGAACTCAATATTTAACTTTCACCAGGTTAAGGGGAAGGGGAATTGTGTAACATGTCTTAGTTACAAAATCTGAGAATAAATAGAAAACTGATAATCAGAACTAGTTTTCTTTTCCAACAAATTTCATTCTACTGCCATATTGTCCAGAAATATAACCTTTAGTATACTATTAAACATTTTGTTCCACTGAAAACAATGTGAAGCAATTGAAGAGGGCTGCCAGCTAGGATATGAAGCGGGTAGGAACCTGTCCTTTCTCTTAGACACAATTGTCCACTCTTTTGAAGTAAATACAAATGTGTTTCAATTATGTAGCTATGCTTAGAATAAATATTTTTTTAAAAAAGTGATACAAGGCAAGAGAAAAATGGAAAAGAACAGTTAGCATTCAGAAATTAGAATAATTTTCTATAAAGAAGGGGAAATAATTAGTTTTTTTCTGCTTATTAACAGCATAATGAGTACTTTAAACTGTCTGATGGAGAAGAATATGATGAAATATGAAGATTTTGATTGTACTTCAGAGTATTAAACTGCCAAAGTGGTTTATCAACACATTGTCAAAATTTAACTTTTAAGTTATCAAACAAATTTAAAATGGACATTGAAACAACTTTCACTCATATAATTTATTAAAACTCAGGGTTAAAAACAATAACAACGAAATCATTTACTTTTAATCAAAAAGTAAAGTAATAAACTTTACTTTTTCTTCTGTTGGCTCAAGTTCAAATTTTCTGGACAAGGTTTTTGTGCTGTAATTGGAGAGAGAAAAGCCATACAGAAGTCCCTTGAATTAATATAGATTAATAGATTTTTAGGTGGGATCCCCCTAATACAACTATCAAATCACAGATCATGCTGCTAAAACATGGTTTCCAAACACGAATTTGTCTTGATTTTTACATTTTCATTCCAGGATGTCAGCACTATAATTGTTATAACAGACTCTACAGCACACAGCTGAATTGGAGCCTACCTCTCAGTTTCAAATGCTTGTTTTTGTGCCCCAGATCATTGCCTTTATATTCACTGCGATTTAGTATCTTAATCATAGTCTTAAATAGAGCTCGCCAAATATCAAAATCAAATTAAAACGTTTCCTGATTTTCAGAGAGACGTGAGCGTCTCAACGACTCCAATGCATTTCATTGCGCATTTGCTGTTTCTAATGCGGTTGAGGGTTTTCTAGCCGCAATTGGTGTCTTTCGTTAGAGATTGTGCAGTGTGGCTTTTTGGGGGCGGGAAATAAAGGAATAAAAATAAGGAATAATAAAGGGAGAGCAGTATCGGGAGCAACGCGGTCCCGAAGCAAGCGTCCGCGCACAAGCCGACCTTCCCCCTTGTCAAAAAAAGCTCATCCAGGCCGGAGGTATTGTCTTGGAGCCAGTTGCCATGGTAGCAGCAGCTCTGTTCTATTATCGTCCGTCGCCATACTGCTTGCCCCACCGGAGCCAATGGGAAAGGAGAGGCGGGGATTCCAAGGATAAGGGGGCGGAGCCAGAGCGGACGGGAGGTTCGTTTCTAGAGCCGGTCGTCGGGCGGCCCCAACGGAAAGATCTGGCGTTCAGGCGGCGCTGAAGGCGGAAAGAGGAGGAGGAGAAGGGCAGAGGCATCTCCGGAGCAGCAATCATGTTCGGGCTCTCCAGGGTCTTCGAAGACGATCCCTTCTTTCGGTGAGCAGGCGCTTCTTTCGGTTGAGCTGCGGTGGGGCTGAGCTGGGAAGGTGAACGGCGGGTTTCAGCGGAGGGGCAGCCGCTGGGTGGACGAAGAGGCCGGGTGGCGGGGGGGGGGGGGGGCTTCGAGATCGACCGCGCCTGCCTTCGTGGCTTTTTGAGAGCCAGGCGCATCGACGAGTGTATCCGTGTATACCCGAGATGCGGCGTGCGGAGGATGGGCTTCCAAGGGGGCCATGGAGGAGGAGGAAGAGGAGCGACCGCCTTGCTCAATGCGCCGTCGGAGATGCAGCAGCTTTGCCCCTGTTGCCCCATCTCCAGTCCCCCAAAGTTAATACTACTATGCCTGCATGTTCATGCTAGCAGGGTCTGAATAAAATAGAATAAAGCTGGAAGGGACCTTGGAGGTCTTCTAGTCCAGCCCCCTGCTCAAGCAGGAGACCCTATGACATTTCAGACACGTCACTGTCCAGTCTCTTCTTAAAAGCCTCCAGTGATGAAGCAGCCACAACTTCTGAAGGCAAACCGTCCCACTGGTTAATTGTCCTCACTGTCCTTAATTCCAGCTTGGTTCTCTCCTTAAGTAGTTTCCAGCCATTGCTTCTTGTATTGCCTTCTGGTGCTTTGGAGAATAATTTGATCCGTCTCTTCTTTGTGGCAGTCTCAAATACTGGCATACCACTGTCATGTCACCCTCTAGTCTCCCTTCTTTTAAGTCAGTGGTTCCAAACCTTTTTTTTTGGCCATGCCCCACTTAAGCATCTCTAAAATCCTGATGCCACCCCCCCCCACCTACAATTCTTACTTTACTCAAAAAGTGAATTCTACTCACACACAGGAAGCCTAAGAGTCATTAACTTGGTTTAAACAAGGTTCAAATTGCTGCCATTAGAAATCAAATTGCCCCCCTGTGGGGCGTGGGCCCACGTTGGGAATCACTGTTTTAAGTGAAGGTACAACACACACACACACACACACACCCCTTCACTTGGTGGGCCTTTCCTTCACTTGGTGACTTTTGGGGCTTCAGAGTGCATGCCTATGTATTTGTGCATGTGCTTGCAGATGAAGGTATACTAGCAAAAGGCAGACTCTTCCCCTTGGTCTACAGGCCAAGTCCCAAAATGGAGAATTCAAAGTGGTTTTCGTTCTCTTTCCCACCATCGGAACTGAGGAAGCTTCTTGGATGAGAAGCAAAACATTATCATCTTCTTCCTTAAGGAAAAAAAAAACTTCTAGTTGCCTTTTGAAAAAAAACAACACATTTGAGACAACTATGACCTGAATGACAAAGAATCTCCACAGGCATTTTGGCTCTGTTCTGAAGGATGCTGGAATTTACATAGGCTGAAATGGGCATTTGAAGCTCCTGTGTTTAAGGTAGACATTTTGAGTCTTAAAATCCAGCTACTGACCCTCCCAAGGCAAACAAAACTCTAGGCCAAACTCCTCAGGATCCCACGAGGCTGCAAATTGAATGATGGTAGGCCAAATGCAAACCATACATTTTGCACCTCTGGTGTAAGTCAGAAAGGGCTTTAGGCAATGAAGAGTCTACTAACTTTTTAAAGGCCTCTTCCTGTCTGCTTTAAAGTAAGCGTCTCTGAGGTACATAGTGCTTATTTACATATAATTGTGTGTAGAATGTAACTTGGTTTGCTCTTCTGCAACCTTCCCAGCATTATGAAACTGCCTTTGACCTTCTTCTATGGAATAAGAGAAAGCTGCTCTTGCTGCAGCATGTTGGAGTTCCCTTGCAGATGTTTTACTCTCACTGTTTAGGTTTCTAGCTTATATTTTGGTGAGCAATGTTCTGAAACACCACCCAAATAAAAGGTGTTCATGTTCTGAAGGTGAAAATGGCATTTTTATAGACAGATGCTTACATTTTCTTTCAAGATTTCAGTTTCATTCATGTTAAAGCTGTTTGAGAATATTGATAGACAAATACTGATATAAACATTTGTTTTTTAAGAAAAACTCCTTATGGCTTAGATTTTGATTACTACATTCTGAAAATTCAGAGATAAAACTGAATTCTCATATGTTGTGCAAAAAGAGAGGCAAGGCTTTTGTCATATCTTAAGAATAACTGATTTTAATAAAACATTTCATTAATTTTGCTAAAAGTACAGGTATTTAGAATTCTCAAAGTTTTTACTGTTTTTTCATACATGTTGAATTATCTGTTTTTAAAGGTCTGTTTTTACTCAGTTTAATTTTTTGCCCTGTAATAATTACTGCCTCTTAATAGAGAGTTAGCCATTGTGAGTGTTTATTAAGTTCTGCAATGTTATATTCTGCTAAATTCTCACTATATACAGACATACTGTAAATATGAATCCCATTAGAAACTTCAATGAGGCTTTGCTTAGTATCACATTGTACAAGTAATATTTTAACATCTAAACTGCATTTAAATCTGTTTAAAACTAGATTCCAATAATTTATATTCATGTAAGCTTTTTGTTTTCACAACAAATCATAGCATCAATGAAAATCCATTGTCGTGTTTCTGAGTATGGGTTACTAATTGTTTACAAATATTCTTAAGTTGGATATTTATAAACAGTCCTGAAGACTTTTACCATACTTGGAATTGTATGGTGATGAAACTTTTTATCTGTATGACCTGCTTTAGCCAAAGATAATTTTCCGATGCCATTTTTGATTTAGCATTTGAGTAGTCAGTCAGAAAATAGTTTCTAGTTATTTGAGAAACTGCTTGTCCACTGTAGTTTCCTGCAGTTGTCCTCCTCTGAGTCCCATTGATCAGTGTCATTTGTGGAACTCAAGAATTGGGCCTTCTCAACCTAATACCTCCTTTTGGGAACAACATTCCCCTGAAATTCTTATTAGCTCCCCCCTCCCCCTTATTCAACATGCCCTCAAGACTAGCTATTCCCCCAGGCCTTGAATTAGAGTAGATGCTGACTTTTAAGTGGTTTGGTTTTAGTTTAACTAGTTTCTCCAGTCTTTTTTAGGTTTTATACCATTGTATATTTTATTGTTCTTTTGTAAGCTGCCAAAAGTTATGATAAATTTGGTTGTTGTGTATACCAAAGAAATAATACACACACACACACACACACACACACACACACACATTATTTTTGTGGATTAATTTAATATCAATATATAAATCAGGGTTGTATATTAATCTGGTTCATTTCTAACTTTTACCTAGGAGCAATATGTTTGGCTATTAATTTTGCAGTACTGTAATTTCTCTGCTTAAGGTACAATTGTACGTTAGTTACAGATTACATGTAAGCTACAATTACACAGTAGTTATACAACTTTTGAAATCAGAGGACAATTTTACTCAATGTCAGCAGCTGTTTTGGTGGCTCTGACAGGGTGTTAAGACTTTATGTCAGTTTTGTTGCCAACTTCTAATGTAATAAAATCAATGGCATGAATCCAGAGACTTGCATGCTCAGACAGGCTGTTTCCTTGGCATTTAGTCTTCCTTTTAAAACAAAATTTTGTTTAGTCAACACATAGAAGTCTGAAAGTAACTTGGTTCATTTTTTAAAAAGATTAGTAGACTGAAAATGAACAAAGACATATGTGACTCCATATTAAAGAAATGTAGGTTGTTGGGTTAATCCATAGTGCTGATCAAATCACTTTTGCAAGTGATATTGAAAAGGAGGACAATTTCCTGTCATTCTTGCTGTTGTCCATGCTCCTTAAAGCTGTGCTCTACAAGTTGGAGAAGCCAATAAGATCAGTTCCAAGAGGCCATGGAAAACGTATAAAGGAGAGGAGAAGGAAATTCCACTGGACAAAAGGATGTCCTCGTACACAATATTGAATTAAGCCTGATATTCAGCAGGTTCTAATCAGTTCTGGAGAACCAGTAACGGAAATTTTGAGTAGTTCGGAGAACCGGTAAATACCACCTCTGACTGGCCCTGCCCATCTATTCTCTGCCTCCCGAGTTCCAGCTGATTGGGAGGAAGTGGGGATTTTGCAGTAACTTTCCTCTGGAGTGGGGAAGGAATGAAGATTTTACAGTATCCTTCCCCTGCGGTGCCTACCAAGCCATGCCATGCCCACCAAGCTGCGTCCACAGAACTGGTAGTAAAAAAATTGAATCCCACCACTGCTACTATTGTGGATTCATTGTGAATAAGGAGCATGACAACGCTAAGAAAAACCGTTCTTATTGGAACTATCATTGTGTGCCTCCTTTAAAAGAAATAGGGACCCCAAACATTGGAGAAGCAAAGGTTTTCAAAAAGTTTGAGGTTTGAAATCCTCGGAATCTGATTTGCTATTCAGTTTGGGCAAATTAGGCAAGTTCTTGTCAGTATACTTGGGATGAGTTAAATTGTTAGATAAAATGATCTTTCAGAAGAGCAGCATCTCTTGAAGACAAAGGTGAATTCTTAAGGATGGAACTGGTTGGGTAGCCTATATAATTCCCTTATATAGGCTACCCTAGTAAGGAGGCAGGGAAGTTTATCTGGGGGCAGGGAGGTTCAATTTGGGTCTCATGGGATTAGGCAGCAATAAACTGAGTTTGACCCTAATTTCATCTAAAGAACAGGAAGGAAAAGGGCAGAACCTCCATTTTGTTTGATAGGTTTATTTTCTCTACCACACTACAATAGCCCTTCTGGATTGTGTCCCCAAAGTTCTAAACGTCTCATTATACGACATCTGGTTTCCTTGTAGTATAATTATCATCCCATTCTTTTCCTTATTTACTTTGAATTTAAAAATGCACAGCAAGCACTCCCTTGAGCATTTTGGCAAAAATATAAGTATGGCATGGAGAAGCAAAGCAGGTATTTATGTTCCTATAAATGAATATGCTGGCAATTTGGTTAAATGTAACCAAGATTTAGATATTGTTATAATAGGTAATAGTGGGTATACTTTAAAAAAATATATATAGTGGGGTTTGCACGACATTAGTCATAAAGTTTTCTTGCTTTGAAAGTGTTTAAATAAGTATCTAAATACTTATTCTCATTTTTGAGAAATGCTATTTTGCATTCTGTAGATCATGCAAATTGCTAGCACTACTTCGCTATGGGAGTAACTCAGGGGTGGGTTTCTCGCCCCGTTCCAACCGGTTCAGTTGGAACGGGGCCGGCGGTGTCCTCGTGCATGCGCGCGGCGCACGCATGCGTACTAGCGTCTGTGCGATGGTCCAGCTGCTCCAGCTGGAGGATCGCGCAGGCGCTGTATGCATCCTGCGCATGCGTGGAAGCGCAAAACTCATCAAAACCGGGTAAGGAGCGCGGGCGGGCGGGTCGGCCCTTCGCCGTTCCCGGAAGTTACTTACTTCCGGGTTCGCCGACCAACCGGTTCGCAGGGACCGCCGCGAACCGGTTGAAACCCACCCCTGGAGTAACTTCTAAACTGGTAAACTAGTATAAAAGCTTCCTCTGCCTCACAAGGAGCGGATTGGAGTTGACAGTCCAGAAATACTGTCTAGGATAAAATTGGTTTTGTAAATGTCTCCTTGATTACACAGCTGTTCCTGGGAAGCTTTACTAGATCTCAGACTGTTTTCTGGTCCTGCCAACTTTTTTCCTGAATAGTATAGACAGGTGCAGGAGCAATTTCCCTTCTGCAAAAGGCTGCCCTATGAAACTATTTTTGTATAGTTCACTACTGGGACAGTATATTTGTACCAAATAAATGTTCTAATAATTTTTTTAATAGAAATACTATAACATAAAACTAAAATAGCAAAATGGCAGCTTTCTAATATACGTATAAGCACCACCAGTGAAAACAATGTTCTACATCATTTCAATTATATTTAAGTAATGTATTGGAATACACTGATGTAATTTTTATGGTATTAGTATATTGCAAGGAAAATATACTCAGTTATACCTTTCATTCTGTTGACTTTGAGAATTAAGTCAAATCTTCTGTCTTTGTGATTGATTGATTGATTGATTGATTGATTGATTGATTGATTGATTGAACTTACTACAGTGGATACTCAGATCATGCACACTCCCTGTTTTACTGATTTTCTTGTTTTAAATGTTCTGTCTTTTAATCTTTCTTGGGTATCATAATGTAAAATGCACCAGTTAACTCTGAAAAACAATGTGATCACTGAAAACTATGTAAACGCTTTGTAAATAATGGCTTTTGTTATATGTTTGCATGTTCTCTAATGCAGAGGTAGATTTTCTCTAGCTATCCTATTTTATTTTCAGGGATACATTTACTGCCCATAATGAACATGTACGGCATTTATTTTCTGAACCTTTTGGGCGAGATCCATTTCTTTCCATTGAAGACCGACAAGGGGGTCTACATCACAGAGGACATCCCAATTCTCAGATGGCCTTGAGAGACAATGACAAGGTATTTCTTCTTTTAGATAATGTCAATTTCAACTTTACTACTACGGTGGGGGGGGGGGAGATCATGTTTTGGTGGAGAATATGGAGATTACAAAACTCTTACTTGATTTTTAGATCTGAAGGACTACATTTAGTTAAACCATTATTTTAATGCTGGTTTTTTTTTCTTCCAAAGTGAATCTTTTGAATTTATGTCCTAGTTTAATACTACAGGGCTTGAAGCACAGTGCCAAGTTCTGTATTCTATGCACTGAAAACTGATATAGCTTACAGCAGCAGAAACTGTCACTTGCAAGTCAGAAGGGTAACTGCCAGATTTTTTTTTATTCTTATATTTGTACTCAGGGACATCCTTTGAAATAGAAATAGCCCATCTGCCTTCTAGGCTAGAGGTACTCCTTTTTTCCTAGATATAGAAAGATCACTCTGCCTTTGGCCTTTTGCTGTTTTGTTTTAATTATAATTGTGGAATTGTGTACCCGTAAGAAAAGTACCGGTAAATACAAATACATGTGATGTTTCTCCAACTTTGTTTTTTTTTAAATATTATATTAAATAAATATTTGTTTAATTCCAGAAAACACTATAAAGTGATATATAAATGTATCCAGAACAATATGTGTACTTCGTCTGGCTCTTAGTTGTCATTAAATGACAACAACAAAAATCCAAATGCGTTTGCTGGCATGCACTTAGATAATATTATTACATGTGCATCACTCTCCAGGGAATGAATGAAACAAATTATTTAGCAGTGAAGTTCACCTTTTCAAAAGGTGTATCAGAAATGTTGGAGCATTCTAATCTGACTAGGTTGGGAAGGACAATGCAATAATAACATCCATTTTGAATTGCTCTTAGTATAAATAGATTTAGTAACTCAGTTGCTAGGAGCATAGAGTTGCTTCTATGAGTTATTTCTGATTAATCCTTTCTGCTGACAGATTGACTTTGATCAATTTAGCAGAGAGGCAACTTCACTCCTTCCTGAAACCATGTGCTCATCTTCAAAGGTCTATTCCAGAGGTAAGCCCCAACCTCTGGAGGAGATTTGAGAAATGGACAAAGGGGCAAAGAAACAAGTCAAAGCCCATGATGTGGATGAGTATTAACGCTACCAAATAGGATTTTTTTCTCAGCATCCAGAAAGAAAAATCCCTCAGATCTTTAATTGAGATAGAACATTGTTGGTACATGTTACCATTTAACATTTTTTTACCTGCCTTTTTAGTTGGAAATTACCAGATTTACTTTATATGTTTTCAAACGTCATCTTGGTTTCCTCTATAATTAAACGTAATTTGGTAAGGCTTTAAAAAAAAGTATACATCAATTATTATTACATCAGCTCAAAGCAGTGGTGGGATTCAGCCAGTTTGCACCTGTTTGGGAGAACCAGTTGTTAATTTTTTAAGCAATTCGGAGAACCGGTTGTTGGAAGAAATCTCCACTTTACAGGGCTAATCCTATAAGGAAGGCAGGAAGGAAACATTCTGGTGTTGTTTCTAGCCTAATATTTATTTCCCTGCTTACAGAAACTGCCTCTCTGGTTAACCCTTATTACATTGTAACTGATAAGGTGAAGCACCCATTGACATGAGTGACGTTGAGTTAGCCATGCCCACCCAGTCACATGACCACTGAGCCACGCCCACCCAGCTGGTCATTAGGGCAGAGAACCGGTTGTTAAATTATTTGAATCTCACCACTGGCTCAAAGCATTTTATAGTCAAAGTCTTGATAACATGTTCCTATAACCTTTATGTTAGTTTAAAATTTGGAGGAATTGGCAAAAAAGGTGAACCTGTCACCAACATGGAACAGGCAGTTTTAGACAGTCTTGCTGAACATGTAACATGCATGTTTTATCTGGACTGAGACCCAAAATATACATGTTCTGGGCATAGGTGTTCCAAGGTGGGAAGAGTAAGAAAAAAGGGAAAGTCATTGATGGAGGAAATATATGTGGCTAAAGGAAGCTAAGGGATAGAAGGAAGATAGAGGAAGATTGGCAGGTACACAACAATGTGGAGAAAGTCACCCTGCCCAGAATATTCCCACCAAACTTCCTAGCCACAATGTGATAGATCGTAGAGCTAACATAGAAAAAACATTATTTTATGCATTCTATGGGAATGATTAGTGAACTATTTATCTTATTCCTTTTAAAATGCATGTCGTATGTTTGAAGTATCTTGGCATTTTGACTATTATACATATAATTTAATGCTCCCAGGCAAATGCATTAATTTTTGTGACTGGGCTATTTTGTGTTATGATAAGGGCACTGAAGAGCATCTCAAAACCTTTCATAAAATTATGACAGAATGCAAACATGAATGTGGCTATATTAAGAATGCTATTCTTTCTCGGGAACTGGGGGAGGGGGTGCAATCTCCTGTTGTTTGATGTATGTATACAGCCATTCAGAAGCTGAATGATTGATAGCATTATGCAGCTAAAAAGCTATCTGTTATAGGAAGTAGAATTCGTCTAGTGATGGTAGGCTCTAAATTTACTGTTCTTCTTAAATTTGCACAGTCTTTGTATTACTGCATTCATTTCCCTAGAAAATTACAGTGTTCTAGGTTGCTATACAATTAATTCTTTGCTTTCCTTCATTTTTGAACAAAGGAAGCCTACACCGTTTCCAAGGATTATGGTGCTTTTGTGCATTATTTAGTTTGCTACATTTTCACGCCCTCTCATCGCTGCCACCACACTGGGCTCTGAGCCCAGTGTAGAAGCCGATCTGCGCTGGGCTTGAAGCTGCCTCTGATGCTGCTGATCCAGGTGACCATCCATGCCAGGCTCTGAGCCACTGGTGGCGTGACAACAGCAGTGGGAGGTGTAAAAATGGGAAGCCCCCAGCAGCCCTCCCCGATGCACTCTGCACTCTGCCCACCCTCTTGCTTGCCCACCCACTTGGCTTTCCCTCTGGCCAGCCATGGAGCAAGTTGGCCATGTGGATTTGTCCTGTGGCAACTTGGCACCTCTGAGTTGGTACAGGCACTTTGGCGGTAGTGACCTGGCAGTAGTAAGCTAACCACAGTGAGTTATCCTAGACCTAGACCCATGAAATAATCCTTTCTTCATATATGTTGTAGTAATATTCTCATTGGGCTTAATCACAATAGTGTTTAAAATACTCTTTCATTAAGAAATTAGACATTAATATTCTCCCAAAAAGTATACATTGGAGTTGGCAATTTGATTGCCTTCAGACCTTTCGGAATACAGATTCCATAGGCTCTAGTTAGCTACCATTAAAGTTGCTGGAAACTGCTTATACTGTGACAGCAGATTATTGCCACTGCTAAGTTTCTAGCCCATGTATTAATAAAAAAAATTAAGATACCTCAACATTTCATAGGTACCTAGTCTGGAGTTATGCCTAGGTCTCAATATATGCACCATGTAAATTCTCCAGTTTGATTATGTGCAAGGAAAAATTTTCAATCATATGACTAAAATTCGTATTTGCTTCTTAATTATAGAAGTCAGTTATGCTAAAATGCGGTTTTTAAAAAATATGGGATGAGAAGACTAACATGAAACTAGAAAGGAGTAGAGATAAGAAATGTAGGCTTTGCAAGAGAATAGGCATAGATAAATGAGTTATGGGTTCGAAAGAATGCTATAAATTAGTAGAATTGTTGAGTGATTCTACTTGTAAACAGTGTTCTGTAAGTGCATTGTATATGAAGTACTGTGCATTTGCTGAAAACATGCAGCATGACTAGTATAAACACATTTTTCATGTGATGCTTTAGTTTAACTATATCCTTCACCCATATTTCTGGACATTCTGGTGTACTTCTAATTTATTGTAGACTGCTTCAGTTGCAAAACTCTTAAGTGGCATACAGCATTCTCCTTACATAATATATGTTGCTTCAAACAGAAGATTGGCTTTGCTACCTCTATCCAACTTTCCACAACGACTCCTACTAGTTTCTTCTGAAGCCTCAGGTTCTGCAGTCATTTAGTCTGACTGATAGTTTTTCCATCCAGTCATAGTTAAGTCTGTTCTCTGTGTTATGAAAGTACCTGCATTCAGTAGTATTTATAGCCTAATCTTTTTATACCTGTACTGGCAAGTAACTTATTTGTGGTGGATTTATACGCTACAATATGCTATATATTGTAAGAGATTTACTCAATATGTCTTTTCAATGACCTTTGAATCTGTTGACATTATTAGGATTCCATGACTATTTTTGTATTTTACATGATCTTTGATCTTACAACATAATTTGTTTGCCTGCAGACTATTTCCCTTATTTATTTTAATTGTTGTGATCTGCAATTTTTCTCAGCTCACTATAATTTATTAATTGAAATTTGTGTCTTGAAGAGGAGAAAGTATGTTGATATATTCAAAGTTTCTTTTTGAACTGGCTAATTTCCACTGAATCTACATGGAATTGAATATTTGGAAACATTAGTGATGTTTAAAGTGCTTAACTTAATACTTCAAAGCTAGTTAAATGTTTTTTTAAAGATAGATATGGAAGCTTAAAGAATAATCATTCATTAAGCATGTCTATTTCAGTTTCAAATTGGCAGAAGCTGCAATGTTTGTTCATACCAGGTGAAAGTGTAGTGCAAGTTGTAACTATAGTTTGAAAAGAAGCACATCGAGGAGAGGTGATAACTTTCCCTTTCTTCACACCTGGCACGTAACAGGCTGCCTTCATGAG
This sequence comes from Thamnophis elegans, assembly GCF_009769535.1. Classification (NCBI taxonomy): domain Eukaryota; kingdom Metazoa; phylum Chordata; class Lepidosauria; order Squamata; family Natricidae; genus Thamnophis; species Thamnophis elegans. Next base: position 48,226,756 of record NC_045550.1, read on the forward strand.
TGCCTCAGGCGTTGTTCTGTCCCAGGGTGTCTGAATTCAGAAGAAAACAAAAATGAAACTCAGCTCCTGGATTATAAGCAGCCTGGAGATCTGTTTGTTTGTTCAATTTCTATGGCCGCCCATCTTAGTCAATGACTTTAGGTGGCTTACAATTTAAAACATATATGTTACTGATAAAAATATTTAAAAACACTTTAAAACAATAATAAAACCAATTAAAAACACTGAAAAGATCCAAATTAAATACACATAGGAATAAGATACTTGGTCTTTTGGCAGTATAGCCAGTAAACAGGGTCCTTGACACATTTCAGTGCCCAGTCCTGGGAACATAGCCAGGTTTTTAGAACCTTACAAAAAAGTAACAGGGTTGGGGCCATTCTGATCTTCAAAGGGCGAATGTTCCATAGAACTTGGGCTACTGCAGAAAAGGCTCATCTCCTATCTCCACCAGCCAAGATTATTTGGCTGACAGGATATGCAGCATATCCATTCTAGTCAACTTGGTTGAATGGATAGAGACTCTTGAAAAAAAAAGTGATTCCATCAACTACCCTGGACACAAGCCTTATAGGGCTTCCAGCATCTTGAATTGAATCCAGAAACACATCAGTAATCAGTGCAACTCACATAGCAATTGTGTTATGTGTGCCATGTATCTGGCACCATCCACACAGTTGCATTCGGCAGCAGTTGAAGTTTCCAAACGGTCTTCAAGGGCAGTCCCATGTAAAGTATGTTGCTGTAGTCTAACTTGGATGTTACAAGAGCCTGAGTTATTGTGAGCAGGGTCTCCCAGTCCAGGTATGGGCGCTACTGATGCATATGAAGGTGTGCAAAAGTTCTGCTAGCCACTTCTCCATCTGTTCTTCAAGTAGGAGTCACAAGTCCAGGAGGACATCTAGATCGCTCATTAGGTCTGTCTAGGATAGCTCAACCCCATCCAGAACCACAGATGGAATAACCTTGTTGCAGTGGTGGGTTCCAGATCCCGTTGCAACCAGTACGGTGCAACGGGGCTGGGTGCTTACCACATGCACTCGCACAGCACATGTGCAGCGCGCACATGCGTACCCACCACCTGTGATGCTCCAGCTGCTCACCGGAATATCACGCAAGTGCCGTACACTTGGTGTGCATGCGCAAATGCCCTGATCAGCTCAAATAGCAGCAAGGAGAGCAGGGGGGATGGGGGGGGGCCCTCCGGAGCACCGTACCAGAACTGTACCTGGTGCTCACAGCATGTACTGCTACACCCATACTGGGGTGTACCAGTCGTATCCCACCACTGCCTTGTTGGTGATGGTGTGTCCAAATACTCGCAGCCTCTACGTCTTCCTAGGATTGTCCCATCCAGTCCCCAAAAGCCTCCAGACACTGATATAGTATGCCCATGGCATCACTCAAGAGGCCTGGGATAGAGATATAAAGTTGGGTGTCATCTGTATACTGATGATATCTCACCTGAAACCAATGGATCACTCACCTAGCAGCCTCATATAAATGTTGTATAGAAGAGGAGAAAGAGCCCTGAGGCAATCCACAAAATAGGGGGCACAGGCTAGATGTCTTTTCCTCTATGAGCACTGACTGGAACAGACCCTGGAGAAAGGAGAGCCAGCACAGCAATTGCCTACCCTCAATTCCCTAAGATGGCCCAGAAGGATTCCATGATCAGTGGTATTGAACGTTACTGAGAGGTCAAGAAGAACCAGGATGGATGCACTGTCTCCATCCCGCTCCCACCCGAGGTCATCTATGAGCACGATCAATGCTGTCTCAGTCCAAAACCCTGGTCTGAATCCCAAGTGAAAGGGGGCCAAATTATCATCCTCATCCAGGGGATCGTATGCCATGAAACAGTAATAGATTCATGATTTTCCTATCCCAGTTGTTAGACTATTTCTTATTGCCACTTTTATTTAGAGAGGTTGCATGGACGATCTATTTGCCCTCATGTGTTTCATGTTTAAGATTGATTTGGAGAATTTCTTGATTTTAATCTATGAAATGTGTAACCTTCTCCAACAAAAATATTGCAGCAATTTACATAAATTGATGTTTTTCTTACAGGGGATGAGCTGTTCCCTTATGCCTTTTAACAGTTTTGGTGGCATGGTTAGTATACAAATACAACACAAATTTAATCTGAGCATGCCTATGTTCCACTTGAATTTTTGAAGCCATAACTATTTCTAAACCCTACTAGTGCAACAATTTTGAATGAACTGGTGCTTCTCTTTCAGGGACCAGGTTTTCCATTTATACCTTTTGGCACTTTTGGTGGCATGGTCAGTATACTAATGACAAAGATTACTAAGATTTGGTGGTATGGGCATTGTGCATTCGCATTCTTGTTACTTTTCATTTTAGTTTTTTTTCCTTTTTGTCCATAAATAAGTCCTAAATTTATCATACTTTTTTCTTACTTATATATTTTCTTCTCTTTTCTGAATGAATCCTTTTTTTAAAAAATGCTATATTATTATTATTATAAACTTTTATTTATTAAACATGGAACTCAGTCAACTGAACATTTAAAAATGTATCACAAATATCATTGACTGTCTGTGATGGTTGATACGGGTTGCTACCGCATTATTACTACTATTATTATTACTATTATTACTATTAAAAATAAGATATGATTGTTCCAGTTGTAGTATTCTCTTTTTTCCCAAGGGATCTTAAGAAAACTTTATGGAGTGCATTGGGATTAGGAAGTAGTAAACATAGTTTAAATTTAGTTTATGCTAAAATGTATCTGTAGGTGGAAATTTATGAATGTTTGAAGTGAAGAGGTGATTTTTTTTTTTAAAAAAAGGAAGTGTGAATAGGAACATTAAGGTTTTAGTAAAAAAAAAAGATGCAGGAGTATAGAAATGGGAATTGCAAGATTCTTAGCTAGCTTAATAATACAAAACTTTTGCTTTTTTATGCGGTGAAAATGTTGAAGGTAATAATAATAATAAGTAAACTTGATAAAAATGTGCAGGCTTCTTTATTATTTTAATAGCAGATTTCAAGAAAGTTGAGTCCAGATGCACTCACATTCAGTCATATTTTAAGGCCATACTATTAATGCTGCAATTTATACGATCTACAATTTTTCTTTTAGGCCATGAGTTTTCCGCTTATGCCTTTTGGCTGTTTTGGTGGCATGGTTAGTATATTACACACACATACTCAATTTTTATTTTTATTTTTGTGATGTGGACATGTCTGTTTTACTTGTTCTAAAACTAAGCCTCTTGTATTTTGCTTTATAAGTGCATTTTAGTATGCTTGTTTCATTTTATGAAACTGTTTTGTCTGTCTTTTTTTTCCTTTTGGTGAAATCATTGCTAAATACCTATTTAGTGTATGTGGAGATTAAAATGATGCTACAATTTCCAAAGGCATCTCTTCTATTATCTTTTATTTCCCTTGTATATATAATAAAGCTATGACAGGAATAAAAACTCAACTTCCAATGACTTTCTTCGTATTAATCTATATTATATAGTGAGACTACATATATTATTAATATATTCATATTCATAATATATAGTAATTATTTGTGTCATACAACCATATCTTCCTAAATCATGTCAACAAATGTAAAACAAACAATATATATACCAAGCAGGGAGCAGTTAAAGCTAGGGTCAGTTATATATCAGGTCATGGGCTCTTTGAACATATTTTGATTATTTTGTCACAGAACAATTCAAGCAAGCATATTTGCTGCAGGGAAAATATGCTTTTATTTGTCCTTTTTGAATCAAAGTAAGACCTAGCCTTTTCTGTTCAAGGCCATTATAAGGAATGATGCTGATGCTGTACCAGGATGGTATCTGAAATTTATATTAATTGATGAGAAAGATCTCTGTGTCTTTCTTTTGGGCCTGCTCACCGGCTTTTAGCATGGAGTTCAATATATGAGGACTAATATTGTTTGAAAAAAAGCAGTGAAAATTTTGCAAAGTTCTCCTGCATTTCCTATTACAATACTCTGATTTCTGTGAACATTTCTGCGATGTACAGTTGCAAGAAAAAATATGTGAACTTACGTGGAGTTTTACATGAATTGCTCATAAAATGTGGTCTGAACTTCATGTTATGTTTAATTAAACCATGGCAACATCTAATGTTTGTGTAAGTATTATGCTCAGCAGACTGTGTTTTTCTATTGTTGTGACTTAAGTGAAGTTCAGAGCACATTTTATGACCAATTCATGCAAAACTCCACGTAATCCAAGGGGTTCACATACTTTTTCTTGCAACTGTACATTACTGTAGTTTCTTTCTAAAAATACTTTCTAAAAATGCAGCACGTTACTCTGTTTCCTCCATTGCAGAATATCAAAATATTAATTTAATCTTCCATAATCAACCGTATGCAGTGTATATTGGCCTCTACTTTTTAATGAAGACTGGAGGATATCTAACTTACTATGGCCAAGATATCGTTTGAATATCTCTACAGGCCTTTTGCTTCCCTCTTTAATTCTTAATTTTTTTTTCTAATCAAAACATTTTTCTTCAGTTTTTACCAATGCTTTCTTTTCTTGGGCATATTATTCATATATAAATGATTATATGATCTTTATATAGCTTCTTATGGGGCTTGCTAATTGGTAATACAAGAAATATAGCACTTAGCCACAACTAATAGTATGAAAGAATGAATGCTTTGTTCATTAATTGGATTTTCCCTCTAACTATACTAAAGATTCTCAAATTTCAGAGCAGGTTTAGGAGAAGGGACAATCTATTATGTCATCAAAACCATTCTGCTGTCAGAGAAACATCATTAGATGTAATTCCATAAATGGATTCCTAAATATTGCTTAACTTTCATAATTGCAGATCATAATTTAAAAGATAGAGACTTTATTACCTAATGAAAGTTGGGAAGTCAGTTATAAATCAAAATTACTATTTATGATTTTTATATTTCTACTGTCAGAGAAAAAGGAGTTAATGTTTCTTTCGAGGTCCTGGAATAATTCTGCCAACCGAACTATTATATACATGTATTAGGAATGGGAGACATCATTTTTGTTCTAATCAAAGTTTTAGAAAAATGCACAACTACCATAGTCCTGTTTTTTATTTTCAACCCTTTGTTCCCTTCTCTTCCTCTCATCCAATTTTCCAAATTCTATGACACTCCAGTACTGGAAAATATAGAAAGAGAAAGAGCATGAGAGAAAGAGAGAAAGATTAAGAGTGCACATGCCAGATATTTCAATGAGTTGGATGTTCTTTGATTTCATTCAGTTTTCTCCATTCGTGCTTTCTTGCTTGTTTCATTTTGTATGGGAGCCATACATTTACATGCTAATATTTTCAGTGAGTTTACTGGGATTCCTATTATGTTTTCCCTGCTTCTGCAGCCTTCCCTGTCGTCTGTAAAGGTGTTAATGCTTTGGCTGGACTGTTAGTAACATGTGATAGCAGTGTAAACAGAAGTCATGGTTACTGCATTCCATTTTAGACAATGGAACTGAGTCAACAGTGTGCCATACAAGTGTTGTGCTCTGTCATTAGTCTGTATCTTTTTTCATATATAATTGTATTCCTAAATTGCATATGCTAAATTACAGAAGAGAATTTGGTTTATGGAGTGATTAATCAGCTCTTAAATTGACCCAGGTGTAGGCAGCTATTCAAGTAATCTACACAAAAACAAACATTTTTTTCTGCACATGGCTAACTATAGTAAGATTTCATTTTGTGTTCTTTAGCTTAATAGTAAGATGCATAATCAGCAGTGATAAAACAGAAACAAGACTTTGCCACTGTATTCTAAATTTTCTTTCTTGTAAGACAGATTACAGTGATATTTCAATTCACCTAATGGTATAAACTTGTTTTTTGTATGTTTGTGAAGTAGTTATTGTTGTCATTACTTGTTACTTCATTGAAAACTTAATGGCTGGGAAATGAGTTTAAAAATCTATGAGATCGTATTTTGATTAAATTTTACTTAACGTTAATAAGGAAAGCCTTTCTGATACTTCTATAGACATGCATTTGTATGCCTGATCCGACAATCTTCTCTAGGAACATATTTGACTAAGGGCCAAACTAGATGTGATATTGGCTGTCCCACACTTTGGAATTTCACCTACTGACAAAACTTGGAAGTGACACTTTAGAAGATGTGGCTTAACATATTCTAGCAGTCTATTCTTACACACTACCTTGTATTAGCTTAGAGAAATTTCTGGCAGTTCGTCTTGTGTGACTACAGTTTGAATTGAGAAAAGTATAATAGCAAAAGTGGAGTGTTTCATAAAAGACCGAGCATCACTCATTTTCTATTTTTTTTACCGTTGTTCCTCATAATTGCTATATCTTTGCCCTGTCTTCTGATGTCTGCAAAAGTAAGCTTCACCCCACCTTTACATCAATGAATTGTAATAAAATTTCTGAGTTTTGAAGCATTTTATTGTTTCTATTTCTTCCTCTCTGTTGAAGCAGAACATGAATTTTAGAAATCCGTTCTTTGCAATGGACAGAATGATGTCAAACATGAGAACTGGTATGATGGACTTGCAAAGAAATTTTGTAAGTTGTTAAGTTTTTATGTTCATTTTGTCATGAATATTATTCATTAAAATAATAGGAAAAAATAGATTTCCTTAGAGCAGGAGTCCCCAAACCCCGGTCCGTGGCCTGGTGCGGGGCCATAGCTCATTTTGAACCAGGCCGTGGAAGTGGTGAGAGCGCACATGCATGCACAACCATCCCCTCTCCTCCTCCCATTGCCACTGGTCTGAAAACACTGCCTTAGAGAAAGAGGTTAGCAGTGCATTTATTATCAATCGATAGTTTTTATTTTCACTCTTGTGTGCTCTATAATGAAGGAACTGTAGAGCTTATCTATATTTCCTGTTAGAATCATTTTCACAATGCAATGTGGTTCTCTCTTCAGTTTCATCCCCACCCCCACCCCAATGCTGGCCTTAGATATCTCTAATTGATACATAAAAAATGGATAGAAATGCCTATCCGGCCATGCATATTTGTATTAGCTTTTGACTGTTTGCCAGAAAGAAAGAAATTAGTTCTGAAAAACTTTCTTTCAAGCTATACTTTTACTCATTTCCAGGGTCTGACAGTTCCAAAATCAGCTCTTCTATTAAATTAAACTTGTTTGCCAAGTGAATGGGCAGTTTGTATAATGCTTCAGAACATTTTGCAGGCCTGGAATATTAAGTCAGTTCTGTCGATGTGGGTTGCCACAGTATTCTTACAGTATTTCTCTCCCCCTCCCATTCGCCCAGAGGTGGTTTGCTTCTGGTTTGGGCCAGATCAGGCGAACCGGTAGTGGTGGTGGTGGGAGGCTGCGCCCACCTGCCCGGATGCTTCTGCGCATGCGCAAAAGCACTGAGTGCGTGCAAACCAGTAGTAAAAAAAATAGAAACCCACTACTGCCTCCGACCCAGTGTGATCTATAGCCTTGTGATAGAGGGTTGCAAATATCCATTAAATGTTAGCTTCCATTCTGTACTCTTAATTGTAGTTTTTACTTATTTTTAAATTACTTTTTTCAGGATAAAATGGCAGTTGATCCAAATGTTCACTCATACAGTTCTTCCTCAGTGATGACCTATTCTAAGAAGGGTGATGAACCACCAAAAGTTTTCCAAGCTTCAGCTCAGACGCGGACTGCTCCAGGAGGGGTACGATAATATTTTGGGAATCCTCTCCTAATAATAATATTACTCTAATTTGGTATGTGCTTCTAACTCAGTAGGCATAAATGTATTATTATGCAAGAGGACAAAACATTGGAAAATTAGTATAAAGATTTGAAATGAAAACTTGACTTTGAAGCGATGGTGTCATATTTAAAAATGCCTTTCATTGCCTTTCTCATAGGTATTGCCATCTAATTTGGCTAAGACATTTGAATTTGAACGTTAACAGTCAAGTTCATGAAATATAGCATGCAAGCAAGATAAAACTCTTGAAAATAGCCCACAGTAAATCTCTTCAGAGCTCAACCAGTACTTCTTTATCAAAAAGCTTCTAATAATATACTTACGGGCACGCTGATAAGTAGTAAGAGCTGAGGTGGCGCAGTGGTTAAATGCAGCACTGCAGGCTACTGCTAGATCAGCAGTTCAGCGGTTCAAATCTCACCGGCTCAGGGTTGACTCAGCCTTCCATCCTTCCGAGGTGGGTAAAATGAGGACCCAGATTGTTGGGGGCAATATGCTGACTCTCTGTAAACCGCTTAGAGAGGGCTGAAAGCCCTATGAAGCGGTATATAAGTCTACTGCTAAGTCTACTGCTATAGTAGCCAAGATTATCGAGATAGTTAGTGTTCGTTTCATGTGGCAAATAGCAGAGCACTCTTTATCTCTGTAGCTGAAAAGTTCCATTCACTGGCTATATTTAGGTGAGGTTATGATAGTTTTTGAACCATTCTCATGAAGCAATCTTAAAATATTGGAATTTGTGCCTAGTTTCTCTATATGTGAATCAACATGCATACTAAGACCATAATTCAGAGACATGATTGTGCATGCAACTGAATTGTTTTACGTGTGGTTTTTGCTGCTGGAGCTGCTCTCTTCCACCTCCGCCCTCAAGTATAACCTCCGCAGCATAGTGAGTGAAGTTTTATATATGTGCTCATAGCGTATGTACTTCTGCGCTTGACATGTTTATTTTGTGATTAATTTAGGCTTCATAAATTAATTTGTGATTAATTTAGGCTACATATATATGTTTCCATGATTTGTAAAAAGCTTACTTGAAAGAAGAAATGCATAAAGCTAATTAGGATGTTTTCTTCTTTTTACATTTCTTACTTGTTTGTTTCTGCCTTAATTCAGATTAAAGAAATCAGAAAAGCTTGTAGAGATTCTGAAAGTGGGTTGGAAAAAATGGCCATTGGTCATCATATTCATGATCGCGGTCATGTAGTTCAGAAGGCAAAGAACAACAAAACTGGTGATGAAGAATTGAATCAGGAATTCATTAATTTAGATGAAGGTAATTAGCCATAGTGCTGGACTCTTATTTTCCTCCTCCTCCCTCCCCTCTCTCTCATACATCACCTGTCAATGCTGTTTAGATGGTGCCATAAGCATATATCTGCATACATATAAAAATGGTGTATTGTGCATTCTGTAGATATATGTGTTTCTTATTAGTGCAAAATATCAAGAGATATACATACAAGTATATACGCACTTTTGAATGAAGAACTTTATAATTTAAAATTGCAATTGTTTGCCAGGAGAAGCTCATGCATTTGATGAACAATGGCAAAAGGAGATTCTGAAGTTTAAGCCCTCTGGAGGAAGACACAACATAGATTCCCCAAAACATAGAAGTATTCATCATGTAAGCAAGGAGGATGCTCCAAGGAGGTATACAATGTATTCTTTCTTCTTTTGCCTTACACTATTTTAAGAGAGAGAGTCAGAATTCTTTAAGATGCCATATGTGTATAAGGATTCTGTTAGATAATTGATATGCTTATTTTTCAGGAACGCATTCAACTACTGTGTACCTTAAGCATCCTAATATAAAAATATTGGCACTAATTGTCTCCTGATTAGTTCAATTAAAATCTACAAAAAATATCAAAATAGAAAATCTGGGAAAACAATATTGTCCAATAAGGATAAGGAACATGTCCTACAAACGTTGATAAATTACAGCCCTGGGTATCCCTTACTATTAATTGCTAAGACATTAGCAGCTTCTTGTGTACCACAAATTCTCCACTCCTTTATTAGTGCAGGCCTGGCCCCCTGCATTTTTGTTTCCCCCAGATTTGAATGACTCCATCTTCATTGGATTACAGGTGACACAAATTGAGTTGGGACATTGCAAGTTTTGCATGCCATCTGAAAAACAGTGTCTAAATACAACAGTTGTTTCTTTAATGCATAATTAAAGGTTTTTCTCGGTATATTCTTTGCTTAGCTGGTGTTAAAGGTAAAGGTTCCCCTCGCACATACGTGCTAGTCGTTCCCGACTCTAGGGGGAAGTGCTCATCTCTGTTTCAAAGCCGAAGAGCCAGCACTGTCTGAAGACGTCTCTCTGGTTATGTGGCTGGCATGACTAAATGCCGAAGGCACACGGAATGCTGTTACCTTCCCACCAAAGGTGGTTCCTATTTTTCTACTTGCATCTACTTGCATTTTTGAATTGCTAGGTTGGCAGAAGCTGGGACAAGTAACGCGGTGCTAAGGATCTGAACCGCCGACCTTTCTGATTGACAAGCTCAGCGTCTTAGCCACTGAGCCACCACGTTCCTGATGTTACAATGTATAAAATAAACATCAAGTATTCCCTTTTTGTTATCTTTCTTTTTTCAGGGAGAAGATGCCCCCAAGAACAGCAATAGAGGGACCGAGGAGACCCGTATCTTCTCTTGAAAAACTCAGTGTCAAGGGATCACATGTTCCTCTCAAACCCAGCAAAAAATAATTGTGCTGCTTTTCATGTTAATATTGATGTCTTGGGAGAGGACACAATAATTCTGGATCAACAAATAAGACCAAGCTCTCTGTTCCTAGCATTAGTGACTCTTTTTTTTTTCCTTTTGACTACTGAATGTTTATGTCAGTTTCAGCTCTTTGGTAACACTTGGCTCTGAACAGTAAATGAAAAACACTTGAGACTGAAAAGTGCTTCATGACCTTTAAAAAGAAAATGTGAAATGTTACAGCTATTTTCATTAACACCAACTGCTTTAATGAATATGGGGACAAAGTTAGCATTACAAAGATAGTACCAGGTTTCAAGGACTTTAAATAAATGCATTGTTTGTAACTCAAGAAGCAATACTAGTATGCTTTTGGCAAAAGCCCAGTTTTTTGAAGCCTAAACTACTGTTGAACTGCAAAGTCATTAGCAATTATATGATGAACATAATGTCAATTTTCTTACTATCACTGAAGTCTATCCAGAATTAGTTTTCCAATATATTACATAAACAGAATCAGTACCTGAGTTACATTTTGGGTGGACAAAAAAAAGAAAAAACCATCTAAACTAAAGCATTTCACTAAGGGGAATTCTGCCATCCTTGAGTAAAATATTTAACCCAATCCATTTTGGTTTCTTCAGATTTGTAAAAAACAAAATACATTTATTCTGCTTTGATTGAAAGTTTTGTTTCAAATTATTGATTTCCACATTCTAATTATTATTTTGATAGAAAAATTACTAATTTTTACAAACAATGATTTATAATTAGAAACATTGTTTTTTAGGATTGGGTCAGATGAAAAGAAATGTAACATTCATAGGGCAAATAGGAATTCAGCAGAGAAAGTGGTAACTGAAACTCATTTCCATTTTCATATTCCGTACTACAGTAAAAAGGTGCACGGCTGACATCAGGTGATGGAGAATTTCTGAATTATCAATCCATTTTAAGACTGTTTTTAGTGCCACTCTCCTTCGTCTTGAAGATATTTTCCTCTTGTTCATAATTATTTTGTTCACTTACTAATTAGTTCATTTTCATGATTGAAGCTAGAGATGCAAGTTTTGCAATAGGAAAAATACAAAAATACAGGTTTACTGAATGTAGTTGTCAACATGACAATTTAAGCAATTCAAATTGATAAAGCATCTTTTAATGCAAAGTCATATTAAAACATGAATATTTGGATTCTTTTGATTATCAAGGCTTGTTGGTTTAGATATTGCTGCTCTGTAGGGATAACTGGGAAACATTATAGTTTTGATATCTAAGCTTCTGTGTTAAAAGTTCTAATATTGTGATATCTTATTAAACATTTACTAAGTAAAATATACTGTATGTACCTCTGCTCTTTCAAGGTATGTAACTTAGATATGTATATGTATGCCTTCTTCATACTGAATAAACACTATGCTATATTGGATTGACAATTTTATTGTCAAATTTCAAGAAATCAATATTTCAAATTTCAAAGAGAGTTCTTCATTAACATGCACTGTTTTTGATAATAAAGAGCTATTCAACAAAATGTGTGTTTTTTGCAGAAAAAAATGGAACAATGCAGTATTGAAATTATATAACCTACTTTCTTCACTTAACCAGCATTTATAAGCTTGTTAACCCTTTCTATTCTCAAAGATATCTGGCCAGAGTACAAAATATAAAATAACAAAATAGTGTAAACATATTAATAAATTATTTAAGATTCTTTGGCTGTTCAGATTTAATAGCTGTTATTGAAAACATAAGTCTTTTCTATGGTTGGGGAATATTAAATATTGCAGTACAGGTTTATTCACTTCTGGCTCTAAGATTATGTACAAGTAGTCCTTAAAACCAGTTGTTTAGTGATGATTCGAAGTTACAACAGCACTAAAGATTTATGACCGTTTTTCAGACTTACAACCGCTGCAGCAGCCCCATGATCACACAATCAAAATTCAGATGCTTGGCAATTGGCTCATATTTATAATGCTTACAGTGTCCTGATGTCATATGATCACCTTCTGCATTCTTCAAAGTCAGTAGTAAAGCCAGATTCAGTTAACAATGGGATTACTAACTTCAAACAACTTCACTGATTCGCTTAACAACTATGGCAAAAAAGGTAGTAAAATAGAGCAAAACTCACTTAACAAATGTTTCACTTAGCAACAGAAATTTTGGGCTCAATTGTGGTGATAAGTCGAGAACTACTTTCTATCCTGGGGGGGGTCATGCGGTCATGTGCACTCTGGCAAGCTGACTTTAGCCTCTTTGAGGCCATTTTTCACCCTCCCCAAGCTCCAGAGGCTTTATAGGAGCCTGGGGAAGGCGAAGAAAGCCTCCCCCCCCCCCCGGAGGCCCCCTAGAGGCTTCAGGGAAGCTCCTGAAGCCTCCAGAACACAAAAAAAACGGCCCTATAGGCAAACCGGAAGTTCGGGAACTGACTTCCAGTTTGCTTGTAGGGCCGGTTTAAGCCCTCGGGAGCCTTCAGGGGCCTTCCAGAGGCTTCCCTGAAGGCTTCAGAGGACAAAAAAGGACCCTATGAGCAAACCGGAAGTCATTTTTGGTTTGTCCCTAGAGCTGTTTTCAGTCCTCCAGAGCCTTCAGGGACCTTCCAGAGGCCTTTAGGGGCCTTCTGGGGGGGGGCGGGGAGGCTGTTTTTGCCCTCCCCAGGCTGCTCTAAAGCCTCTGGAGACTGGGGAGGGTGAAAAAAAGCATACAAAAGCGCCTGTCATGCGCACATGAACGCTGGGGTGGTCGTGAATTGCATTATGGGTGTGGCACGCCCACGCATGATCCCCTTGCGCTCTCCCCTCTTGGCACGTGAGCCAAAAAAGGTTCACCATCACTGCCTTCATATTTCCCTGCTGTTAATATGGAACTCAGAATGTTAATATGGAACTCAGAAAAGCATATTTGTAAAACAGATGTTCTACATTTGTTTCACTTTTGTGGTTCTGCATGTCAGAAAAGTACCAATTCATTTTACAAAGTGCATCTTAACTACCGTATATACTCGAGTATAAGCCGAGTTTTTCAGCCCACTTTTTGGGCTGAAAAAAGCCGCCTCGGCTTATACTCGAGTCTACAACTGGATCCGGCAGTGCTGTTGCCTGTTGGAGGAGGAGGAGGCGAACCAGCCTGCCATCGCCGGCCACCGCTAGCCCCGCCGCTCTTCCCGACCCCTTCCAAGCCCCACAGTCCAGCGGATGGAGCAGCGAAGCCCCGGGGCTTCGCTGCTGCTCCCCGCATTTTCTGCACGGGGATCCCTTGGAGAGGGGATTCCAGTTGCCGGACAGAGAAGAGCTCTTCTGATGGGACAGGTGAGCTCCGAGTCGGGGCGGCTGCGGAGGCTTCTCCCGCGCCTCGGCTTTGAGGGCTCCATCTCCGCCTACTACCCGTTCCTTTTCGGGGCAGCCGCCGAAGAGGTCGAGGAAGGAGAGGCGGGCGGGTCGTCAGCCCCCCGGCCGTGCTGCTGTTGCTGCTGTCCCCCTTTGCCCTGAGGGTGGTGAAGGAGATGCTCGCGTAGGCGGCGCAGAGCAGAGCCGGCCTCGGCGCTCACGCCCTCCAGGGGCTCTGCCGAGGAGCAGCACAAGTTGGGCTGAGAGGACGAGAAGACGCGGTCCAGCACGTGTTTTCGACGCCTCAAGCCGCCCCACCTGGAACCGACGACGACGCCCCCTGCTAACAAGTCCGCCTTGGCCGGCTGCTCCGCGGCGCGACTCCGCGGAAGCGACGACGAGGTGTCCGCACTGCGGCGTTCGGCTCCCGCTTTGCTGCTGCCTTTGCCTTTGCCCCCCAGCTGCAGGCTCCTCCACAGGCGGCTCTGGAAAGACGACGCCGGCTCCCCTTCGCCGGCCTTGCTGCTCCCTGTTGCTGGTGCCGCTCCGGGTTCCTCGGCTGCTGCCATTCTTTTCTCCCCGCCTCCCTCCCTTCGCCTCCGCCGCCGCCTCCGCCTTTTCCACCAACCCCGCCGCCCGTTACCGCTGCAAGCGCGGAGGCAGGAAGAGCAGCAGCGCGCGACGGTGGCGGCGGCGGCTTCAGCCCAGTCCGGCCGAAGGAAGAGGTTGCACTTGTTCGCTATCGCAGCGGGCGACCGCCTCAGGGGCTGGGCCTGGGCGGCTGGAGGGCTCCCGCTCTCGGTGCGTCGGAGGCCGCGAAGAGAGGAGCCGCGGCTCGGAGCATGGCAGGAAGCGCGGAGAGCTACCGAAGTTTCGACGCGCCTGACTTTTCCTGATTAGGAAGGAGGTCGGCTGTCTCCACCGGCCGCGCAGACTCGCTTTGTAGGGGAGGGGTGGGGCACAATAAAAAATGATTATCGGGTGGCGTTGTTAAACACTCGTCCCCCGTCCCCCCCAGCAAAAACAATAAGACCGGAGAAAGTAATATATTATAAGGCAATTGCCAGAGTTAAACTTCATCGACGTGGAAGAACAATGCTTTATGATGTAAATTCGGACTTGTATGAATTTGCAAAAGTTTCTCTTGAGTTGTTTGCCCGCTTCAGAAGGCTAGAAGAAAGAAAATTAAAGGTAAATGCAGCGTGTCTCTCAATATCACTGATCAACCCAAGAGTGCTTTTTCAGGAGGCAACTGGACTTTATTGTTTTTTTCTTTGGAGACGTTTCGTTTCTCACCATTCAGCTCTGACAGGATAGTGGGGAAGTAGGATAGTGGCAGAGCTGAAGAAGCTTCTTGGATGAAACGTCTTCCCAAAAAAACCCAAGAAAGCCCAGTTGTTGCCTGAAAAAGCACCTTTAGGACAACCGTGACCTGGATGACTGACAATCTCTA